>NW_004567104.1:16106187-16124305 GCF_000260355.1 Condylura cristata | reverse complement strand
GGGGGGGGGGAGGCAGAAAAGGCAGATTGAAAGAAATGTACTTCTGAGGGGAACAGTGGTTGAGAAGGAGAGGTTTGCTGTGTCCTGTCATTCAACTCTGTCAGGGGATTGAACTCATGCTGCAATGGTTGGGGATTGCTTCATGGTGCTGAGACTTAGTACTTTATACCAGTAGGGAATTCCTATTTGATTATTTTTAATATTTTGCTATTTCAGTGTAGCAATGGAATATCTTTCACCTCTTGTCTATCTCAGTTGACTGCTTCTTTTATTTTTTTCTTAAATTTTATGGTCCTCAAGATTTTCTCCTTTCCTCACAGTACTCACTGGCTCTAGGGAATCATATTTATTCATATGGCTGTGATTATCATCTATACACTAATGATTAATACATTTGTTATTTCTAGCTTATATCTCCCTTTTCACATCTATAACTATATACAGATTGTCTTTGTACAATGCTATTGGGATGGCCAATGTAAATGTCAAGTTTGATAGATGCCTAAATGGAGCTCTTCATATTCACTATTTCCCTGCCCCATTTAAATGTGTCTTCTTCAGTTTTCCCTAGCTTGGTGACTGACACCACAATCTCTCGGTTGTCAGAGGCAGAAAGTTGAGAACTGTGGAGTCTCAGAGTCTCTCTCTCTCTTTTTTTTTTTTTTGAATCAACATCTTTATCCAATTAGTCACCAGTTTTAAATACTCTGAAATGCTTTTTTCTTTTTTGTTCCTGTAGACCAGTGGTTCTCAATGTGATCTCTGAACCAGCATTATCAGCATCACCTGGAAACTAATAAGAAATGCAAATTCTTTAGTCTCATTTCAGACCACTGATTAAGTCTGATGCTCAGAGACATCAGTGTTGAAACTCCCTACAGATGTGTGGATGCATGCTGAAGTTTGAAAAGCAACCTCCTTGCCTGCTGACAACTTCTTAGGATAGCAATTGATTGCCTTTTGTTTCTGAATTATTCCACCAGTCACCTAAGTAGGTTTCTCCCTGATTCCATCTTCATCTCCCTCTATCTTTTGAAGAGAATTAAAAAATACACACACAGGCCCTCCCTGGTGGCGCAGCGGGTTAAAGCACAGCACAAAGAAGCTTAAGCCACTTCTGCATGAGTTCGATTCCCGCCTGCCCCGGAGGTCTGCCTGGCGCGGCAGACCTCTCCTGACCCGCCCACTGCTCCCCTCAGCAGTGTACTTCGTCAATCTGCCTGTTCTGTTCCCTGTTCTGTCTCTGGTGAAGCCTCTCACCGCCCCTGAGCCTCTGGCCTGTACCCCAGTTCTGTATGCACAAATAAATCTTTAAAAAAAAAAAAAAACAACACACACACACAAACATACACATATGCACGCAGAGGTGGTGACGTCTAGAACAATACGACTAAGGGGCTTGTTCCCCAGAAATCTTCACACAGAGGCAAGAGACATGTGTCTGAAATGCAAATCCAACCTTGTTATCTTGTGTTTAAGTCCTCAGTGCTTTTACGATAAAACTTACTTTCTGTTATGTGCTAGAATGACTTGCTAGGTTTAATCAGTAATTATGTAAGACCAAACTTTAATTTCTCTTTCATCCATAGTAACTCAAATATTCTTAAACTGCTCTGACTCTGATCAGGAACCTTATAAAGACCCTTTTACCACGCTTGGAAATTTAAGTCTGTTGACCTGCTCTTAAATCCCGCCTTCTTTTCTTTCTGCTGGTCACAGAAGTTGGGACATAACACTTTCCTCAGTAATGAAACAGGGGACCCCACAGCACAAACTGTGGGGCAAGACCAGCTCTTATGTGCCCGGTCCTAGAAGCTGTTTGCAGACAGTGCAAGCTGCTTCGTGGTGGTGGGCATTTTACCATCTATCTATCACCAGTAGCACCCCAGGCCACAGGCCATGGTTCCTCTACCATGGGCCCCAGGGCACGGCAGCCCCTGTTCAGGGATTCAGGGAGTAGCACAGGCCCCACCCAGTGAGCGCTAACCCTGTGCTCCAGCTGCAGGCAGTTGAAAGGCCCGGGATTAGTAATAGGGAGCGTCAGGTGCGAGCTATGTGCTGATTGGGGAACGGTTCAATCAGCTACAGGATTGAAAACCCGTCCAATCAGAGAGGTGGGTGGGGCTCCTGGAAGCGGATATAAGGCAGAGCAGGCAACCCTCCCTTTCGGTACTACCTCAGGGTGTTGAGAGCAGTGTTGTTTCTGCCCTTCTGGGAACGAATAAAGAAGATGCATCAAATAGCCTGACCCCTGAGGAAAGAAAAGTCAAAAAGCTCACACAGAACAGCTAGGCTGCACCTGCATCTGGCCTGACTCTGACATCACCTGAAAGGAGCAACAGAGGCCCTGGGCCTGGTGTCTCCAAGAACTACTTGTTGTTTGTGTGGGCCAACAACTCACAAAGAGCTGATGACAATGTTTCTGACACCATTCCTCCAAGTGATGGTGTTGACTGGCACTACTGGCCAGTACTGCCCAGCGCTGCTGACAGGTGACTGGCACTCTGTGCCTGGGGCCACTCTGACAGTTGTTAACCACTCCTGATCATCTGGCACTGACCCCTGCTGCTGTTACCTGGGCTGCTATCCATTGTGACCTTCAGACTGTGGCTGCTGGCTACTATTGCATGGGTTCAGTGGCCCCACCTGAGAGAACCGCCAGCTGTGGTGAGTTAATCCTGGCCTGCTGCTTCCCAGTGTGTCAGGTGCTACAGGCCTTCATGGGCAGGGTGGCACCATATTTGGTGAGCGGCTTTTATTTCTAGGCACTGTGGATGCTTCCTCGGGGGAAGACAGCTGCTCTCCTGAGGCCATGTTTGTTTGTTTCCCATGTTTGTTAGATAAACTCCATTTGTTGTTCCCTGAGTCTGAGTGGTCTTGCAATTGTGTGCATAGCTGAGAACCCACAGACAGACCTGTCCTCTATGAGGTACTGTCTTTTTAATGCTATAACTATATAGTTTTGGTTCAGTAATATATAATGCTCTGTCTGGCTTCTAGTTTCTTCTCTGGGCTGCTCATCTCTCATCAATCCCTTCTTTATGCTATATAGGCTAGCTTGGTTAAAATGCTTGCAGTTCCCAAATGTAAACCGTTTTATACTTAATTTACCATGGAAAAGGTAGTCAATGCCCCTCTCCTGGCATGTTCTTTTTCCAATTGCCGTCATCTCTTATCCATCTGTTACTTTTTAATCTTTTTATTTATTTATTTATTTATTTATTTATTTGTACAGAACTGGGATACAGGTCAGAGATGCGGAGGGTGAGAGGATTCACCAGAGACAGAGTGGGGAGCAGAACAGGCAGATTGATGAAGTACACTGCTGAGGGGAGCAGCGAGCGGGCCAGGAGAGGTCTGCCTTGCCATGTGGTCACCTCCGGGGCAGGCGGGAATCGAACTCTTGCAGAAGTGGTTTAAGCTTCTTTGTGCTGTGCTTTAACCTGCTGCGCCACCAGGGAGGGCCTACTTTTTAATCTTTTTAATGAAGATCTATTTATTGACCATACAAGAACTGGGGTACAGGTCAGAGGTACAGGGGGTGAGAGGATTCACTAGAGACAGAGTGGGGAGCGGGCAGACCCACTGAAATACAGTGCTGGGGGGAGCAGTAGGGGAAACAGAGGTCTGCGGAGCTCCCTGGCTAAGGGTTGAACTGGTGCTGCAGTGACTGTGGAACACTTCATAGTTCTGCATTTTAACCCCTTGTGCCTCCAGGGAGGGCCCACTTTTTAACATTCTTTTATTGACTACCTTTTCCATTGTAATATGCTTACATCTTTATTTCTGCTTCCTTTAGTGATTGACAACTATGTGCCTAGACAGGTTTATCTCCCGTCATATGAGGGCCTTACTTTGGGGAAAGGTATCTCAGTGTAATTAGTCAGGGCACTCGCTCTGACTGGCTTCACTTCAGTAAGTCTGTGTTTGATTTTGTGCCCACTAGATTCTGGTATACCCTATGCTATAGACTAATCCTCCTAATTCCCTTTCTCAGCTTTGTCTTTCAGAAATTTGTATGTGTATAATTTCCTGACATTTAATTGCCCTCATCCAACCTCCCTAGTTGAGGTTTTTTGCAGTGTTGGTTTTTTTTTTTCCCCAGAAAGTATAAAGTACTGGTATGAGATGAGAGGGAGGCAGGGAGACCCCATTCATAAATTGGAGCACTGTTGAATTTTTATTATTTGAATATAAAAAACACATCCTTACAATTAAATTATGAAAACAATAATTTGTGTCTCACAGATTGTCATTTGGTTGCTTACTTAGAACAATATGCAAAAGGAAAAACCCACAACTTCTATCACATAGCTGTATTTTTCCATGAAATTTTTGTATCCTGTTTGTATTATCACCTTGTTGCTTTTTTAATCTTTAGGTAGTAGGTCACTTTGAACATACATAATTTGCTGATGTTTGTTTTAATGGTGTTCTCATTTTTCTGCTCGGTATACTTTCAGACAGCATAGATTTTCAAAATATTGAAAACAGTCTTTGTGGTTCCTAATTCTTTGTCATGATTATGAAATAAAACATTGTTAGATGTGGAAAATGAGGTTGCATTGTGGGGAGGTGGAGAGTATTAGGCGCAAACAGCTTATTTAGGTTTATCAGGTTGAATTAGCTGACCTACATACAAGGAAACTGGAATGCCATTGAGTCCATCAAGTGAGCTGTGTGATTTTTGGTTTTACTTTTGGTCTTTCTCTGTCAAACCATGTTTTATTACTATTGCCTTTCCATGCTATTGAAAGTACTAAATTTAGCAATGTAAACACAAATTACATTGTAAATTATATAAAGTACTTTAAAACTTTTGTTTCTCATATATACTACGGTGCTAAAATATAGTAGATGTTCAGTTAAATGGCATATGTGATAATCAAATTCAGCCTTCTTAGTTTATCAGAGAAACCTGAGGTCCATTTTTCTTGTATGACTTTCCCAGCCTCACTAGCTGGTTATGGTACAAACTTGATAATTGCTTGGTTGTTCTTTATTACTAAAGTTTCTAAGACCACCTCCCCCAATTAGTTCTTAGTGTCACTTTCATTCTACACGTGGAAATGTTTTTGAAAAGACAATTTTCCTATTATGAGAAAATGTAAACATTCTTATAGAACTAAACAGAATTGTGTTATAACCCCCTTGTATCCACTTTGATACAATATCGGGATCTTGTCTGAGCCACTTTTACCAACCTTAGATCATGTCTTCTCTGCATTGAATAAATATTTCCTTGCCATGGGATTCTCTAGCAAAGATATCATCATTTAAGAGGAAGAAATTTCTATATTCTATCTTATAAGTGATCTGAATTGTAAATTATATTGTTTTTCTTTTAAAACCATCAAGTTTCTCTAACTACATATTTTCCTTCTATCACTATTAAGAATTATGTTCCCTTAAAGGAGATATTGAAGTACTAACATTGCTGTCTTAGGATGTCACCTTATTTGGAAATGGATTGTCTGACATAATTAACTTAAAATGAGGTCATGCTAGAGTAATGTGGATTCTTAATACAATACAGTAGTCATTCCTATAAGAGGAAGGTAATTTGAACACAGAAAGAGAGTGAATGCTGGTTATAAGCCCTAGAATGTCACAATTGCGGACATAAGTGCAGAAGTGGTGAGGAGGATTCTACATAGTTTTGGAGGGAGAAAAGTCAAGGTGACAACTTGAATTTTGAATTCCAGCCTCTGGAGGTGGACAGAACAGTTTGTTTTTCTAAACCACCCAGTTTGTGCTACTTAGTGGCAGGCAGGAACCCTAGGAGATGAACATGACCCCAATAATCTGTAGCACTGACCAGTCTGATTTATTGAGTCAATAGAAGTTTTTCTTTTTAGGGTTAGAAAAGCAGTAGTCACTATTTTCTTTCTTTCTTTTTTTTTTTTTTTAAGAATTATTTATTTTTGCTTACAGAACTGGGGTTCAGGCCAGAGGTGTGGAGGGTGAGGGGATTCACCAGAGATGATTGGGGAGCAGAAGAGGCAGACTGAAATACACTGCTGAGGGTAGCAGTGGGTGGGCCAGAAGAGGTCTGCCATCCCATGTGGGTCATCTCCCTGGCCAGGGATCGAACTTTGTGCTGCAGTGGCTTAGGAGAGCTTCATAGTGCGGTGCTTTAACCTGTTATGCCACCAGGGAGAGCCCAGTCTCTATTTTTTAGCTTGCACTTGGGACAGTTTCATGGAATTTGGTTCACACCCTTATTTAACTAATAGGGAAAATGAGAGAAAGTAGCTTCTTCCTTGAGGTTGTACAGATTATTTATAGAATAAACAGAACCAGAACTCAGCTCTCTGAAAACAAAGTTCAGTGCCTTTTCTGTTACTACATTTGAACAATTTCATTTATTTTCCAAGTTCCTTTTAGCTATAAAGTTTCTCTTGCCTTTTCCTTTTCATCTCTGCAGTGAAATTTTAATAACATGCAATGCAGTATACTTTGTCAATTGAGAATAGCAGCATTCAGAGAATAGTTCATCCTATTCCCACAAATAAATTCTTATATTATATTCAGACCGATTTTTTTGAAGGTGGATTTTGGCTTTATCTGAGTACATTTGTAATCCATGTATATCTCTAGAGGTCAGTGTGGTTTAAAGAAGTGTTTGTTTTAAACTATTTGACATTGAAGTCAAGAGACTTTAATCAAAGGTTAAAATAAAATGGTGGCCCAGGAGAATGGAACTTAGTTCAGAATTACAAGTATAATAACATTAAAATACAATAGTGATTTTGGCATATACAGCTTTTTACTGAACCCATAAACTTTAATATTTTGGGAAATAATTCTTATATAGTTTAATGTGTAAAATATCATTTTTGTATAACAGTGTGACTTAATGAGAGATTCCTTTTAGAAGATGTTTGTGCATCACTGAAGACTGAACATTTCTACTTGTATATTTCTCTATGATAACACTTTGAACCAGTTATATCTTTATCTCCAGGTGGCATTGAAGGCAGACAAGACTTTATGAATGACCCTGGGGAAAACAGGGAGTAATATTGAAAAATCTCTTAAATCTGTATGACAACTATATTTTATTATTGATAAGCTCTTTCAAGATTCCCTCCCTCTCCTATTGCCTCTAACCCTTTTCTCTCTTTATTTGAATAGGATTAAGGAAAATTGCTGAAAAATTATGTAGTTTTATGCCATTAATAAGAAATATTAACTCAGTTTATTCACTGAAATGCTTTTTTAGTGACATAACAAAAGTGTTGAGAAAAGGAAGGGAGAGAAGAAGGGACTTCTGGGAGTCTTCAAGGCCAGACAGAGGCTAAGTAAGCTAGTGCCCACCAGCCACTACCCAAATGGTTTCCTCTATTATTTTTCCTCTTATTGGGGTTCCATGATGATCTGACTTGTAAAAAGGGTCTCCTTGTTAAGATAGCAAAGCTGCTGTATAGCAGATTACAGACAGTAAATTATGGGTGAGTTATGGGGCTGATTAGAAGCAGCAAACAATGCTAGAGGCAATGAAATCCTGGGAGGAAGATAAATAGCTAACAGTCTGACTATAGCGCAAGAAAAAAAACCAAAAATTAAGAACCAAAACTTCCAATTCTTTTTTCCATATTTATTTAAAAATATTTATTTTTCATATATCTCTATTATTCATTTCTAACAGTATTTACTTTCCCTCTTGCCCTCCCATCATCACCATAGCCACCCACATTCCTCCCTCTTTCTGATCCCTCTCTTCCCCTCTCTTACTTATCTGTTTATTTTTGTATTTTTTGTTGTATTTTGTATTGTAATAAAAATATACCCCCCCGTCTTATTTGGTTCTCTTAAATTCCATTCAATATTTTATAGGAATAGGAATACTATATATAGGAATATTACACTATTCCTATATATAGGAATACTACACTATTCCTATATATAGGAATACTGTCCCACAATGAAAAAAAAACTCATGCCACGTGCAGCAACATGGATGGAGCTGGAAGGGATTATGCTCAGTGAAATAAGTCAGAAGAGAAAAATATTGAATATATGGAATATATATATGTGTGTATATATGGAATATATATGTGCGTATATTTGGAATATATATATATGTGCGTATATATATGGAATATGTGTGTGTGTGTGTGTGTGTGTGTGTGTATTTATTTATACACCACATCTTCTTGGTCCAGTCATCTAGTTTTGGGCATTTGGATTATTTCCAGGATTTACCTATTGTAAGTAGTGCTGTGATAAACAGAGGGGTGCATGTATCTTTTTGAGTTAATGTTTTTGTGTCCTTTGGGTATATTCCCAGGAATGGGATTGCTGGGTTGTATGGTAGCTCCATTTTTAGTAGGCTGAGTAATCTCCATACAGCTTTCCATAGTGGTTGGACCAGTTTGCACTCCTACCAACAATGTAGGAGAGTTCCTTTTTTCACTGCATCCTCATCAACATTTGTTGTTAGCTGCTTTGATATGTGCCATTCTCAGTGGTGTGAGGTGGTATCTCATTGTGGTTTTGATTTGCATTTCTCTGATTATGAGGGTTGTTGAACATTTTTTCATATGCCTATTGGCCATTTGCAATTCCTTTTTGGATAATTGTCTTTTAAGTTCTTCTGCCATTTCTTGACTGGGTTGTTTGTTTTGTTTTTGTTTTGAGAAAACTCTTTGTATATCTTTGTGATCAGTCCCTTGTCTGTTGTATGGAGTACAAAGATTTTCCCTCAGTCAACAGGGTGTCTCTTTGTCTTGGTTAATGTCTCTTGCTGTGAAGAAGCTTTTTCAGTTTGATGTAGTCCAATGTATTTATCTTTTCCTTCATTTTCTTTGTTTTGGGTAAAGAATCTTTGAATATTTTGTTGAGATGTACATCTTGTAGTGTTTTACCTATATTTTCTTCTATATATTTTATGGTTTCAGATCTTATGCCCACATCTTTTATCCATTTTGAGTTGGTTTTTTGTGCATGGTGTGAGGTAGTAGTCTAGTTTCTTTTTCTTTTTCTTTTTTTTTTTTGTTTGCTTGTTAGTCCACTTTTCCCAGCACCATTTGTTAAATAAGCTGTCCTTGTTCCATTGCATATACTTTGCTCCTTTGTCAAAGATTGTTGATATAGGTATGGGTTTATTTCTCGGTTTTCTATTCAGTTCCATGGGTCTGTGTGTCTGTTTTTTTCCAGTACCACACTGTTTTAATTATTATGGATTTGTATAGATTGAAGTTTGGAAGTGAGATACCTCCATTTTCCTTTGATTTCATCAGTAGCATTTTGGCTGTTCTTGGTTTTCTGTGGTTCCATATGACTTTCATCAGTGTTTGGTCTATTTCTTTGAAGAATGCCATCGATATTTTTTTGGAATAGTGTTGAATCTGAAATTGCTTTTGGTAGGATGGCCACTTTAATAATGTTAATTCTTCCAATCCATGAGCAGGGGATATTTTTCCATTTCTTTGTGTCTTGTATTTCTTTTAATTGTGCTTTATAATTTTTTTTGTATAGGTCCTTCACATCTTTTTTTAGGTTTATTCTCAAGTATTTGATTTCAATTTTTTTGTTTCAATTTTAAAAGGGATGGCTTTCTTGATTTCTTCTTCAGATTGACTGTGTATAGGAAGGCTACTGATTTTTGTGTACTGATTTTATATCCTGCTACTCTGTTGAACTGGTTGATTATTTTGAGCAGTTCTTTGGAGTTTTTAGGGTTCTCTCTATATATTATCATCTCATCAGCAAATAGTGGCAGTTTTACTGCTTTCCCTATTTGAACTCCTTGTATGACTTTCTCTTGTCTTATTGCTCTGGCATGGACTTCCAATATTCTATTGAAGAGGAGTAGTATGGTGGGCATTACTTGTCTTGTTCCTGATCTTAGTGGAAAATATTTAAGGTTTTCACTGTTGAGAATCATATTTGCTGTGGGTTTGTCATATATGGCTTTTATCATCTTAAGGTATGTTCCTTCTATCCCTAGAATTTCAAGGGCCTTCATCATAAATGGATGTTGAACTTTGTTGAAAGCTTTTTCAGCAACTATTGATAAGATCATGTGTCTTTTTATTTTCTTTTTGTTGATGTGTTAGATGACATTTATTTATTTATTTATTTATTGTATGTTGAACCATTCTTGTGCCTCTGGGATGAATCCTACTTGATCGTGGTGTATTATCTTTGTGATGCATTGTTGGATTCTGTTTGCAAGGATTTGTTGAGGATTTTTGCATCGGTGTTCATTAGGGAGATTGGCCTGTAGTTTTCTTTTCTTTTTTTTGCAATGTCTTTGTTTGGTTTTGGTATTAGTATAATATTGACTTCGTAGGATGTATTTGGTAGTGCTCCTCTTTTTTCTATTTTTTTTGAAGAGCTTGTGTAGCATAGGTACTAATTTCTGAATGTTCGTAGAATTCAATTGTGAAGCAGTTTGGTCCTGTATTTTTATTTTTGGGGAGTGATTTGATTACTACTTCAATTTCACTGCTGCAATTGGTCTATTTATATGTTCTATTTATTTAGCTTTGGATGTTTATACTGTTCTAGGAATTTGTCCATCTCTTCTAGGTTGTTAAATTTGTTTGTATATAGGTGTTCATAGTACTCTCATTATTCCAGAACATATGGGAGTTTGTTGGAATCTGTTGTGATTCTTCTCTTTCATTTATGATTTTATTAATGTGTTTTCTCTCATTTTTTCTTGGTGAATCTGGCTAGAGGTTTGTCTATTTTATTTTTTCAAAGAACCAACTCCTGGTTTCATTTATCTTTTGGATTTTTAAAAAATTTCTAATTCACTTATTTGTCCTTTGATTTTTATTATTTCCTTTCTTCTACTGGCTTTAGGATTGTTTTTGTTGTTGTTCTTTTTCTAGTTCTATGATGTGTGAGATTAGGTTGTTTCTTTGTACTGCTATCTATTTCCCTCTTATTTCTGCTTTTGCTGCATCCCATATGTTCTGGAATTTAATGTCTTCATTCTCATTTAACTCAAAGTATTTCCTAATGTCTTCTTTGATTTTCCTTGTTAGTCCATTGGTCTCCCGGAAGAGTAGATTTCAGTTTCCATAGGTGGAAGTGTATCTTGTTTTATTTTCCTGATTTATTTCTAGTTCGATGTCTTTATGATCTGAGAAGAAAGTTGGTATGACTTTGATCTTAGTTTATCTGTTGATGTTTGTCTTGTGTCCTAGTATGTGATTGATTTTGGAGAAAGATTGTGTGCACTTAAGAAAAATGTGTACTTAGAATGTTTTTGGGTGCAGTGTCTTATAGATGTCTATTAGGTCCATGAGGTCTAGGTCTTCATTTAGGGCTCTAGTGTCCTTGCTTATTTCTTGTCTCATTTATCTGTCCATGTTGAAAGTGGGGTGTTAAAATCGCCTACTATACATGTGTTTTCTTTAATGTCATTTTCTTAAATCTGATAATTGTCTAATAAATTTTGGCACACCTTCATTTGGTGAGTATATGTTGATGAGTGTTATATCTTCTTGGTGATCCTCCCTCTAATCATAATGTAGTGACCATCTTTGTCTCTTTTTACTTTTATTAGTTTGAAATCTGTTTCATATGATATGAGTATAGCTGTTCCTGCCTTCTTTTGGGTCCATTTACTTGTAGGATTGTTTTCCAACCTTTTATTTTCAGTCTGTCTTTGGTAATTAGATATGTACCTTGTAGACAACAAAAGGTTGGATTTTGCAGAACCCTTAATTCTATTTATTGTATTCTGGGGCTGATTGCATAACTTAGTGATTGCTGGTGGCATTGTTATTCTTATCAGTCAACATTTATTAAATGTTTATACTGTGCTGGGCACCATTGAAATAATGGGGAATACTAAGAAATAATTACCACAGATTACATACTAAAACTTAGTTGATGTGGAAGGAAATATACTAAAAAAGTAAAAACAAAAACACCCAAGTTGCCATCATGTACATGGTACCAGAATATAAATGGAAAAGTTCACAGAAGGAGAAATTATGGAAAGTTGATTTTTGCCAGGTAAGGAGTCACGAGCAAGTCCCCTGGGTACTAAGAATTCTTATGAAACCAATTGTCATCTGAACCTGGGCCCACAGCTTCCCTTGAAGTTTCAGGAGTGATCGTGTTAAATGAGTTCTTGCCAAGGGGCTATTATAGCCATGCCATGTGCCATTTTCAGGACTTTTTCATAGAATCCTCTTTATGATCCTCTATGTACTTTCACTTTCCATAACAGTGACATTGGACTCCAAGTGTTAGAGCTGGCATAGCAATCAGATGGAAGGAACTGGGTTCCTGACTATGAAAGCAAGAAATAAACTTCTACTGTTATAGTTATTGAGATTTTGTTTTTCTCCTGCCAAGGCAACTTATGTTACTTACCTAATACAAAGAGTGAAGCTACAATAGTTGTTTAAGAAAGTTAAGAGAAATGATCAGTTGTATGGTAGGGTGGGGGAAGGGGAGAGAATGCAATTGGTTGAAATAAAAAATTTAAAAAGGCAGTCAGGAAATTAGTTAGCCACTTCAGCTTATCAGGACTAAAGAGTTCAGACCTTAATGTACCTCTGAAGAGACAATTGGAAAAATAAAGGAAATAGTATTATACTTTAGATTAACAGAAACTTGTTTCAGTGTTGGCTAAAACATGTTCTAGGAATATTTATCTGGTAGCAGTGTATGGAATGAATTAGCTATTGTGATTTTGGAATGGAGTCAGATCCAATAGAGTCAAGCACTTGGACTGACTGGGTGATTGGTGGTGGTGGAGATTAAAGGCAAGGCTGAATGAGGGAGGCCTTATTGGACTTGAATGTGGATGATAAGCTATAGGATCACTGAGAAAGGAAAGAAAGGAACATGACTTTTTAGTCTGAATATTAGCTAAGAATAGTGAGGAATATTTCCAATTATGAACTTGGGTTATACCAAATAGAGCACTATTTAATGTCTAAGAAATCATGGCAGTATGTAATATATTCTAGAAAGATTACCGTCAAAATAGAATGCTAAAAGTATATTGATGCATGGCATAATAACAAATTAATTTTATCTCTTTGATTGTACAGAGGTCTACATGTCTCAGTTTTTCTTGCAGAAGATAAAAACAAATGACTGAGTTTTAGCAAAGTAAATATGATGTAAATAGTATATAACATTCCTAGGTTTACCTTTAAAATCCTGTATTTGATTTCCTAGTCTGTCCTCTGTGTCAGACTTGGAGGTTTCATCATGTTCCAAATAGTGACATGAAGAACAGGAACATCCTGGACCCCAGAGTCACCACTTAAATGAGAAACTTGTAAAATTATCAACAGATGTCATTGAACTGTGATTTAAGAAGTGAATTTTTATTAACTTTAATCTCGGATTTTACAGTTTATTTACTACGGCACATAGTATTTATGAGTTACATATAGCACTTATCCAGTCATTCAGCAACATTTTATTGAACATCTAATATGTTGAAGAGATAGGGTAGTCCTGAAATCAGATTTTATTTAATACCTCTTGGAATATTCCTATGATAAGCATTGTTACACTAGACATTTGTAATCTAAAAACTGATAAAAGGTGGTTTTTATCCACCTCCTGTTGACTTTTTCTCCTATTCTTTGGAGCTAAGTTGTTAAATTCTGACCCTTATGTCAGGGTTGTTTTTTTTTTTTTTTTTAACAGGTAGATTGACAGTGTATTTTGACTCTGGCTTTTATTAAGTTCCTTTTTATGGACATAGTTCCACAAAAAAACAAGAGAGTTTCAAAATAAGGAAAACTTAAAATATCTTGTCTGAGATAGTTCTGGGGGTGTTGACATATACAGTTTGGAGCTTTATTTTTCCTTTACCTGACAGCCAGTGACTTAATGATGTCAAAGCATCTGCCCACATGAACTGGAGATCTGAGCAGAGATTGAAAACTCTTATCACCTTGGGAATTCTAGTTCTGCATGAAGAAGTTAAAAACCTGAAGGTTTTATTGAAATGGATTTATATGTCTTTCTGTGAAATCCACTTTCAGATTTGAACGTGGGAGTCTGGTGTGAATACTTGTCAAAGAATAAATTAACTTCCATTGCACTTTTAAATCTTTATCATTTTTATTGAACAGTGCCTGAATAATGACCAGATATAATTCCTACTATGGAAATAGTAGGTAAATCTGATCTGTGGGAAACATTTTGTTGCATTAACTAACATCACTTTATATTTGTATTGAGATAAGCGTTCTAGGTGAGTTGAAAGGTGATAGCTAAAATATAGTATTAATATTTCCTTCCAAATATGAGCAGTTTGTTTTATCATTATAAATATGCTGTCATATAAAAATTGAAACTCCATAGAAAAATATAAGAACATCCCTCAAACTACTAAAAAGACAACATGTTTTGAAGATTACCCTTTAAAATTTTTTTTCACAAACGAAACTATCCATACACACATGGCAGGCAGTTTTACAGAAATAGAATCAAACTTCAGATATTTACATAATTTAAAAGTTTACTTACAAATCTGAAATGGATGTATTTGTTAACAAATCTAGTTCTACAAACTCATGTAAGGTCTATAAATTCCATTTTAGGAAAATAACATTATATAACCGTTGCTCTTCTGTCATGGGCATTCATGTAGTTTTCAGTTTTTCACTAAAACAAACAGTGCTGCCAGGAGTTTATATGAATTTGAATTTCTGTGGGTAGTGAAAAGCACTGGGGTGATATTGCTAGAAGGAAATACTAAAATACATTTAGTATTTACATGTTTAATATTGCTGAAAGGAAAGCAGATATATTTTGACTAATACATGTGAAGACAATGTCCAGGAAGTCAATTTAAAGCATCTGAAAGAAGGAAAATTGCTTTTCTGGTCTGCCAAGAATAAGTCTAAGCCACCCGAAATAAATGAGAGAAACTACTATTTGTAATGGCCATTCTGTGTGTCTTTAAAATCTCTTTGTTCCAGAGTCCTGATTTCTAGTATATTACAATTTTTGATCTATCAGCACATTTATTGAAGCTGAATCTGAGAGGTAAATTTTATGTGAGTGGCAAAAAGAGAAAAAAGACTTTGCTGGGACTGAAAATGGGATGCTGTAGTTTGGACTTCTGGGCAAGGCTGGTGTTTTCCCACTGCCCTGTGGTGGTACCTTCCACATGCCAGAATTTGCTGCTTGTGGGCAGCCTGTCGCTCAGGCACCAAAGCAAAGCCCAAGTGTGCTTTTTCCCCTCACTGCCCTCAGGCTGCCCTGTACCAGAAGACCACAGAATGGCTATGAGGAGGCCTGCTTGGTGCTGTCTGTTTCACATTTGGCACCGGGATCACAGATGGATCAATGAGGTGCTAGCTAGATGAGCCAATCACGTTCATCAGATAATTAGTTGTTCGGCACCACTGATAGGCCCATTGGTTCTAAAGTGGTCAGGTTGGTCACTTAGAATTGCAGGTGGTCCAGTTATGTAGATACCAAACTGAGGGGAGGGCCCTAAAAGGCAAGAGGGTGGCCCTGCCCGCCTGTGAGTGCTTCCAGCAGCAGTGAGTTGGAACCTGGCTTACAGCTTGCTGGTATGTCATGAGTTGCAGGTCATAGTGGACCAGATGGCACCATCTTGAATGAGCAACCTTTGGTTTGGGACCTCTGGACCCTGTGGACACTATATGGGGTAAGGTAGCTGGCCACCTGATGCCTTAAGAATGCTTTGTTCCCCCTTTTTTTAAATAAGCCCCATTGTTGTCCCCTGAGCCAGAGTGGCATTACAGTTGTGTATGTGGGTGAAAGCCTACAGTGCACTACTTTTCTTCTACCTATCCACTGGCTTTGACCTGCAATAGCACTTTTTCAAAGCAGAATAATGCTACAGCCCATATGCAGTTCATCCACTTTCCTTGTTCCAAACCAGTTGTGATACCAGTTCTATGTGGGGCGTTATGAAGTTATTCATGAACTTCTTGTGGTTTCTATCATCAGTACTTTATTTTTCTGCCTCCACTGAATCAAAGAACACCATTTGATGTATTGGTAGTTTTTTTTTTTTTTCTAGTACTTTGTAAAGGCAAGTTGGAAGAAATTAGAATCTGAAGGTTGAAGACACAGGATTTGGAGTTTGTATTAACCAAGGCCATGGTAACAAGTACAAAACATAAAATCTCTTGGAGCCTTAGGGGATTAACACAACAAATGCTTCTTACACATCAGACTTTCTGAAAGCATCTCAGCATTCCTCACACCTCCTTCAGGTGGTATCAGGTGGATTTTGTTTTGAGAGTCCACCATTCTGTTCATGATATGCAGGATTGCTACTCTTAAATGCCTCCTCTCAGAAGTGACACATATCATTGTCATTTACTCCTAATTTGTTCTGCTCACAGCCATTGGCCATATGGCCGCAGTCTAGCCACAGGCAGGATGGGAAATGTAGGCTGGCTACAGATGGTTTAGCAACATGATGTCTGATATTCAGTCAGACCTGGTTTTAATTCATAGTTCTGCTTCCTACTAAGTTGGGAATATGGAAAAATTTGTTAAAACTTCTGTGCCTCAGTTTCCCAACCTATACAATGGAGATCAGAATACCTCTTTGACATGGTGTTGAATGGGATAAGTGTGAAGGCACATAGCAAGTTTTCAAGAAAAAAAATTATAGCTTCTAATATGAATGATTGTTCCCTTAGGCAATGAATATAGCTAGAATCAGTCAGGGCTTGAACTGGTACAAAGGCTGTTAGTAAATCAGAGGAGTGAGAATTTCTTCCAATAAGGTTGACAAAAGAGAAATGATAGAGAAACATTTGAGTTGGATTCTGAAAAATTTGCTCCTTCTCCTTTAAATCCCTGGAGGGGAAAGCAGTCTTGCAAAGAATGGGACATTAGAGAAAGAAAATTAGTGCTGAGGAGATTTCAGTATGTTCCGACCTGAAATGAAAAACAAATTACGAATAACTGACAAGTAAGCTGGTATTAGTTACGACTCAGCAGTCTGTGTTTTATAAACAAAAGACTTTAATCCTGTTCCATTATATACTGTTATGAGATTGAGTGGGAGCCATGCCCCTCTAAGTTAGGACCACCTCAAGGTTTGAACTCCAAAATCCAGAATTGGGGAATGAAATGAACTTTTGAGGGGAGCCTGGTTTCTCTACAAGAGGTTTGAAGCTCACTAATAGTTAGATTCATTTATACTTTCTTCAAACAAAAGTACATCACTGAGCTTCACTGTGGGGACAAAGGGTGAATAGGCATTTCTGTGTGTTTGGAGTCAGCCTGGTGTAGAAGTTCTTTGACTTTCGAGCTCACTTTCTTACCTTTGCACTTCTCCCATGATTTAGAGGGTCTGTGAAGTCTTTCCTCTTATTGGCCTTGCTTATTTGGGGCTCCCCATGACTCTTGCTAGGAAGCAACCTCACTTGGCAGCTACCTCAGGGGTCCCCTTTAAGGAGGGGGGCCCTGGGCTCTCTCCTAGCTTAATCTTAGGAGGTTCAGTCTATTGGTGGTGTGGCAGTATCATAAGGAGCAAACACCAAAGAACTAGGCAACTGCAATATCACTTATTGGTTGAATAACCTTAGTCAAGACATTCAGCCCTTATGTCATAGTTTTATCATTTGGAAAGTGGGAATAATAATAGAGCCTGGTGGAGTTGTAAGGATTAAATGAAGATAAATTGCATAAAAGAGCTTAGAGCAGTACTTAATGATTTTCATTTATTATTTATTATTTAGAATAAAGACATCCTAGGAATACAAGGAAGGAATTTGACCCAGGAGAGTCAGGAAAATCTCCATAGGAAAATTGTCAATGGATGGAATGATTCCGCCATTGAATAGTTTGGATGGATGTAAGTAATTTCCCAGAGGAGGACTAAAAGTGGGCAGAAATCTAAGAAGAAAGACTGGTGTAAAGACAAAATAGGAGGTCCATCAGGCATGGAACATTGACTGAAAGGTGGGACTGAGGGAAAGGAGGCATGGCAAGAATCTAGGCTGTGAAGTGGGTCAAGGAGAAATGAAAAGGGACTTTTTTTTTATTACAAAGTCTATTTTTACATCATTTTGCACATTTTTTTTTCCATCTCGATTGTAATCCCCGTGGGTTTCCCATCACCAAATCACCCCTGTGCCACCACCATAGTCCCGTGCATTTCCCTCCCTTCCCCCCCCCC
>NW_004567104.1:16074817-16100343 GCF_000260355.1 Condylura cristata | reverse complement strand
GGTTCTGAGCTGCAGCCTTTTCCCACGATTTGGTTTCCCCTCCCTAGCTGAATTGTCTCAGTTTATCTGCAGGGTTGTAGCAGGGCTGGGACAAAAGGCTGCTGAGCAGCCCACAGTTGCTGCCTCAGGCAGGTTCCCTCTGTAGGGCTTCCTGCCTTTCGCTGCCTAGATTTTTAAAGGAGCCAAGGGAGTTGGAAGCTGCTGGCGTCCCCGGATCAGTTCCTGCCTATGCGGCTTCCCTTATGGGAAGTCCCCAATCGCTGGTTCTCCCTCGGTTATTTTCCTTCTAGTGAGTCCAGGGCGTTCTCATTTGGGTTGAAACTCGTAGCATGAAAGTCTATAATCCGTTTTTGTATAATCCCGTGCGAGTTTGGATGTAGTTGCCTCGGAGTCTTTATTCTGCCGCTATCTTGCCGGTTCCCGAGCTGGTCGAGCTGATCAGCGGCTTTGCAAGGCGCCCTGGCGCCCCGGCGCCCCGGATTGGGTCTGCAGATTCAGTGTTTTTTCTCTCACCCAGGTATTGAGGATCAGATTTGTAGTCTTTCTGCAGCCTGGGCTTTACTCACTGAGCTGAGCCATCCAGCTTTACCTCCAGGGTTTAGCTTGGGGCAAAGCAGTTCCTGCAGCCCGAGGAACTTCCAGGGGCCTTTCTGGGAGTTCCCTTCTGGGAACTCCCCAATCGCTGATTCCCTCTCAGTTATCTACCTTCTAGTGAGTCCAGGGTGTTTTCGTTTGGGTTAAAACTTGTAGTAAGTGAGTCTATAGTCCGTTTTCAGTCCTCAATTCCTATGCAGGCTTGGACGCGGTGATCTCGGCGTCTTTACTTTGCCGCCATCTTCTGGAAGTCCTGAAAAGGGACTTAAACGTTGAAATAATAGTTGGTACTTTAACGTTGAACTATTAGTTGGTACTTCACTTCTAGTCAGCAGGAAGCCAACAAAGAAGTGATTATGGTCAGACTTGTAAGATCATACTGTGTTATGAAAGGTTAGTTTCAGTGGACTTGTGTGTTGATGAATTTTATTGAAGAGGCTTTTCATTTATTTGGGGTGGGAAGGAGAAATCATTTGAGAACTTTTATACAATGAGTGATTACTGACTGCTTTCTCTCCCCTTCCTGTCTTCCTCTTTGCGTTTTGGATGGTGTATGTGGTTTTTTTGCCTTCTTGTTTTGTTTTAATTTTTGTCTGTTATTTTTATGTTTTCAAAGCATAGTAAGAAGAAAAAAGCCCAGTCCTTCTTATGCTAATAATTCAGAGTATAAATTCAGTACTCTGCTTTCTGTTCACTCACCTACTGAATTAGTCAACTTGAAAACCTTTCTATGGTCAATGCAGTCAGTGATGGGATAAAATATATTTGACACAGTACTGTAGCTTAAGTATGCATAAGCTTTGATGGCCCTAGAATTTAGTCCATCTTCTGCTTCACTTCTCACACCATTAGCAATATCCCTGAGTGAGTGACCTAGGGTTAAGGATTAAGTTTAAAAACCATCTTGGCATTTTTCTGCTTGCATTGGTTGGACTTAGACTGAGATTTCATTAAATATTTAATGTTATTTGGTTTACTGCAGGGTAAAATCTAAAACAACTCCAAATGGTCTTTTATTTTCACAGTTCACCTGCAGTTCTTGTTATTTTCAAATGAAAGGATCCTGCCTTCAGACACAAAGTTATTTCAAGAATTTTACTATTTTGTGCTCCCCCTCAAGTGTTTTGAATTATGATGTCTGTAGAACTAATCCATCAAGAGCTTTGTAAAAGCCCTGTGCAGGTCTAGAGAGTGTGTCCAATTGGAACTCTAAGCCATATTTCCTTTTCAAACATTCCCTTCATTTATAAACCTCCTGTTTTTTCTCCTTGCTTTGCACCTCTTGAAAAAGTAGCAAACTACCCATGCCTTTTCTCAGAGAAGCTAGGGTGAAAATTTAAAATTTACAAAGATAGAAGCAAGCCCTGGTAGAGATCTCTTTTCAAACACCTTTCTGTTTAGTCGAGGAAAAGATTTTCCTTGTGCCATGTAATTCAGCATTCCTTTTCATTAATAATGAATGAAAGGTTTTAGAGTTGGCCAAATTGCCATTCTCTGAAACATTCCTCTTCATTAAAAAACTCAGAAATACTCAGCCTACCCGAGTAGAAATCAGGTCTCTAGCCTTTCTTATTGTCTTGAGTCTTCAGGGTAGGAGAATGTCACTGGTGCTTCTCCAAAAGTGGGTTTCCCAAAAGCAATTTATTACCTGGGTGAATCCACCTTTACAAGTACTCTCCCTTCTTTTAGATGATTGCATGTTTTTCAGTGGGCTTTCTGGGGGACCTCCAGTTGACAATGAAGACTCCTTTTTGTTGTAACATCTTTTGTGAACCTCTGGGTGTGCCAGAAAGATCCAAGAAATAAAGATCGTCTGTACCTCCAAAACCACTAGCGACCTAGTTCATTTTTCTTTTCACCTCCACTGCTATCTTTCTTTCTTTTTTTTTTTTTTTTTAAGATTTATTTATTTATCCATACAGAGCTGGGGTTCAGGTCAGAGGTACAGGGGGTGGTGAGAGGATTCACCAGAGGCAGAGTGGGGAGCAGAACAGGCAGACAAAGTACACTGCTGAGGGAAGCAGCGGGCGGGTCAGGAGAGGTCTGCCACGCCATGTGGTCACCTCCCGGGCAGGCGGGGATTGAACTCATGCGGAAGCGGCTTTAGATTCTCAGTGCTGTGCTTTAACCTGCTGCGCCACCAGGGAGGGCCACTGCTATCTTTCTTTAGAAAAGAACTCTGTTTATATACAGATATCTTCTAGAGGGTTTAAGAGTGTGAGCACTGTCTTCAGATATTTGAAAGTCCATCAAGTGGAGGAGGATTTAACATACTGGATATAGAACTCTGAGTGATAATACCAGGATAAGTGGGTAACTAAAAGGTCAGGAGACAATATTTTCCCAGATGTATGTTCTGCAGTTCTGCAAAATGCTAATAGGTAGTGACTCTGGAGTGTGAAAAGTTTCAGAGTTAAATTAGGAAATGCTGCATGAATGCTGTTTAACATTTCTTTATCAAAACTAATGAGCATGGAATATGTAGGAAGAGCATATAATTAATATAGCTCATATGATCATGAAAGATTTGTCATGTACCAGGTTAAGGACAGATCTCACTGACAGTACTATGAAATGCCTAACATGAAAATACATTTTATTTAAATGTATATATTTATTAATGCAGCACCATTTTATATCCTTATTAATTTTTTCACAGCATAGGATTTTTTCTCTAAGGTGTGGCCATTATGCTTATCCCACTACCAAAGCACCCATAGTTCACCATAGTTCATTAAGCTCTTCTCAATTCTGGTTCATCCCAATCCTTTTCCCCTCCCTGTCTGGATGCCTCAGATTTATGGTCAGCTTTCATGTGTCTAATCCTTTGATTTTTCTATACCTCACATATAGATGAAATCATTCAGTGTTTACTTTTTTTCTAATTGTTTTACTAGTATAACCCCTTCCAGTTCCATCTATGTAGTTAAAAATGGTACAAGTTTATCTTTTTGATTGCTGGGTAGTATTCCATTGTGTACAATACGAGAAGTTGTCATTACCAGATGAAACTGTATTTAAGTACTTTTGAATGTCATAAGCTTTGTATTTAATACCAGAAAATCAGTCTATATCATGAGGAAACATCTTGCATGCAAATATTGAATATGATTTAAACCAAGAAGAGGCGCCATCTGCTACATGTTTTTAGATAAAGTAGAAATTTTCTCAACTGGGAGAGTTTTTTTCCAAAATACTTTTAACTCTCTTTGCCAGTCTTCCTAGCTCCACAATAAACAAAAATCATTATATAGTTGTACATAGATATTCAAATTTAAAGATCTACTACCTCCTAGATAGTATTGGAGATGTTGAAAAATGGCATAGGAAATACTGGTGTCTATGTAGATAACATGGGCTCTGGGTCAATGGGTGGAACAGAAAGGGTGGTGCAGAGAGGGTTTATGGCATGAACCTGGGAAAGCTGTTACCAGAAAAGTCATCAGCTTGGACTTAATGATCCACTGCTGATTATCAAAATTGACTGTACATTGGGATCACCTGGATGGCTTTACCAACTACTTGAAGCCTGGGTCTGTGTGATACATACTTTTTTGTTTGCTGGATAGAAACAGTGGAACTAGCCAAATCATAACTAGCTTCTGGAACATAGAAGTTGCCTTCAACAGATCTGAGGAGTGGAGGGAGGCTGGAATTTATTAGTATTATTTGGGGTTAGAAACACTTTGGTGACTAGTACTCATGTTGCTGATGTATGAACCTGTTCTACTTCTCTGAGGAAGATATTATGCTTACAGAAGGAACCATATTTCAGATGTGACTTTCACAGTACACACTTGCGATGAAACAGGCAGAATATGGAGTTGATGCCTCAACTTGAAGGCATTTTCTGCCTTCAAGTTAGCTTACTAACTAGCAGTATAACTCTGAACAAGTTACTTAACCTCCACATCTGTAAAATGCATATATTAGTATTGTCAGCCTCTTAGGTTTGTATTCTAAATATTAAGTGACTATAGATAAGAAATGTAGGAGATGACCTGGAATATAGCAAACATTAGGTCAGTCTGAAAGTATAATTCCTAAACTAGAAACATCAGTGTCATTTGAGAACAACTTAAAAATGGAGATTTTCTGCTCTGATTTCCAGTTCACTGAATCACAACCTCTGGGATTGGAAACAGCAATTTGTATTCTAATAACCCTTCCAAGAGATTCTGGTATTGACTAAAGTTTGAGAGCCACTGTGTTAGATTATTTTGCTATTTATTACTACTAGTACACATTTCAAGTAGCAGGCTTTTTATTATGATTATTGAATTATGCAAAAGGAAACATCCTTTTATATAACATTTAAGTAGTCAAATATTTTTGATGCATAATTCAGACAATTACTTTGACATGATTTAGTTATAACTATCTATCTATCACTTCTATCACTGTAAAACCACTACAGTGCTTTCCAACTGAGATATATTAGTCCAGGATAAAGTATTCAGCATTACTCTGATATACAGATTGAGGAAACCCTAGGGATGAGGGCAACTCTGGTATTGCTAAATCCTTTTAATTATGACCAGGTGGGATACCGTGGTTTATGAAAAATCTTGGAAACAAATAAATTAAGTTTGATCTAGTAAAAATTTAATAATGACTATTGAACGTTTTGAGCATGGGGGTGATAACATGAAGGGAATGTGAAAAGACTGAATTGTAGAGGAAAGACTAGATATCAAAGGCTAAAGTCTTGGTGTTGGCTAAATTCGAAGTAGTGTGGAAATGTCAAAGGTCTTAAAATATAGGACTGAAGAAAAGGCTGGAAGAGAAAGCTCTCTGCCTTCTACCAGGGACTATATATCAAATTACAATAAAAGCAGAGAGATATTATCAGGTTCAAGGGTGTCATCCAAGGGGGCAGTTATGGTGCGGGTTATGAAACAATGAGATTTCCTAGATGCAGCCTAGGCAATTACTTTGTGCTTCTGGATAATCTTTCTTCATAGGTTAGTGGGCAGAATCACAGGGCTGGCAAGACAAAACAGACAATCTGCATCCCTTCAAATGACTAAGGTTGTAAGACGGGGTGGGAACTTAAGCTCAGACACATATATTCTCTAGAATTTGTGCCAGATGTACTAGATACAGGTCTTACAACCAATAGCTAACCTAGACTCTAGAGCTGGAGTCTGTGCATGTGTATTGTGTGGTATTCTATCTACTCTTTCCCTTAATATATTTTGGTGTCACTTTAAGTCTACATGTCCTGTGTACCAATGCCTTCCTCACAAGGTCTATGAGGGGTCCAGATTGACCTCTACCTCTTGGAGAGCTCTTGTTTAAATATATTTAGGTTCTTCAAATCTTTTGCCTTTTATCCCATGGTTTTGATACTTAACAACTCTGTTATGTTACAGAGATTAATTTATAAAAAAATTACAATAGATTAAAAAAATCCTCTAGAGTAAATGTCGTGGGGTATGAGGAAACTTATTGAATTTTCTGGGGATGGCTTACTTTGAACTTTTTAATTGCAATTTTAAGTTCAACTAAGGGCACTACCGTGATGATCTACAGCAAGTTCTCACTTAATGTCCTCAACCAGTTCTTGAAAACTTTGACTTCAGGTGAAACTATGTCTAATAGAAATAAGTCTTGAATGTTTTTTTTTTTTTTTCAGTGTTGACTGGGATTTATTTTTTTCTCATCAATGTTATAACAAAACAATGTTTCATGACACATTATTCAAGTACCTGTATTTATGGGAGAGTCCAGGTAATAGATATTAAATAAGCCTGGGAAGTAATTTATATTATGTTATCTTAGCTTAGAGTACACTCAGATTTTGTTGGGTGGAGTTGTTAAGGTTATCAGAAAAGCTTCCACCTATCTTGAATTCCATTTTAAAAATAGGGAAAGCCATGAACAAGCAGTGATACAGTAGAAAATGTGAAAAATGTTCTTTATCCTTGGTACTGATTCTAATTCTACCTCTTACTATTTTCAGTGGTTGGATCAGCATTAACAAGGCCATCACACTCCACTCTATTTTCAGAATTCTTAGAATTTTCCATGTATCCCACCCATTGTTTATTCATCTCTTCATTCTTCCACAATTCTATTTAATCATTCCATAAACAAATCAATTATTGTTGTCTACATATCAAACATATTAAGTACATGGTTTCCTTATTTAGCTAATTTTCTACTATTATCTAAGGGTACATTAATTAAGGATATTGATTAAAGCTACCATTTATATAACAGACTATACATTTATTCTGGTATGAAAATAAAGTACAGTCAGTAATTTTGTCAAAGGGATAAAGTAGAAAATTTGTATGGAAACATAGAAGACCCCAAAAATATTCTGAGGGGGGAAAAAAGTATAGCTTTCCCAAACTTCAAACTATACTATAAAATGATAGAAATCAAAACAGTATAGTACTGGCATAAATATATACACACATATCAATAGAATAAAATTGAGGATCCAGATATAAACTCACACATATATAGACAGTTAATTTGGGACAAACAATATACAAAAAATGTGAACAGCAACTAGACTACTATCTTACCTTAGAATTATCCATCTACCCATCCATCCATCCATTGCTATTTCATCACTTTATTAAAATTAATTCAAAATGGATTGAAAACTTGTATTTGAATCCTGAAATCATAAAATACACTGGAGAAAACAGGTGATGTATTCTGACATTGTGCTTAGAGATGTCTTTGAAAACAACTCCAAAAAAAAAAATGAAAACATGAAAAATAAAGGGAACACCAAACTGAAAAGCTTATGCATAGGAAAAGGAACTATAAAACAGTCAACATAATGAATGGGAAAATATATTTGCACATCATATATCCTATAAAGACCTAATATACAAGATAAAGAAATAATACATAAACTCAATAACAAACACAAAACAAAAGTGGGCAGAATAAGAAAAGGAGGAAATCTGGCATCAGAAGATGTTCTGTTTCACTCCTAGGAGAATAATCAAAAGTAGTCCAAGTAGACAATGATCCCACCACTTTGAGGTGAAACTACAACACTTCCTGAACATCAAGACCAATGCTGACTGTGCATGACAGGAGAGATGGAAGACATTCAGCTCTTAAAAACTAAGTCAGTGGTGTAGCAAGAGGTGCCTAGTGAAAGTGACTAGGGGTAAAAATGCAGTTCTAATGTAGTCCTGGGGAGGGCAGAGCTACTTAGTGTGGACCTAATGATGAGATTTTATATGCAGTAGTGTTGGGTTGAGAGAGGTGGACAGCGTATTGAAGTCAAAGCAGCAAAGGTACACCTTCCTTCTCTACATGCATCAGAGCTCAAAGCTGATAGAGTGAAGCCATGCTTCAAAGTATAGTCATGAAGTTGTACTGAAAACCCTGCTTTCAGATTGCAGAGATGTCTGAAATCCAAAGAGGAGGTTTATAAGTGGTACTTCAGACACAACCCAGGTTACTCTACCCAGGTGCACTAGTGATGGACCCTCCATGTCCAATGCCATCACCATAAAAGACAGTCACAGATTAATGCTCTCTGAAACACAGTGCCATCTACTGGAAACATAGGAGCTCTGCACCCCTGAAATATTAGAACACCTAAAAACCTAAAAAGCCAATAATGGGGAGATGGAAAAAATAAAACAAATGGCACCTTGAGGACTCAATGGCTTCTGGAGATTTGTTCTTTCTATGCAGTGAAGCCAATATCAAAGTCAAGGAAGGTATTTTTTTTTTGTCAGATATAGAGTTCAAAATTGCCATAAGTTAAAGAAATTGAAGAAGCAGAGAAACTGATCAAAGATAGACAAGAAAACTGAGAAAACAGGTTGCTTTTCTGAGATGTGAAGCTAAAAAACATCATTGTTTTAAATAAGTTTTAAATAAGAAAACAGATGTAGGGCATACAATAATCAATAAAGTATATAAAAAATTTCTGGAGAAAGCTATGGAGACAGAGTAGACTAAATGGAAGATTGAATGGGTGACCTTAAAGATAATACACAAAGAATCCAGGTCAAAAAAGAAATACAAAAGGGATAAATGAAGAAGCACCTTGAAAATGATTTTATTTATGCATACAGAACTGGGGTATAGGCCACAGGTGCAGGGGTGGTGAGAGGATTCACCAGAGAAAGAGTGGGGAGTAGAAAAGGCTGAATGACAAAGTATACTGCTGAGGGGAACAGCGGGCAGGTCAGGAGAGGTCTGCCATGCCATGTGGGTCACCTCCAGGATGGGGATTGAACTCATGCTGAAGTAGCTTTAGCTTCTTAATGCTGTGTGTTAAATGCTGGCACCACCAGAGAGGGTCTGAAAATGATCTGTTTTAATGAGTAAAGGCAATATGAGAATAATGAGTAACCTAGTAAAAGGAAGAGCAAGAAGGTACAGAGAACCCACTTAAAGAAATAATAGAGGATAACTTCTCAATCCTGAAGAAGAAATTTAAGAGAACACCCGATTACCTGCTGAAAGGGACAAGAGACCTGTACAAGACCTACAGTAAGATACAGAGTAGTAAAACTTGCAATGGTTAGAGCCAAAGAATATTAAATTGGCTAGAACTGGATAACCTATAAAGGAATTCTGATGAGGTTTATGTTTGTCTTCTCTTAAGAAACCCTACAAGCAAGGATAGAATGGAAAGACATGGTAAAAATAATTGAAGATGAAAAACTTTCAGCCAACTATATTTTCCTGAAAGACCTTCCATCAGATGAGAGGGAAACAAAGATCTCAGACAAACAGAATCTGAAGGACATAACAAACAGTAGACCTTCAAGAAATGTTGAAAGGAGCTCTCATATCTAAATTGAAGAGAAAAACCACAAAAAAATTGAACAAAGAAATAGAACTATAAAATTAAGGACACAGTTGGAGAAGCAGTCCTTCACAAATCAATAATCACTGTAAAGGTAAATGGAATGAACTAATCAATCAAAAGGCATAGCATGGCCTTTTGCTGTCTACAAAAAATACACCTGAGCTCCAATGATAAATATATGCTCAGAGGAAAGGGTTTGAAAACAATCCTATAAGCAGATAGACCCAAAGGAAGGCAGAGGCAGCCCTACTCATGCTCTATAAGATTTCCAGCTAAGAGAGATAACAAGAGACAGGGATGGATACTATATAGTGATGAAGGGAATAACACATCAGGAAAACATAGTGCTCAATTATTACCAAAGGAGCATCACACTTACATTATATATAATTATATATAATTGCAATCAAATCTGAAAACATTGGGAAAATATTTGAGACTGGGGGCTTCAACATCCCACTTTCAACAATAGACCTATCAGTCATGCAGAAATAAGAAATGAAGAATTAATCCACACAGGTTTCACAAACATTTATATGGTACTGTACTCCCCAAAAGCTCAAAACACATTCTTCTAATCTATTTAGACAAAGATCACACATTTGTGGAAGAAAATTCTTCTATTGTTAGAACAAGTAAATAATTTCCTTTAAAACTTTATAGACTTGTTTTAAAAATATTTCTTTTAAATGACATTCTTAAGTTATTTTAGTTCAAACAGCAGTTTTAGTGAAGCAGGAGTAAGTTTTCCATAGGGCTGGTTCAATCTTCTATTGACCAAGGTTCTCCTTGGTCTTTTTACTAGCACCCACCTCTTGAAGTAAGCTATTTAGGATCCTTTGGTTCAGAGGAACAATGTAGAATAGAAACTCCTTTCCAAGAAGGGTTGAAAGGATCAAAACAAGCATTTAGTTTTAGTTTTTTTTTTTTCCTAATTCATACTTTAAGGGTGACAACTAAGCAATTATATTATTTATAGTCCAGAAAAGTCAGAATGTTAGAAGTGAGGGAAAATCTTGAGAAAAAAGAGTATATACTCACCTGCAGGGAACACAACAATGAACTATTGGTATGTATTTGTGTGTGTGTGTGTGTGTGTGTGTGTGTGTGTGTGCGCACGCGTGAGAAAGAGAGAGAGAGAGAGAGAGAGAGAGAGAGAGAGAGAGAGAGAGAGAGTGAGAGATGTTTGAACATAGGGGGCCTCATGCATTAAACATTTTAGAAAGTGTTGGCACAGTAGGAGCCAGGACATGAGTCATGTGATCTCTGAAACATCAAATAATCCTTTTCTGTTAATCTATTTTGTAATTATGGCCTGTCAAATTTCTTTCTGCTATTTGTCTTGAAAATAAATACCCAGTCAGAGTGACTTAACTCTTTCCAGGCTTTCTAAATGAGCCATTTGCATCATGGACTTGAATGTCACCCTGAGCTGTTGAAACCTGCGTATGTGGCATTATGTTCTATAACCTTTCATTTCACATAGGTCAACACTTGGCTTTTAAATGATAGTAAATTTCAGGCACTACTGATTCAGGCCAGGCAGCTAGAGGTGAAAGGCTTTATCTCTTTGGAATCCTAGTGAAATAGTCAGTCATTCAGAAAGCAATTTTGAATCTTTTACACAAAGCAAAAAGATTAATGCTGCTACTGAGGTGACATGAAGGGGATACATCCACCTTATAGAATGTGTAGTGTTTTCATTGCCTTGCTCTTGTCATGGAGGTTACTCTGAGTCGCTGGCTTTGTTTTGTGTGTGTGTGTGTGTGTGTGTGTATGTTTTGAAGCGTGGGTAAATGTGTTATTCAGTCTTGTCTTTATTATTGTAATTTTCCCCCCCCAATCAATATGTGGATGGTCCCATACACACACACACACACACACACACACACACAAAACACACCTATATAGTGTTATAAATCACTGTTGCCTCAATAAAAAATAATACAATTAAAAAATATTTTGCAGGGAGAGACACACAAATAATGAAATTTAAAAAGTGAATTTCACTATTTTAAAAAATTTACTATATCAAGTTCTCATTTGTATATTTCTATAATATAATATAATCATATCATCAATATAATTAATATAACATAATATAATAACCAATTAGATACTTAGTTCCCTGTTTCTTTTGCTCTTATTCCTCTTTACAACCCTCTTACACCTTTTCCTTTTCCTTGTCAAGTTTGACTGGTTAACACTTTGTAGAATGTTATTTATTTAGATAATTCTTTTTAGATCCTTCAGAGAGTCCTTCTGTGACATGCTTTGAACCTTGCACATTTCTTTGAGTATCTATCACTACTAATTATTTCATAGTGGATCTTTTCCATGAAAGATTTTATAGATCATGAGAACAGAAATCACCTGTTTTTTTTTTTTTTTTAAGATTTATTTATTTATGAACACAGAATGGGGGTACAGGCCATAGGTGCAGGGGCAGTGAGAGGATTCACCAGAAACAGAGTGGGGAGCAAAACAGGCAGATCAATGAAGTACACTGCTGAGGAGGGGAGCAGCGGGCCAGACAGGAGAGGTCTGCCAGGACATGTGGATCACCTTTGGGGGAATGGAGCTCCACACTGAGGTGTCTGTGGCTTAGCTTGCGCCACCAGGGAGGGCCAAGAAGTCACCTGTTTTATTCATCATTTAACTTTCTATCTCCAGCCCTTGCAGATATTATGTACTTAAAAGTAGTCCCAAAAAGATTTGCTAAATGAATGAATGACATGCTATAAATGGTAATTATGGTGTAATATTTGCTATTTTTGCTAATTGTTGAACATGTTTTAGTGGGGCCATTGAAGAAGCTGTTAGAATAGTAGGGCAATAAAAAAAAAATGCCAGCAGAAATGATTTCTGAGCAGAGCCATAGGTTGAGGTGATGGCGAAAAGGATGACATATTCAAAATGGGATGAGAAGGGCAATGAAGGTAGAGCAAGTGAGCTTCACATACCTGCCAGCCACTTCTCAGAACATATGAAATATTTTCAACCTAGTTTTAATTTAAGAAAGAACTGGATCATCTCTAAGTTTAAAATGTTAATAAAAAAGGAAAGTTATATAGGCATTTTTAGATAGATTTTCTCCCCAAGTATTTTTCATTTACCTCATTGTTTCTTCAGTTGAGTTGGTTATGGCTTCTAACATTCTTACAAAATATATATTACTTCATTTTTAGAGGTTTGAACCTATAATCCCCCAAACAAATAGCGTTGTAAAACAAATAGTGTTGGAAACCAGTATTACCTCAATAAATACACTAAGTTTGAGTGGAGGTATAAACTTTAGTTTTTATTTATAAGTTTTTGGAGTTCTTAGTACCTTTCCATTATATTATAATAAAAACCTTATAAATTGTTCAAAAACATTGCATAAAGCTTAAATAAACAGTAATGTTGAGCAAAAACAAAATATTGTATTTTTTTTTTATTGAAGTAATATTGGTTTACAACACTTAGCTTGAGTTTGAGGTATAGGTTACAGCTCTTCAGATATAAGCCCAGTCCATCCCCTCCAGAACACTCATAACCATTCAACACAGTCTACTCGACTCACTCACCCATTTGCTTTTTACATTCTTAATCAGTCTTTATTTTTGAGCCAATTATATTCATGTCTTAAAAGCTCAAAGCATTATTTTCATATCTGCATGAAAATTCAGGGAGTTTTATTTTTCTCATTAGGTTTTACTGTTTAATTAAAATCACGTGAGACAACTTCTGATGCATTTTTGTCAGGTTGGTTTCATAGTCTCTCAATTCTGCTTTTTGCAGAGCTTAGCCAAAGGTAATATAATCTGATCCAAGCTGGCCTCTGATTGCTTAGTTTTATTTGTAGATTGAAACTTCATACTTGGAGAGACTTAAGTAATGCCAGTACATTAGAGCTTTCAGGCTAGCTAAAACAACTGTCGCAGCAGTGTTTATCTCCTAGGAGACTTTGCCCTGTGAATATTCAATGCTGTGACAATATTGTAAAATTATTTATTAACCAAGGAAATCTGATTTTACTGCACCAAAACCAATTTAAGGTTATGAAAGGCATCAGATACATTATCTTTTTTTTTGTTTGTTTTTTTTGTATAATAGTATATTATGGTCCTAAAACAGTGATATTGAGACAAATATTTACTAGGAATGTAAGCACACATGGCAATTAAACAGAAAGTGCAAGTAATTAAATCTGCAAAACAACAACCCTATTCATTAAAAAAAAATTAGGGTGATTATAGACATATACAAAAAATAACAGGATGGAAAATAAATGGAAACATTTGTGTTCTATTTAGGACCTGTGGGAGAGGAGAGGGTTTTGTTTTGTAAAGTCGTTTGATTAAAAGCAACAGAATTATAATTTTAAAGCAGTTGAACTAAGTTTTTACTTAATGTCAGGATTTTCAGGTACAGTAAAAGAAGTATATATACACCTTAATTTAAGAAATGGTAATTTTGGGGAGGATTTGCATATGTTCATTCTCTTCTAGGGATATTTAAAGACTGATTCCCATTTATGGAAAAGATTGAATGAGATGTACAGCTTTTGTTTTATAAAAATAGAGAGGTAGGGCCCTTCCTGGGGGAGCAGCGGGTTAAAGCACAGCACACACTTCCGCCTGAGTTCGATCCCCGTCTGCCCCGGAGGAGATCCACATGGCGAGGCAGACCTCTCCTGACCTGCCCGCTGCTCCCCTCAGCAGTGTACTTTGTCCGATCTGCCTGTTCGGTACCCCACTCTGTCTCTGGTGAATCCTCTCACCCACCGCATCTCTGGTCTGTATCCCAGTTCTGTACGAATAAATAAATAAATCTTTAAAAAATAGAGAGGTACATAGTGCAGAATTAGGGGAGCCCTGTACTCCCCTAATTGTCAACCTTGCCCGCACCCTACCAGAAAAATGTCCCAATATATTTCTGGGAATTTTTGACGGGGAAATGAAGAAAGAACAGCAAAGTAGAGGATCTGTTCTGTTTGAAATTTATTCTTTATTTAAAAAATATTTAATTGTTTTGTTTTAAATTTTAAAATTTAGTTAAATGTTTGTTCAATTCCTTCCTGATGTACCTTGTGTTAAAAGGTACTCATAGATTACCTTCTGATTTGTTCTGTCCCTTTGGTCTTGTCCTTTCCAGACTTCTGAGTCAATGTAATCGTGCACCATGAAATATTTTTAAAAGAGTCAAGTTTATTTTTCCCCACTTTGGATAATGCATTCATCCTTGTGGATTTTTTTTTTTGGATAGTTTATTCATTTTTATAGTTGAGTGGTGTTTCATTGTATGACTGTTTCATGGATTGTTTATCCAACCATCCATTGTGGAACATTTTTGTAGTTTCCAGCTTGTGGTGACTATAAAACAGTGTTTCCATAAGTACTTGTGTCAATTTTTAAATTTTTTGTAAATGTAATTTTTTAGTTCTCTTGTATAACTACTAGGAGTGAGATTTCTGACTGAGTCATATGGTATCTGAATGTTTAGCTTTATAAAAACTGGCAAGTTATATTCCAAAATGGATATACCATTTTCATTCTCATTAGCAGTGCATTAGAGTTCTGGTTGTGTTCTCTCTCTGCCTCCTGCCTCCCTTTCTCTCTCTGATCCTCTTTGCCCCCCACACCCCTCTCTTCCCCATCTCTATCTTTAGAGTGTAGTGATATCCTACTGCAGTTTCAGTTAGCACTTCACATAATGCCTTAGGAATGTTAAACCACTTTTCATTTGCTTTTTCATCATTTGTATATCTTCTTTTGTGAAATGTGTTCAATTTTTTTGGTTGATTTTTCTAAAGTTTCCAGTGTTCTTTCTATATTGCCAGTGTAAGCTATTGTTAGGTGTGTGAAACACAAACACTGCTCCCAGGATCTAATTTGTATTTTGTTCTCCTAATAATGTCTTTCATCCAGCAAAAGACATTAGTTTTGTTAACGATTGATTTGTCAATTTTTAAAAAAAGAATTTTTGCTTTCAGTGTTATGTCTAAGAACTCTGCATAATGTGAGGTCAAAGATTTTTCTTATGTTTTCTTAAAAAGATTATAGCTTTAGAATTTTAATTTTGACCTGGATGTGTTTTGAGTTAATTTTTGCAGATCAAGGATTTTTTTCCTCAATATATATGTCAAATTGTTCCAGCACCACTGTGAAGATTATTCTTTCTCCATTGAATTTTCCTTTATGAAAGATCAACTGATTTAACTAGTAATTTAAAGCTAGAGTTTCATTTGTTTGGTATTTTAATTTACAAGTCAGTTTCTTTACTAGATATGGGAATGTTCTGGCTACTACCTCCCACAAGAAAACAAGAATATTTATAATTTCTAGGATTTCGCATCTTTTTCTGAATCTTTTTTTTTTTTTAACATTTCAGTCTTTTTTCTACCTTCTTATACGTACTTTAATAAATAGATTTTATTTTCTGGTAACTAGTCATATTTTCCTGCTTATTTGTATACTTGGTAGTTTTTGACTTGATGTTGGATACTTTGGATTTTGTATTGCTGGTTGCTGTTTGCTGGATTTTGTGATACTTTTTTTTTTTTTTTTTTTTAAAGATTTATTTATTTATTCATACAGAACTGGGGTACAGGCCAGAGGCTCAGGGGCAGTGAGAGGCTTCACCAGAGACAGAGTGGGGAGCAGAACAGGCAAATCAATGAAGTACACTGCTGAGGGGAGCAGCGGGCGGGTCAGGAGAGGTCTGGCTCGCCATGTGGTCTCCTCCGGGGCAGGCGGCAGGCGGGAATCGAACTCATGCGGAAGTGGCTTCAGATTCTCAGTGCTGCGCTTTAACCCGCTGCGCCACCAGGGAGGGCCTGTGATACTCTTTTAAACATTTGGTGGCTTTGTTTTGGGATGCAGTCTAGTTACTCAGTATCAGCTTCATCCTTTCAAAACTTGATTTTTAATTTTGTTAGGATAGGTCCAGATTTGACTTTAGTCTAGAGTTCAGTCAGTCTATTGGGAGGCATACTTCTCTAGATGTCCTCGAATGTCCCAGTGTTGGCGAAGGTTTTTTCACTCCAGTTGGTGAGCATTGCTCTGTCCCATGTGAGCTTCAGGGGTTGTTCTGCTTACTACTGATAATTCTTTCTCCAGCCTCAGTGGTTTCTTCCATGTGTAGAAATACAGAGATCAAAATTTCAAAAATTGAGAAGGGAACCCTTTTCAAATATCCAGAAGTACAAGTCTTTCTTTAAACATGTGTTTTAACTTCTTTTAGGTAGATAACTGCAAGTGGAATTCCTGGATCACAGTGTGACATATTTAACACACACACACACACACACACACACAAACATGTATAAGAAAATTTTTTCTAAGATTTATTTATGCTTATAGAACGTGTCTATAGGCCAGAGGTGCAGGGGCAGTGAGAGGATTCACCAGAAACACAATGGGGAGCAGAACAGACTGACTGATGAAGTCCACTGCGGAGGGGAGCAGCAGGCGGGTCAGGAGAGGCCTGCTGCTCTATGCCTATCACCTCTGGGGCAGGCGGGGTTTGAACTTAGGCTGAAGGGGCTTTCGCTTCTTAGTGCTGTGCTTTAACGCACTATGCCACCAGGAAGGGCACCAAAATAATATTTTCTTTATTAAATTCATATTTTCTTTTTGAATAGGGTTTGGATTACTTTAATCTTCTAGTGAGTTAATTAATGTTGAATTTATAGCTATAGAGTTGTTCTTTAATATTCCCTTGTTATATTTTTAATGTCTCTAAGATTTGTGGAGGTATATTCTTTTTTTTTTTTTTTTAAAGATTTATTTGTGCATACAGAACTGGGGTACAGGTCAGAGGCTCAGGGGCAGTGAGAGGCTTCACCAGAGACAGAGTGGGGAGCAGAACAGGCAAATCAATGAAGGGAGCAGCGGGCGGGTCAGGAGAGGTCTGCCACGCCATGTGGTCACCTCCGGGGAAGGCGGGAATCGAACTCATGAGGAAGTGGCTTTAGATTCTCAGTGCTGTGCTTTAACCCACTGCGCCACGAAGTATATTCTTTTACTTATGGCATTAATGATTTTGTTGGGAGTAACCAAAGACTTACTGAGGAGGACTGGATAAGGGCAGTAATAAATTGGGCCTTGCGTCCAGGATGGGACTAGCTGAAGGTGATAATGAAGGAGCTTCACATAAAGGACACAGCGATGAGTCACCCCTTTGAAATCTGAGCTTAGGACCTATATAAGACACCCTTCCCCCTTATTGAGTTGGCAGTAGCTGTGGACCCCACTCTAGGGGCTCTGTCTCAGCTGGTGCCCGGGAGCAATAAACTCTGCTTGCTCAGCCTTTCTGCCTTCCGTCTTTCTTGTGGCTGGTCACAGAAGTCGGGACAAAACAAATTGGTGCTGAAATTGGACATCTGAGTAGAGCCATCCTCTGAACCTTTTCTGTGACCTGGTGTGCTTCTTTTCTCCTCTCTTTCCTTTTCTCTGGAGTGTACGTGTAGATGCGTGAGTGAGTGAATAGCTTTTACACCGGTCCTAGCGTACTGGCTTGGGTTTGACTGGGACTGTATCCTTGTCCTTGAGACCCATAGGCTTAGTGGAGACTTGGCCAGTAGCTCTACACTTGGCCTACCAAGCGCGGGGCTTATACAACCGCTCCTATGCCAGAGGAGTGAGGCGGGAACAATCAATTTGAATGTACCCTGATCCCCAAGGCACCTGGCCTCCCTTTTGCCACAAGCTTTCTGCTGGTCTTGGTGTTTTGCTCCCCTGGCATCACCTCTGTGGTGCCAAAGGTACCACGTGATTACATCGTAGGAACGAGGTTAGGGTAAGTCACCCCGATTCTTCTTGAGCCTTTCTTCTTAACTCTGGTCATATGTTTCATGTTCTTCTCAGACTACTTTATTTTGTGCTCCCGTTCCTCTATCTTTCAATCTTGTTACACTGCCCAGATCTCCCAAATCTCCCCAGCCTGGCTAATTGGTGTGGGACTTCCCATTGTTCTCAGTTAGCAGCTACCTTTGCTCCAGGACCCAGATCATTGCTATGTCCACCCCCACCCAGCCAGGGGAACTGGTTCTTTTTTCCTTGATATGGTCTTCTGTTCTATTCCAAAATCTAACTTTTCTGTGTTTTCCACTTCTGATACAGCAAATGGCTCTCAGATAAGCATTTGCAGATTTACCTCCTTTGACAAATTTATGATGTAATTGGTTTTCCCAGAGTTCTTAATTGGTTGACTGTGGGTTTACTTTTTTTTCTCTCCTTCCCTTGCAGTTTCTCTTCTCTTAACAAGTTTAGGGTCAAGGAAAGGAATCCCAAACAAAAGCAAACAGTGAGAAAGCTCACTGGCAGGCACACCTACTGATCTTCCTCCCTGTGCTGCCCCCTGCCCCCTCCCCATTACTCCTGCTGATTCCCCATTTTGTTTGTCTTTATATAAATAAAGACTGATGCCCACTGGTCTCCATCCCAGCACTAACTTTTACTCCCTCCCCTTTGCAGACTCTTGGCCCACCTCTCCTTTTTCTTTGTTAAACATTAATGGTTAAAATGTTCTTTTGTTTCAAGGAAACTGGTTTCCCCCGGTTTGAAAAAATTTTAAACATTCCTAGGCTTTATTTGCTTATCTTAATTAACCTTAAAACTGCTGTCTTCAGGTCTGGGTCTTCTGTGATAGTTAAAACTGAATATTGATTCTATGAAAAAAAATTTTTAACTTGTATCCCATTTAAAAAAAAAAAAAACAACTCCTTGAAGTTTATCAAAGTTATTAAAACATCAGTTGTAACATCCTAAAATCTAAGTTATTTAAACATCAAGTCATTAAAAGTGTGTGTCACCTAAAATATTGCTAAATAACTAAAATGAAATCTGTTTTGTCCTGGCAAAATATGTCTAAATTTACTTAACATTCATGTCTATGTTTTGCTCCTTATTGTAAGGAAAATTAACTTTCAGCTTTACCCTGCTCTATATTGTAAAAGCTAAAAATTTATAACAAGTGGTAAAGGTCTAAAAGTATTTAAAAGTTTCATGTGCTTAAATTACTTGCTACTTAACATCAGTAGATATTCCTGTGTATTTCAGTAGTGTGATCTTGTTACTCATACTCAGGTTTTGTTAACTACAAAATCTAAAACCACCAACATTACTAAGTCTTGTCAACAAATAGATGAACTCATAAATCGTGATTACACTGGGTAATTTTTAAAAAATCTGTAAATTTACTAATCCTATTCCAAACTTCTGTGATGTTAACCCCCTAAAATACTAACATCTTTGTCTTAAAGGACTCCTAAAACAGATAAATATTCTCAGGTATGAGACTTCTTAATGCCTAATTATATCCTGGTACTGTCCTAAATCTCTATGTTAAAAGAGTGAGGAAAGGCTATGGTGAGTGGGAAAAGTCAGGCTCAATAAAATAAGTGCTGCCATTGCTAGCACCCTGCAGGTCCAGGCTTACCCAGGCTCACAGAAAACCTACCTGAAGGAAACACCAGAGGAGCCCCAGCGGCCCTGTGACACTGTTGCTACAAGTCTAGATACTAAAACATAAAACTGAGAAGTCATTAAAAAAGGGATCCTCCCCTTCTCTGAAGGGAGGAGGGATCAGTCCTGCAGCTGCCAGCCTGCCACCTGGACGACAATGGTGAGGTCTCCTGGACAATGAGGCCGCCTGGGAGACAAGTGATGTAGCCAAAGGATGACGCCAGCTCTCCAACTGACTATCTCCGTGGCTGAGCCTAGGGTAACTCTGGATGTTGCAGGTTAAATATTAATTTTCTTCTTGATCTGGGAGCCACTTACTCTGTACTCACCTACCTTTTCTTCACAAATGTAATAGGAATAGATGGAAAAAACATAAAATACTACCTACATTCAGCTCAGCACCCTCCTTCAGCATGTTGATGACCCTCTCCTGATGAAGTCTCTTTCCAGAAAAACTAGTCTACTGTCTTTTCCTCTTGGAAAAGGGATACTCTTCTCCCAGTAAATGCCTTGACTTCTTTAGAAAAAATTCAAGATAAAGTCTGTCATGACTCAAACGTTGCGTAAAGTGAGTTGGGTGTTTAGTAAGAAAGAAATATGTTGGAGATAGTAGTTTGAAGGTCTTGAAAAGAAAGAAGGAAAAAAGTGTTGAGGGTCAAGATGGTAAAAGAAAGTGTTGAAGTTCTTAGAAGGTCTTAAAGGTAGAAGGAAAAGTGTTGAAGGTTAAGAAAGGTCTGAGATCAGTGAAAATGTTATGTGCTAGAATGACTTGCTAGGCTTAATGTCAGTAATTATGTAAAACCAAACTTTAGTTTCTCTTTCATCTATAAGTAGCTCAAATATTCTTAAAATGTTCTGACTCTCATCAGGAACCATATAAAGACCCTGTTACCACGTTTGGAAATTTGAGTCTTGTTGACCTGCTCTTAAGTTCGTACCCTCCTTAACAGTTAAAGCCAGTTGTACTTTATTCCTTTCAACCTCCTCCAGGACCTCTCTCTGAACCAACTGCCTCTGCTCTTGAATCCCACCCAAACCCTGGAACTTCTGGGAGACCTCTGACTCCAAGGGGATCTCTTGTAATTTGAGTTCCACCAAGATTGAATTCTATTCCTTTTTGTCCTATTTTTACTTTTCTCTGTAGACCTTCTTTTCTGACCCCTCCCAAGATACAAATCCAGGTTGCGCACAAGAAGACAGGATACACCTCCTCATCCAAACTGTGTCTTCCTGACTTTGATGTCTGCAATGCCATCCAGTCCAGCTCATCTCTCTTTGGGCTTGATGGACTCAAGCAGGAGCCTTTCCTGGGAATGTACCTACACTAGCTCGGGGCAGGTGGGACAAAATGTGGCAAAGCTATGCAAGTTGGCCAAGAACATCAGAGACTCCAACACCAAAAGAGATGTCTTCTGGGGATGACTGAAACAACCTTTTTTTTTTTTACCATGGCTAGCCCCTTGCTATCAGTCATAGCCATCTTTACAATGGCCCCATGCATGAAGCACGGGTGCAAGCTCTAACCAAGGTTACAGTAAATCAGCTCCTGTTACACCCCATGGTCCCCTATATCTCCTTGCAGGAAGTCCATGACTGTCCCTAAGTCACGCAGGAAGTAGCCATGGAGAAACCACGTCCCTTTCCCTAATAACTAAAGAAAAAGTGGGGAATGTTGGGAGTAACCAAAGATTTACTGACAAGGACTGAATTAGGGAGGTAATGAATTGAGCCTTGCACCCAAGCTTGATAAGGTGGTAAAAATTGGGCCTTGCATCCAGGATGGGACTAGCTGAAGGTGATAACCAACTCAGCCTCACATCAAGGGCACAGTGATGAGTCACCCCTTTGAAATCTGAGTTTAGGACCTATATAAGAGATCCTTCTCCCTTATTGAGTTGGCAGTAGCTGGGACCCCACTCTAGAGGCTCCGTCTCAGCTGCTGCCCGGGAGCAATAAACTCTGCTTGCTCAGCTTTCTGCTGCCCATCTTCTTTCTTGTGGCTGGTCACAGAAGCCGGGACAAAACAGATTTGTATATTTTTCTCTTTTTAATGAGCTATGAAATTTCACTTTTTTAGAACCAACTTTATTTTCATGAACTTTTTTTTCCCCATTGATGATTGGTACCATAAATATAATTTCATCTTCTTGTGTAGGGTATATTTTGCTTATTTTTTTAATTTCCTAAGTGGAAGGATAACTTTTTGATTCAAGTGGAAGAGTAAATTTTTCTAATATTAACATTTAATAACATAAATTTCCCCTTGGACACAGAATTGTATCACAAATTTTGATGTGCAGTTTTCCATTCAGTTACAAATATTTTTCTAATTTTCCTTAAGATTCCTCATTTGACTCATAGATTATTTAGAAGTATGCTTAAAGTCCAAATGTTGGAGATTTTTCCAGATGTCTGTGTTATTGAGTTCTAGTTAATTCCATTTGATAAGGGATTTTTAAAAATGATTTCAAGTCTTAAATTTAAAACTCATAAGGAAGAATACTATTTGTCTTGATGATATTCATGTGCACTTGAAAAAGTATGTATTCTTCTTTTGTTGGGTGATGTGTTTGAAAATGTAAATTATATCCAGCTGTTTGATAGTATTGTTCAGTTTTCTTATTTTTTCCCCCTGATTTTTCTATTATGTTGATGGTTTAGAGAGAGTTGCTGAAATTCAAATATAATTGTAGGTTGCTCTAGTTCATATTTCAGTTCCATCAATTTTTGTTTGGGTTACTTTTTCTCTATTTCTGAAATTCCAACTTTTTTCCTCTTATAATTTCCCTGCTGCTTGTAAAGCCTGTGTTTTTCTTTTAAAGCTGAATCTGTTGTGCATTTTCTTTTATCTGAGAATTCATTTTGTCCTCTTCATTTGTGAAGGGGTTTTCCCCCTGCTGGCTATAAAAATTTAGTTCTTTTACATTTAAAATGTTTCATTTTACTTGTCTTTTTTTTTTTTTTTTTAACATGAGACATCTTTAGTTATCTGAATCATTGTTCCCCTCAATTTAATTTTATTCTGGCTTTACCAAGAATTTTTCCTTGAAAAAAATTTTTAAACAATTTTATGTATTGTGGGATGTTTTTCATTAGGTTTATCCTGTTGGGATTTCAGCCACCTTCTTGAATATGTCTTTCACCAAGTTTGGGGACATATAAACCATTATATCTTCATATGTTTTCCTTCACTAGTTTCTTTCTCCCCTCTTTTTAGGACTTTTATAACTTGGATGCTAGAGTTTTGTTTCATAGATCCTGAAGCTCTGTTTGTATCCCACCAGTCTACTTTTTTTGAATCTCTATGGTTTGAATTAGATAATTTTTCAAAAAGATTGATTTATTTATACAGCAGTGAGAGTATTCACCAGAGACAGGGTGGGGAGCAGAACAGGCTGAATGACAAAGTGCACTGTTGAGGGAAGCAGCGGGCTGGGCAGGAGAGGTCTGCGCTCCATGTGGATCACTTCCAGGGTGGGAATGGAACTCGCACAAAAGCAGCTGCGGCTAGCTTGCAGTGCTGTGTCCTAACCCACTGAGCCATCAGGAAGGGCCTTGATTGGATAATTTCTATGTATGTTCAATCCCTCTCTATTTCTGTTTATACTATAAAGTCTATCATATTTATACTTTATTTCATTTCATTTTTTTAGTTCTAAAATTTCCATTTATTTTTTTTATGGTTTATATTTCTTTAACAAACAATTCTGTTTTCTTATTCATTTGAAAGTGTTTGGCTTACCTTCATGGACCATAGTCTTTGATAACTCCAATATATCATCACAACACTTGTTTCTGTTGTCTTTGCCTTGAGAACTGTTGAAATATTTTGGTTCTTTTGATTAATATTTCATTATGTCCTGGACATTTTGAATATTATGAGATCCTCATTTTTGGGGTCTAATTAAAATCTTTTGGAGAAAATTAACAATCAACTTGTTTCAATTTAGGCTACTTGCAGTGCAGTTCTGTGAGTCAGACTGTCTTATTTATCTAAGTATAGATTGTGACTGGCAAAGAAAAGAGAATTCTATGAACTTCACCATGTTGATCATTCCTTACGTTTTGATTTCTCTATTGAATGCACATACTAACAGTAAATTTTGAGTCTTTGGATAGTTGCTAAGTGTAGTCTTCTCAAAAGTTTTAGTTTTAATTTGTGGGAAAGGTAGTGGATTTTGTCCAGGTGAGCTCAAAGTGAATGCTTCTTATTTTTCAAAAACACTTAGTAATTTTATAAATGGTGGTCAACTGCAGTTGAAATAGTTCCATTTGTTATATTCTAGGTATGTCAGGAATGAAATAGAATTGCAGGCTGTCTGGGTGACATTTCCATTTTAGTGTTATTTTTATAGAAAATATATTCTCGATTCTAAATAAGCATCAATTGAAAATGACATTTGGAACACAACTCACTTCTCTCATGGCTTCCAAATGACAAAGGGGCTTGGAGCCTGAAGTAGAAATTTACTTTATCATTAAAGTTTTTTTTTTTTATTTCTGTGCATTGTATCTTACTGTTATTTTGATTTTGGCATATCTTGGTTTATGTCTGTCGGTCTGATTCAGAATTGGCATCATGCTATTTCTTCATAGCTTTGTGGGGTTTTTTTGTCTGATCTACTTTTTTGCTTCTATTCTTTTGTGTCTTGTTCTTATGCTATCAGTCTATTTATTTATACTTTCCATGCTGATAATTAGGGATAACACGGAATATGTGTTTCCCTCCCAAACGTATGGAAGCATAGTCTACAATGTAAAAGTATTCAAGTATTCAGAGATGAGTCCTTTTAACAGGTAATTAGGTCATAAGCCCTCAGGAGTGAGATTAGTGCTTTTCTTTTCTTTTTAAAAGATTTATTTATTTGTGCATACAGAACTGGGGTACAGGCCAGAGGCTCAGGGGCTGCGGGAGGCTTCACTAGAGACAGAATGGGGAGCAGAACAGGCAGATCGATGAAGTACACTGCTGAGGGGAGCAGTGGTCGGGTCAGGAGAGGTCTGCCACACAATGTGGTCACCTCCGGGGTAGGCAGGAATCGAACTCATGTGGAAGTGGCTTTAGCTTCTCAGTACTGTGCTTTAACCTGCTGCGCCACCAGGGAGGGCCAGATTAGTGCTTTTCTTCAGAAGAGATATGCTATCTGAGGGTTCAGCAAAAAAAGAAAAAAAAAAAAAAGAAAAACTCTGCAACCTAGAAAGAAAGCTCTCACCAGAATTTGACAATGTTGACACCCTGATTTCAGACTTCCCAGACTCCAGATCTATGAGAAATAAATTTCTATTGTTTAAACCACCTACTCTGTGCTTATTGGTCATAGCTTTTTTTTTTAATATAATATAATAGTTTATTTTTACATCATTTTGTACATTTTTTTTTCATCTCAATTGCAATCCCCATGGGTTTTCCATCACTGAGTCACCTATGTGCCATCACCATAGCCCTGTGCACTTCCCTCCCTCCACCCCTCTTCTTGATCCCATTCCCCACTCCACCCCCACAAAATATCTCTGGTATATGGCTGTTTATTATTATTTCCTCGCCTGGTCCATTATATTCCCGGTATGAGCAAAACCATCCGGTATTTTTCTTTTTCTTTCTGGCTTATCTCACTAAGCATGATCTTTTCCAGCTCCATCCAAGTTGCTGCAAAAGACATGTGTTTCTTTTTTTT
>NW_004567104.1:16071795-16072390 GCF_000260355.1 Condylura cristata | reverse complement strand
TTCATTAGGGAGATTGGTCTGAAGTTTCTTTTTTTGTGTTTTCTTTGTTAGGTTTTGGTATTAGTGTGATGTTGGCTTTGTAAAATGTTTGTGGTAGTTTTCCTTCTTTTTCAATTTTTTGGATGAGTCTGTAGAATAGGCACTAGTACTTTTCTGAATGTTCGGTAAAATTCATTTGTAAATCCATCTGGTCCTGGACTTTTAGTTTTGGGGAGGGTTTTGATTACTTCTTCTATTTCTTTGCTTGTAACTGGCCTGTTTAGCTGTTCTATTTCTTATTTATTTAGCTTTGGGTGGTTGTAGAGTTGTAGAAATTTGTCCATTTCTGTTAAACTGTCCAATTTGTCTTTGAGTTATTTCTTGTTTCTTTATGTGAGCTTGTATTGCTATATATTTTCCTCTTATAGCTGCTTTTAATGTGTCCCATACGTTTTGGAGACTCGTGTCATCATTGTCATTTTTCAAGTATTTTCTAATTTCTTCTTTGATCTCCTCATTGAGATCTACGGTCTTCCAGTAGTGTGGGTTTTAGTCTCCATGTGGTAGGTGGCTTTCTTGCCTTCTTCATATGGTTTATTTCTAGTTTGATTCCTTC
>NW_004567104.1:16029327-16070591 GCF_000260355.1 Condylura cristata | reverse complement strand
TGACGAAATTGTGGAGTTTCTGTTTGAGAATGTCCTTATTCTTTCTTTGTAGAGGAAGGAGAGCTTCGCAGGGTAGAGTATTCTTGGTTGGCATTTAATGCTTTTGAGTTTGTTGAGTATGGCCCTCCACTCTCTTCTTGCCTATAGTGTTTCTTTGGAGAAGTCTGATGTCACCTGGATTGGTTTCCCTTTGTAGGTTATTTGTTTCTTCCCTCTTGTCATTCTCATTATCTTTTCCTTGTCTTGTATTCTTGGAAGTTTTATAATGTCTATCTGTTTTTCTCCTCTCATCATGGTAGTTTGTGGTTGTTCTTGCTTCTTGGATGTCTACTTTCATCTTCTTCATATTAGAGATGTTCTCTTCTGTTATCTCTGAATATTTTCTCTATTCCTTAGCATTTCTCTTCACCTTCTGGGATACGTATAACTCTGATGTTTCCTTTCCTAATGGTGTCAGATAGTTCTTGAAGTGTTTCTTCATTCCCTTTCCTTTTTTACTTCTTTTTCTTTAATTCTTTAATTCTGTGTCTTGGAGGTTGCTGATTCATTCTTCCATTTTATCTATTCTGTTTTTGTTACCTTTCCCAGCCTTCTTTATCTCTTCTAGTGGCCTTTTCATTGCCTGCATTTCTTCTATTTCCTTTTTTAATGTCTCATTTTCTTTCTACAGTTTGTTGATTGCTTGTCTCATATCTTTATCCTTTCTTTTATATCTTTCATTCATTTCCTTGATTGCATTCTTCAACTCCTTGATGGCTTGCCTCATTTCATTATTTTCCTTCTCATCTTTTTGTTTATCATGATGCTTCTGAATTCTTTATCTGGTAGGCTGAGGCATTATTCTATTTCTTTGGTGGTTTCTGCTGACTGATCTTTGTGTGTTGAATTTTCCCCCTGTGCATTTGCTTGAATATTTGTTTGTCTTCTTTTCCCTGTTGTGTATTTTCTGATACTTTCTATTCGCTGAGACTTGGTGTTGCTGTTATTGACTGACGTGTTTTTTGGATGTTCTTTCTGGAATGGCTGAGGGACTTCCAGACACTTCAGTTGTGGAGGGTATTCTGAGTTGTGTTATTTTTCCCAGCCCCCACTGTGTGTAATTGTGTCTGTCCTCTCAGCTGGTAACAGTCAGGGGTTTCTGTGGTGTTCAGCCTTTTCTAGTAACACATTGAGTCCATGTTTCTGGAAGGTATCTATTGATCTTTGTAGCCTTCAGATATCCCAGGTTCCCTCTATGCTTTGTATGCCCATGGTGGTTATGATGCTTACAAGTGTTGTAAGTCTCCTTGGAGCTGGGCCAGTGGCTGGCTTTGTTTACTCTGTAAATACTGTGAGCCTTTCTGGCTCACAAGTCTTTAGGCCTCTGCTGTGGAGGTGGGGATCTCCCCCTCCCCACAGGATTGCATGGGAGTGCCAGAGGGCTGAAATCCTCCCAGCTGAGCAGGCTGCAAGTCCTCCCTCTGTGCTTTCAGGGCTCTTTGTGTCTAGTCCAAACAGTCCCTCTCTGAGCAGTGCCTCCTCACTGCCTCAGGTCCTCTCACAGAGCCCAGCTGTATCTCTTTAACTCCAGGGTTTTACCACAATTTTTGTGGGTAGATGTAGTAAGTAGGTAGATCTCTTAGCAAGCCCCCTTGTGTGAGGCACTTCCTAGGGCCTCCCTATGTTGAATGTGCCCATGGAAGATTGTTAAAATTGTTTTTCCTAGGATTGGGCCTGTGGTTGGGTCCTGTCTAACTGTTTTTTTCTTTTTTCCCCTCTTTAGGGGGCTTTGTGACTCTTGCTGACCACACCCTAAGAATGGCGCCAAGACCTGACCAAACGTTAATGTTGCCAAGTCTCAGATCTCTGTTGTGGGGGCAGGAGATGTATGTAGGACTAGAAGGACCCCAATTGCCAGTTCCTCTTCTCCTCCTCCCGGGCTCTAAGTAGAGCAGTTTTTTTTTTCCTGCACCCCCACTCCCACCTGCCCCCCACAGCAGCTTGGGGTCCACTCACCTAGCTGTGTTGTCTCAGTTTATATCCAGGGCTTTGTTGAGGCTGTGGGGCAAAGGACGGCAACACCTCTGTGGTGTATCCTCGAGTCTGGGCACTCCTGGTTCCGAGCTGCAGTCCTTTCCCACAATTTGGTTTCCTCTCCCTAGCTGAGTTGTCTCAGTTTATCTCCAGGGCTGTAGCAGGTCTGGGGCAAAAAGCTGCTGCCGCTGTGCAGAGCAGCCACAGCTGCCTGCTGCAGTCAGTCTCCCTCTGCAGTGCTTCCTGGCATCCGGGCGCCTCGGTCATAGTTCTTATTGGTGTTTATTGGTCAAGGCTCTCTTAATTGATTTATTCAAAAAACTTTTATATTCCATTCCAGAGATTGTTTAGAAGCTGAGTGATATCTAAATGAGTGACACTTAGACTGTTTCTTTAGGAAGCTGATCCTTTAGTAGAGGTAAATAACTGTCCCATAAGGGCTAAGAGATGCTAGGGTAAGTTAGAGAAAGACTTATTATTACTTGCTGAAATTAGAAAAGACTTAAAAGAAATAACATTTGAATTGACCTGAGAGAAGAAGCAGCATTTAAGCATGCTTGGCTTGGAGGAAACTGTAGGAAAAGCCAAGAAACTAGAAATGCATGATATGGTAATAGTGAGTTCTGTTCATGTGATGAACAGGGATTCAGAAGGAGAAGCATTTGCCCTATTACTAGGCACAGATGTGCCTTAGCATACCCATGATCCTGTTCAGGAAACTTTCTGATAGCCTATCTTTTCTTCAGTTCCTGCTCTTTGTTTAGGCACAGTTATAGTGGACATTAAGAAAATAACATTTCATGGAAGATGCCAAAACAGTATTGGAGTTCCTTATTCATTAAGGTGACACAGCCAGTCTCCAAGCTCAGGTAGTAGGAATCATCATTAGATAAAGTTCCTATTCCAATTTTTCAACAGCATGACTGTCATAGCCCAGGAAAGCTATGCTTTCATGAAGCCTGAGGTGAGCCTTCTGCTTCCAGGATGGAGCAAAGTCTTCCTTAAATTGACTGTAGACTATCTCCAGTGAAACATGAAGACTAAAGGTCTCATCAATCAGTTCTGAAGGCATGCCCAGCAGGAGGTTTTCTAAAGGGTTCTAAGTAACTGGAAGTATTTTTTTGAATTAGGCAAACTGATTCATCATGACAGCATTCATTTGCATGTAAATTTTATAATCTATTTTTACTTTAAAGCCTCCTTACATCATAGTCATTCAGCATATGGTTCAGAGTTGCCTGTTAACCCTATTTTTACAGTCAGCCTAAGAAGGTGAATTGTTTCAATGCCTCTTACATCCTGTTATTTGTTGGAAAGTGCAGTTGCAGAGATGCATTAAATAGGAGCCTCATGACCTGAAGGAGTTAATGTGCCTCCTTTTGCTGAACTTCCACATTATAGTCGTGGGCACTTAGGGAATTTTATTCAGTGATTATGAAACAAACATATCTGACCCAGCTGTAACAGACTTGAAAAACATGTTAAGACCAGCTTGTATATTGACCCGTTAAAAATATCAGTTAGGGAGTAAATGTCTATTTTATCACTGCTCTACATGCCATCATAGAGTATTTAATGTTAAATTAGGACCAAACCCGAGACAAGCTAGTCAAATATAGGCAGTGACTATGTTCTAGGTGGATTAAACCCAACTCAGAAAATGAACTTGAAAAAGTGCAAACCAGATCATGCCACTTCCCTGTCTAAAAACCTTCAATGCTTTTAGGATAAATCTGATTCCTCATCATGACATGATTCTTAAGAGCTTGTACTAAAGTGACTCTATATTCATCGCTCTCTATATACCTGTGTTAGATTGCTGCAGTTTCTGTCCTAAAGTACCAGTGTTTTGAAAAACAGAAATTGATTTTCTCATAATTCTGAGGCAATGAATAAGGTGTCTGCTGGATTTTTTTTTTTTTTTTTGTGTGGCTCCTTGTCTTCTTGTGTAGGCATCTGTGTCTTCATACCATCTTCCCAAATTTTGTCTGTGTCCATTATAAGGAAACTGTCATACTAGAGCACTCTCATGATCATTTTAATTTAATTATCCCCTTAGAGAGTTTGCATCCAACTACACACACATTCTGTGATCCTGGAGTTTAGATTTTCAACATGAATTTTGGAAGACATAATTCAGCATGTGACACCACTTAGGCTCTGGTCATACTAGACTGCTCTCCAGTTTCCAAATTGGGCTTGTTTGCCCTTGCTCGAAGACTTTATTTGTGGGATCCTTCCCCCCCTGTCTAGGCACCTCCTCCTTAGCTCCAGCATCACCTTTGTCACTGCTAGGCTCTTAGCTCCAGGGCCAGCAACCTTTCCTGTAGTGATCAGAATGGTGCTCAACAAATGTCAAAACTGCATCACTAAGTTTAGAGATGGAAACAAAGAAAGTAAAACAGATATTATTGGTGTTTACTGTATGTCCCTTCTCAAACCTCTTCCTTTGATGACACTTTCCCATCCTGGTCTAGAACAGGAAAGTCTCTGGGTCTGGGTCTAGCTAGGATCGAAGCTGCCAGGACGAGATAGGGGTCCAGATGAGAGTCAGTCTGCCCAATAGAGCAGACACCTGTCATATATGGTTATTTTTTAAAAAAATAACTTAGTATAAAGAAATTCAGCCCCTCAGTACTAGTTGTTGTATTAGTTACATTTTAAGTATTCAGTAAGCTTCTGTGGCTAGTGGCTACTATATTGGATAGCACATATATAGCCTGTCTCTCTTATTGCATAAAAGTCTCTGGGACATGGGTCTTCCCTGGTGATGCAGCAGGTTAAAGCACAGCATTAAGAAGCTAACGCCACGTCAGCACAAGTATGGTCCCTGCCCCAGAGGTGATCCACATGGCAAAGCAGACTTCTCCTGACCTGTCCGCTGCTCCCCTCAGCATTGTACTTTGTCAGTCTGCCTACTCTGCTCCCTACTCTGTCTCTGGTGAATCCTCTCACCACCCCTGTACTTTTGGCCTGTGCCCCAGCTCTGTATGAATAAATAAATAAATCTTTTTTTTTTTTTAAAGTCTCTGGGAGAGCTCTATGAAGACTCAAGAGGTGAGGCTGATCAGTGTTCATGTCTTCTGCTTCTCCTAACCCTTTCATTTGGGTATAGGAAAGTCCTAAGTCTATTGAACTGAAAAACATTTTTTAATTTTCTGAAGCAAATAGAACTTTTATCCTAGAATTTACTTCTTGTTAATATCCATGGATATGACTCATACTTGATCCTCACACCTTCATACCACTTGACAACAGAATAAGTTGCATCAATATTCTATTTACAGCTATATGCAAAAGTACAGAAGAGTTTAGGTAAGACATGGGATACAGATGAAAGATATCATAGATGCTCCAAGATTCTCTTATATATTTAGACTCAGTTTACTCTTCTATTCATCAAGTGTTATTTTCCTCTTTGTTTATTAAGACTTAATTTTGGGATAAAATGTTGCATTAGTCCTTTCTTCCTTAGCATGGAATTATCTTACCTTGCTCTATAGTAAAATTTATAATAACATAATAAATCTGGATTAAAGAATTTTGACTGTATCCCTGCTAGCTATAAGTCTGTGGCAATATTCTTTCTGTTTTCAAGAATGTCTATTTCATAATGTTGTAAGAATTGATGTGGGAGTGTGCACCTGCCACAGAATACACATAGTAAATGTTATCTTTCATACATTTTTTTCTGTGAAAGAAATTTCATTTAAAAAAATATTATGGGCCTTCCCTGGTGGCGCAGCAGGTTAAAGCACTGCACTAAGAAACTGAAGCCACTTCAGCATGCGTTCAAACCCCGCCTGTCCCGGAGGTGATCCATATGGCGAGGCAGACCTCTCCTGACCCACCCGCTGCTCCCCTCAGCAGTGTACTTTGTCCGATCTGCCTGTTCTGCTCCCCACTCTGTCTCTGGTGAAGCCTCTCACCATCCCTGCACCTCTGGCCTGTACCCTAGTTCTGTATGAACAAATAAATCACCAGTGGAAGCTATTTTGGGGGTGGGAGGGTACAATGGGGGGAGAGATTGTCATTTTGTAGGGTTTCTGAAAAGTTTCCCAGAGCTAGTCCTCTATTTTGCCTGTAGATCTGTTTAAACTGGGAGGAGGCACAAGAAAAGGAACATTGTTTGCTGTCTTGGATTTTTCCACCTGAAGGTGGTTTGTTTCTGATTTAATTCATCTTACAGTATCCTGAATCTCTTTCACATGGAAAGAAGAGTCACACTGTGAAGAAAAAGAGACTGTTGGATTTTCACAAGAAAGCTTCTATGTGACATTTTGTTATTTCAGGTGTCTAAGATGAAAACAAAAGGTGATTTCAGCTCAAGAGGAGATTGTACTGTCTGGCTTGCACTCTTGCCCCTGGGAAAAATCCATCACCTCTTTAGCCCATTTACCATACCAGCAGACTGCCTTCACTGTGGTAACACTTGCAATAATAGAACAGGGAAACAGGTAGACAACTGACTGAGTGTTTAATGGAAAACTTAGCAGTGGAGAGACACATTTACTTTTCAAATGATGCTTTTAATTGATTCTTGTAATTATTAATAACTGGAAAATAACTTTAGAAAGAAGATAATTGAAATGTAAACTTCTGAATCCAAGATGAAGAAATTTTTATTTTTGAGGTGACTATTCCATTTGCATAAGAGCTACACATATTTTTTAAGATGGTCACCTTTATTGACCATCATTACTAACAAGAGGAATGTGGTACCTGGATCTTATGACTACAGACAAACAGTACTAAAACACAAGTTCTCCATATAATGACACAAAGACTTCCTTCAGCTTTCTTCCCAAATGGAGCTAACTGTAACTATTTCTACCAGATAAATTAATGTCATCTTCCCATAATGTTTTTTAAATTGAAAAACATGTGAAACTGTTATAGTTGCAAGAGATTTGTGTGCCACAGTCAGATTTTCTTTCCTACTGTGTAGCAATTTACACCATAATTCATACTATTTTAGATCTGAGCGTTCAGACACTGTGAGTGGCTGTGATGATTGGAGCAGAATTAATTCCTGCAGGACGGACTATGTCAATAAGATAATGATGGCAATTTTATGGATTGCACGGCATTTAACTTCTGTCTCTTTTCACTAAGAGAAGTGGTCCTTTCACCTTTGATTGCCTCCTTTCTTCCATTCTTTTCTCTCTAATTCTCCCCTTTCTTTCTCTTTTTCTTATCTTGAGGAACCCCTACTTTCACTTCTTGCTATATATTAAATCCTGCAGAATCAACTAAATGTTTACTGAACATTGCCTCTTTTCTAGACACAGGTCTAGGTGCTAGGATTACAGAGTGAAAAAAGGTACATAAACCTGTCCTCAGGGAGCTCTTATTCTCAGGGTATCCTCTAAATCTGTTGAGACTTTTTGAAGGGTTTGAAGAGTTTGTCATAAACTGTAAAGGAGAGTTAAATTTCTTGGCATTTCAATACTCACTAAAAAGTCATTTCCACCTACTTAATGAATTATATATAGTCCATTGCCAATGGCTTGGGAATCCTTGACCTTAAGATAACTGTTAAGGACTAATAACTTTATACCTCTATCTTCAAATCTCTTGTTTCATATGAAGCTTATCTGGGAACTTCTATGGTTATGAATAATTTTTTAAAAACTAACTTTTTCTTCACCTTGATGGATTGTCCTGTTTCTCCATTTCTACTGGAATGTTTATGAGGCAAATGGCATTCAGATACTAATTCATCTTACTCATTCAGATTCTGAAATTTGCATCCCTTTTCCTCTAACAAACAATAGATGGCAACACCTTCTGCATAAAGATCATAGCCATTCTTTTTCTTATGCTTAATATGTTTTGAGTTCCAAGCACGAATTGTCCAACTCTCAGACCATATGTTAACAAACTAGGCAGGACTCAAACTGCAAACAAAGGAGCTGTCAGTGAGTTCCATTTTATATTGTGCTACCAGCTATGAATGGGGCAAAATTAAAGCATTTGACTGAGGTGATTACCTTTGTCCCAACTCTTTTTGAATTTTCTCCGTTGTCATTTTTTTTATATATAGTTTGCTGAACTCATCTGGCAATTCAGACCATGAGTAAACTTAGCTACAAATATGAAAACAAATATGAAACTTAGCTCAAATGAAACCAGGGTGTGAGCCACTAATAAGCAGGATCACTTTCATTCTTTATACTTAATCTTTTTTTCCTTAATAAAGCCAGAGAAATTATCCTTTAAATTGCACATACTTAGTTTTTTTCATATTCAATTTAATATTGTTGTGAAAAACGCCCAAATTTTGACATTTTCCTCAATGAGACATACTCGTAGAGGTAGTAAAAGGGATCTGAATTTGATGGTCATATTCTTTCTTTAAAAAATCTAAATTTCGGGCCCTCCCTGGTGGCGCAGCCGGTTAAAGCACTGCACTAAGAAGCTGAAACCACTTCCGCATGATTTCGATCACCGCCTGCCCCGGAGGAGATCCACATGGCGTGGCAGACCTCTCCTGACCCGCCCACTGCTCCCCTCAACAGTGTACTTCGTCAGTCTGCCTGTTCTGTTCCCCACTCTGTCTCTGGTGAAGTCTTTCGCCACCCCTGAGTCTCTGGCCTGTACCCCAGTTCTGTATGCACAAATAAATCTTAAAAAAAAAATCTAAATTTCAAATTGGGAAGCATTTGGTAGTACTCAATTCCTGGGACATGTCTAAAGTAAAATAAGTTTTGTTCTCTCTCTTATTTCCCTCCTGATTCTGTTTCTTAATGATGCTGAGAAAGCTCAGATACTTCTTATGTGTAAGTCTAACAGGAAGTTAGAATGGTAGGTCTATTCAGAAAAATGGGTCAGCTAAGTAGAAGGTAGGCTCATATCTTCAAGAATCTCTTAACTTTTTGAGTTAGAGTTTAGGATGGGAGGAAGAAAGATTTCTGTTGATCAGCATGATATATTTGTTCCTGTTGCATATTTTGATTTGATTAAAATGGATATCAGTTTGGTAACCTAGGGAAAACAAAGTGGCTAATAGAAATCAAACTAGCATTTGATTGACACATATTTTTGAATGTTAATCCATATTTCAAATGTGGGGCCTCAGGAGATGTGGAGATTACCTGAAATGGTTTACAATAGATTATTTCAAAAGGGCTTAAACGTAATCTGCTTCTGGGGGCTACATGTATCCAGAGGAGAACAATCAGCAAAATCTGGATTTATGGCAGATGGTGTTCTTGCATAGCTTCTCCAGAGTCCTCTTGAAAGTATGTTTTATCTGATCTGTTTTTCCTCAATAACTGTGCTCTCCATGATGAATGAAGCTTCCAGGTTCCATTTAAGAACTCACATGCCCATTGATACATCTCTGAGATAAAAGAGGGTCTATCATCACTCTGAACTGCAGTCAGGAGTGCATGTCAGGGAGAAACTTCCTTTATAAACCAGAGACATTCTCTGTTGTGTGTGGGGGGGTGTGGGTAGAGGGGTAGAGGATCAAAACAGGGGTGGGGAGAGCGCAAGGGACTATGGTGACGGTACATAGGTGAATTGGTGGTGGAAACTCCATGGGGGCTATAACCAAGATGAAAAATATAATACATTGTATAAATGGTATACAATATATCCCATTCTTAAAATTATACTTTATTACTAAAAATGAATATTTTATTCTTTTATGACTATTTCTTCTTTAGTGAACTTCTTGTTTATTCCCATTCATGCTTTTTCTATTTGGATGTTTTCATTGAGTTGAAGAGATTTTCAACCACTTATACATTAGCTATCAAATGTGTTGCAATAGTTTTTAAAATACTTTAAGAGCTTTGTTTTTGGTATTTTTAAGAATAATTTTTTTAAGAATAGTTTTTTTTATGGAAAAACTAGTCAATATTTGATTTCCTGTTTCTGATTTTTGCATTTTTCTTATTGTTATGGGCTGAATGTGTTTCCCTATAATACATGTGTTGAACCCCTAACCCTCATTGTGGCTATATCTGCACGTAAGGTCTTTTAAAGAAGCAAGTAGGTTAAAAGGGCCCATGTGGTGATCTGATTAAGAATTGTATATTTGTATGATATTTTCTAGTTATTTTTTCTAAGCTTTAAAACTTGTAGTCATTTTTAAAATGTTATACCTTTTTTGAATTCACAGTACAAACACTATGTCCAGAGGAATAGGTTCACTTTTATTAACATATATATTAGTATACCATGCTCATTAACACCCATAAACCTCTACCATAGTTCAATCTGAATCCTCTCTACTTTGCTCATCACACTTTACCATCTCTCAAGTAGCCTAAATTCTACAGTCAAATTTCAATGGTTTATTTTAGCTAGGGTTTCTCTGTTCTTTTGTTTCCATATAGTCCATGCATGAGTGAAAACATCCAATATTAGTCTTTCTTCTGGCTTACTTTGCTTAGCTTAGACAACTCCAGTTCCATTCATATTGGCACAAATGTCAAGGTTTCATTTTTTGACTGCTTGATTAGTATCCTATTGTAAATATACGACAGTTTTTTACTCCATGTGTCAGTGCACAGTTAGATTACTTCCATTATTTGGTTACTACAAACAGTGATGCAATAAGTATAGGAGTACAAATACAGTTTCAAGTTAAATATTTATGCTTCCATCAGGTAGATACCTATAAATGTAAGTGTGATGTTGATGGATGATATGGTAATTTATATTTAAGAAAACTTCATACTCTTTTTCCATAGAATATGGCTGGATAAATCTATATTGCAAACAACAATGTGTGAGAGTTCCTTTTTCATTATACTGTCATCAACATCAAACAGCCTTGTTTCTGCTATTTTTGATGTGGGGTATTCTCATAGATGTGAGGAGGTATCACTTTGTTGTTTTGATTTGCATTTCCCTAATGATAAGGGATGATAAACCTTTTCTCATGTGCCTGTTGGCCTCAGCACTTGTTTCTTATTTGGACAAATATCTTTATAGTTCTTCTGCCCACATATTGTTGAGTTACTTAATAGGTCTTGGATCAGCCCCTTATTGGATGTGTGTGTATATATATATATATATATATTTGATAAACCCTATTAAGAATAGATCTGCCGTGTGATTTAGCAATTCCATTTCTAAATATCTACCCAAAGAAAACACTCACTGAAAGATATATGCACTCCTATGTTCCTTTGATCATTATATAGTGTCCATCTCTATCTCTTGTCACCTTCATAATTTGAAAGTCTATTTTATTTGATTTAAGAATGGCTGCCCTGCCTCCCTTTGGGTGCCATATGCTTGTAAGAATCAATTATCCAGCCTTTTACTTTCAGTTTATGTTTGTCTTTGGAACTTAGGTATGTTTCTTTGAGGCACCAGAAAGATGGATTCTATTTCCTAATCCAACTTGACACTCTGAGTCTCTTTATTGTTGAGTTCAATCCACTGACATCTAGAGTGATTATTGATATGTGCAAATATTTTCCTGACATTTTGTTTCTATTTTTGTGGTTCAGTTCTTTGTTTTCATTCCTTTCTTCAAATCTGTAAGTTCCTTTTAAATATTTTTTGGAGTAAGTGACTAGGGAGAGGGGCTAGTAGTTACAAATTTTTAAAAAATTTGTCTGTGAAAGTTCTTTTCTCTCTCTCATAAAGGAAGGAAAACTTGGCAGTATAAAGTATTCTTGGCTGGCTTTTTTTTTTTTTCTTGAAGTATTTTCCATACACCACTCAACTCTTTTCTTGCCCATAATGTTTCAACAGAGGTGTACAATGTTAGCCTAATGGGTATTTCTTTGTAGGTTGTTTCTTCAGCTTCAACTCTTGACTTCAGTTTTTCCCCTTGTTCTATTTTGTCTGATTTGACAAAGGCAATTTTTTCTTTCTTCCTCCTCCACCCCCCTTTTCTTAACTATTACTCTTTCCTTCTTTTATTAAAAAGTCACTATCATTCATTGGACTCCCTTCACTCTTGCTCTGCTCACCACTACTCTGTTACAGGATACTCACTCTAAGTTTCCTGGAGTTTTGTAATGACCATTGAAGCTACGTAGATAGAAGGTGATGATGCATTGACCAGGACACACATACCAATTTTATAATCACTGCATAGAGATGTTCAAGGTATGGATAGCCATAGCATATTTACTACTTTCCTTAGTGATTATTTAAACATTTTTAAATGTTTTTTTTTTAAAAAGATTATTTATACATACAGAGCTGGGGTACCAATATTTTCCTTCACACTATTTATATTTAGCCTGTAAGTATTCTCAAGTTTATCCTGTTCTTCAATCACTGTTCCCTCCTCCTTTCTCAAAAATAACTAAATTTACTACCTCTGTTTCTAACTAATATGTATTGAATGTCTCTTGTGGGCTCAAAGCTAAATGTATGAGTACATTACCCCATTTCTTCTACTTGAAGCAGATAGTCACTGGTTCATCTGCACAAAGAAACTCTTGGAAACAAAGTAACTCATCAGAAACACAAAATAGAGAATGTAAATTTAGATATGGGCTAGATAGCTGCAAATACTGTGCTTAACCACAACTATATTTCCTCTTCCGCTGATTTTCTTTCCCACTTGTGATCTGATGCTGTTTTGCCCGCTCTGATTAAATTAGCTTCTTTGCAACCATTGATGAATCCTTGATCCCAAAACCCGGTGGCTTTCTCCTGGTTCTCATCAATATGGACTTTTGACTCTCCCAGCTTTAAGAACACTGCTTTTTCTCATTTTCCTCTCCTTTCTCTGACTTTTGTCACTCTGCCTCTCCCAGATTTTTCCTGCTCAAGTCTGTTCTTGATTCTTTATTCTTTCTCTCACCTTTGTTGGCAATTACTTCCAAAAGTTTAAAAAAAAAAACACACACACACAGCTATATTTATGTGACTTCTTTTACTAACAATTTATTGAAGTTTTCCCCTTCTGGTCCTGAAAGTTCTATTTTGACAAAGGTGGAAGCCATTTCAGGGCCTGGAGGCAGTGTGCCCATTGCCACTGGTGAAGGCCTCGGACTCTATAGCTGTGACCCCCTAGGAGGTGCTGAAAAGACCACGGAAAACATAGGCTTTGGGAAGTCTACTTGCTTTAACTACTATTCACTTTTCTCCCCAAGGTCTAATCTACCTTACTTTCTGATATAAAAAGTCCATGGTGTGTTTACTGATGCTTTATTTACAATAGGAAAAGACATGAAATCAACCCAAATACCCAAAAGTAGATGGATTAAAAAGATGTGGTACAGGGCTCTCCCTAGTGGTGCAACGGATTAAAGCACTGCATTATGAAGCTCTCAGAAGCCACTGCAGCACAAGTTCGATCCCCAGTCAGAGAGCTGAACCACATGGACTTGCAGACCTCTCCTGACCTACCTGCTGCTACCCTCAGCAGTGTACTTTGTCAGTCTGCCTGTTTTGCTTCCCACTCTGTCTCTGGTGAATTTTCTCACCCACCACACTTCTGGCCTGTGCTCCAGTTCTGTAAGCATAAATAATTTTTTTTTAAATATGTGGTACAGATACACAATGGAAAATTACTCAGTAATCAAAAAAGATAAATCCATGCCTTTTACAGCAACATGGGTGGAGCTGGAAGGGATCATGCTTAGTGAAAGAAAGAAAAATACTGCATGGTTTCACTCACAGCAGAATTATAAAGGACTGGGGGGGGGGAAATAATAATAATGAACAACTATATACCAGAGACATTTTACAGGGTGGAGTGCGGAATGGGATCAAAAATGAGGGGGGGGGGTAGTGGGGAAGCGCACTGGGCTGTGGTGATGGCACAGGGGTGATTTGGTGATGGGATTACAACTGAGATGGAAAAAAGCACAAAATGATATAAAAATATTTAAAAAAAAAAGGTCCATGGTGTTCACTGCTGGAGCCTTTTATGAGGGTCCTCACCAGGCAGTGAGTTTGTCATAGGGAATCTTAGTGAATACAGTCTCTCCCCAGAGATAGCTGGAGATCTTGGAGATGGTATCACAGATAGCCTTGGTAAAATCATGAAGAACTGCAGCGCAGCCCCTGACTGAGCTGACTGAGGTACAGTAGTCATTGATACTGGCAGCAGCAACCATTTCTTGGGCTGTGGTTTCACTCACAGCCCAACACCATGACAACACCAGTGCCACTGGGATCAGGGATAACTTGTTCAGCACAGCACCTCTGTGGCTGGTCACCTTGCAAGGAACAGTGTGGCCTTGAATATCTTGTTTCCCTAGCAGCCTCACTGCACCAGGATGATGGTCCCTCAGGTGGCAGCAGTTGTAAACATCCAGACTGACGAGTCAGTTGTAATCTTCCATAGTGACAAAGGCCTTGAACCTGTTCCAATTTTCAATCAAGGAAGGTACCCTCTAAAACCTCTTCCTCTATTTGTGAAGAACACATAAGACCATCAGCTACTTCCAGGCTTCTCTTTCAGTTTGCAGAGATCTGTTGGATGTGGTGTTTAGTGTGCTCTCTCAGTATAATCAGGCCTATTTGAAACACTTTTTCAGACAAATGTTTCAGATAACACCCAACAGAACTGACTCAACAAATGTATTAAGCCAAACTGTAATGAGGTGATGTTTATTTATCTATCTGCTTGCTTTGTATTAAGGGGCTAAATTATCTTCAGCAGAAAACAACATACTCTCCTGAGGCACAGGAGAGGAGCAGAATCCTCTACCTGTTATCCAACAATACTCTAAACAGTAACCAGGGCTTTTGAATCCTGAAACACCCCTCAGCTATCATTGGAGTTCCCAGTTTGATAATGGTGTCTGCCTCAAAAAGGGAACAGGTGGAGAAGGTTGCAGATAGATACATTGAGTTTTATCCATCCCTTTTGTCCCACCTCTTGGCAATATTTTGTTTGTCATTAAAGTATTTAATTTCTTTTCCTTTGTGTATTTAATAAATGCAATTTTCACAAAATGAATTAAAGAAACTACATCATTACCAATCCTTTTTTGTCACTGACTGTAGGAAATATGTAGGGAGGGGTTCTTAGGTAATTTCCACACTGTACACCTCAACTTGAGAAAATTAAGACCATTTTCAGAAAATTATTCTAGGCAGATCAACACATAATCAAAGGAAACAGTTTTTTTTTTAAAATAGGTATTTTTACTACAAAGTAAGCTAGGTAACTGTTTTTATAGAAATAATGATTTCAGGAGGGGAGGGGGAATTTTTGCATCTAAAAAAGAAACATATTAGTAGAAGTCAGTGATCCACATAAAAATTGCTGGGTCCTGAAGACAAATCTTCTGAGTATATGTCCAGCAATAGCTAGGAGAATGAAATATGCTCAAACAGAATTTTTGTATTTTGTACCTTAGAGAAATAGGTTATCTGTTTAGGATTTTTTTTTTTTTTGGTACTTTAATTTATCCATCTACTTCAATTTTTTTTAAGTTATATGTATCTAGGTAATGCTGATTTACATCACAGTATATGTCTTAGTGATGTAGGTATACACCTCTACAACTTGATGTTATTTCACCACACCCTCAGTACCCCCCCCTCTCCCTTTTGCTCCCACCCCACTACATGCCCCTTCTGGTAATCTAAGAGTCCAGTGTGTTCTTTCTCCTCCTGTTTTCCCCCCCTCTCCTGGATGCCTCTGATCTATGGTCTGTTTATGCTTTGTCTTTTTCTGACCTTTTATTTGGTTTCTATGCACTCCTCATTTGAGTTATATTCTTCATGTAAGAGAAAATATTAGGTATTATCTTTCTCTCTCTGACTTACTTAGCATACATAATCCCTTCCAGCTCCATCCACATTGCTATAAACAGCATGAATTTATCACTTTGGATTACAAAGTACTGGGATTCCATTGTATGTAGGTGCCACATTTTCTTGATCTGGTCTGGGGGGCATTTAAGTGGTTTCCATTATCTTAGCTATTGTAAATAGTGCTGCAATAAACATAGAAGTAGGGGCCCTCCCTGGTGGCACAATGGGTTAAAGTGCAGCACTATGAAGCTATCAACAGCCACCACAGCATCAGTTCGATCCTCAACCAGGGAGGTGACCCACATGGCCCAGCAGACAACACCTGTCCTGCCCACTGCTTCCTCAGCAGTGTATTTCAGTCAAAAATCCCTGTTCTGTTCTTTACTGTCTCTGGTGAAGCATCTCACCACCCCCACATCTCTGGCTTGTAACCTAGTTCTTCTATGCATAATTAAATAAATCTTTTAAAAAAACAAAGGAGTATTTTCTATACAACATACACTTCAGTAATATCTTGAAGATAAAGCACCCAACGCAATGATAGTGAAGGAAAGGATAAATAAATGAGACTACATCAAGTTAAAGAGCTTCTGTACAGCAAAAGAGACATTACAAAAAACAAACACATAACACTGACTGGGAAAAAACTTTCTCATACAAAACTAGTGATAAAGGATTGATAACAAAGATATACAAAGAACTGATGAAACTTAACAAAAATAAACAACTCCATCAAAAAATGGGCACAGAGCAAAAATGACTCTTCTCCAAAGAGGAAATGCAGATAGCCAACGAGCATGAAAAAAATGTTCAATATCACCTGTAATAAGGGAGATGCAAATTAAAACCAAAATGAGATGCCATCTCACACCAGTGAGAATGGCATATCTTCAAACAACTAGCAACAACAAATGTTGGCAAGGATGTGGAGAAAAGGGAACTCTCCTGCACTGCTGGTGGGAATGCAAACTATGAAAAGCTGTTTGGAGGTTTTTTTCTCAAACTACTATAAATGGAGCTTCCATATAACCCAGCAATCTCACTCCTAGGTATCTACTCAAAAGACACAAAAACACTGATTTAAAAAGACACCTGCACCCCCATATTTATTGCTGCTTTATTTACAATTGGAAAGACATAGAAACAACCCAGATGCCCAAAAGTAGATGACTGGATTAAAAAGGTGTGGTACATATATACACAATGGAATATTACTTAGCAACCAAAAAAAAAAATAAACAATGCCTTTTGCTGCAATATGGATGGAGCATACTTAGTGAAATAAGCCAGAAAGAAAAGGGGAAAGTACCGGATGGTTTCACTCATAGCAGGAGTATAACAAACCAGATGAGAAAATAATAATAATGAACAACTATATATCAGACATTTTATGGGGGTAAAATGGGGAATGGGATCAGAAACGGTGGAAGGGAAATGCACTGGACTATGGTGATGGCACACGTGTGATTTGGTGAAGGGAAGCCCACAGGGACTACAAATGAGATGGAAACAGTTAAAAGAAAAAAGAATGTTTTGATGAACCTCCATACAACTCATCATAGGTGCCAGAACAGCTACATCCCCACCAACAACATAAGAGGACCTTTTTTTACAACATTCCTCGTTAGCAGTTTTTCTTTTTAATGGGCCATTCGCATATGTGTGAAATGGTATATCATTATGGTTTTGATCTATATTTCCTTAATAAGTGATATTTGGACATGTTTTTATCTGCCTGTTGGCCTTCTGCATGTCTTCTTTGGAGAAGTGCCTATTTAGATCTTTTGCCTATTTTTTGATTGGGTTGTTTTATTTTTGATGAGTTGTATGAGTTCTTTCTAGATCTTTTAGATCAGTCCCTTGTGTTATGCATGATGTGAAAATATTTTCTCCATTTAGTAGGGAGTCCCTTCATTTTGGTTACTGTCTCTTTCACTGTACAGAGCTTTATTAGTTTGTTGTCCCAATTGTTCATATTCTCCTTTGTTTTCCTTGCTACTTGAGATGTGTCCTCAAATATACTTCTGAAGTTTGTGTTATAGAATAGTTTCCCTTATGTTTTCTCCTATATATTTTATGGTTTCAGGTCTTAATCTCAGTCTGTCATGCATTTTGAGTTGATTTTTTTTTAAATGGAATGACATGTGGTCTAATTTCATTCTTTTGTATGTGGCAGTCCAGTTTTCCCAACATTATTTATTAAAGAGACTTTCCTGTTCCAGTATATCTACTTCACACCTTTATCATAAATTTTAATAGAAGTAAAACTATCTCTATTTGAAGATGACAATAAAAAGAACTCTAATCACTACACTTTAAAACACTATTAAAATATTAAATTGATACAGTGAACAGGCAGATTACAAAATCAATATCCAAAAATTGGTTTCATCTTTAAAACAATGAATGAGAAAAAGAAGATATCAATAAAAATAATCCTACTACTATTGCATAAAAGTAAATACCTAACCATAATATTTAAAAAGGAGGTAAAGAAACTTACAATGAAAATTATAAGTTTTTATTTAAATTACATGTAAATGTTTTGTTAAATCAATGAAAACAGGAAAAAATGGAAAACTATTCCCCACTTGTGAGCTGGAAAAATTATCAGTTAAAGTGGACATCTTACCTAAAGCAGTATACAGTCAATGCAATCCCTATTATAATTTCACTGGCATTCCCCAATAAATTGGAGCAAACACTACTTAAATTGTGTGTAACCACAAAGACATTGAATATCTATACCAATCCTGACAAAAATACAAGGTGAGCGGAGGTCTCATATTCATAGACTTCAAACTATAATCAAAGCTATATGATCAAAATAATACTGTACTGGAATACAGATGCACAGATCAATGGAGTAGAATTGAGAGTTTGTAAATAAATTGTAAGTTATGTAGACAGTTAAGACAAAGGAACCAAGAGTATATAACAAAGTAAGGAATGTCTCTTCAACAAATAACGTTGGGAAAACAAGATATCTGCATGCAAGAGAATGAAACTAGAATGCTATCCTACATTATACACAAAAATTACTTCAAAATGAATTAAAGACTTGTATTTAAGACCTGAAACCATAAAATACATAGAAGAACAAATGCAAAACACTCCATGGTATTGACATCAGTGAGGTTTATAGGACTTGCCTAACAATAAAAGAAACAAAAACAAAAGGGTCTACATTAAACTAAAACGTGTTGTATGGTAAAAGAAATATTACTTTGTTATAAACCCTCACACCAATTTCCCTGTACACTTGAGAAGAATGTGTACTTCTGTTTTTTTTTTTTTTTCAAAAACATTTAGTCAAATGGTTTCTGAGGTGCTTGTTCATTTCTTTTTACTTACTTCCACTGGTATCCTTTGAGAATATCTTTCAGGTCACTGATTCTGACCCTTCATTCAGTCTATTCTGCTTCCTTAGCTTTTTCTCTAAAATTTTAAAATCTCATTTATTGAGATCTTTAGATCCTCAGTCTGTTAATTTCTTATTTAGAGCTTCAATTTTTATAGTCTGTTTGCCAGTTTTATTTCAAAGCTCACTAATTTGTTTTTCTGCATTTTGTTGTGACTCTGATTAATTTTTCCCAGTTATCCTGTATCCCTTTTTTGCTTATCTGAATTTTATGCTATCGCTTTTAAGTTTCTTTATGGTATCAAATTTGAACTTTATCTGATAGGGAATTAGAATTTTACATGTCTTTGTGGTAGGAATCTGGAGAATTGTTTTTTCCTTATGATAGTATGTTCTCTTGAGGTAACAAGTTATGTGTTAATATTTTTTGTCTGCCCATTTTGCTACTTTAAATGTCCCTATTTAAAAAACAAACAAACAAAAAACTATACCAGTACCTGGTAGAGTTGAACTAGTTTACTAGTTTTACTTCCTCCACATGCGTGACTGGTTTACTTTGTTTTATTTTATTGATCTTTGTTTGCTTCTCTGTTCTGAGAACTCTTTTTTTTTTTTTGGGTAGTTTGTGTGTCAGCAGGAGGGGAGTGGGACCTAGAAGTGTCCAGTCACCTGCACAGGGGTACTGTGGCAGTACCCCTGATATCCCTTATAACTGAGGTTCCAGATTTGACACTTAGCAGTTTATACTTGCTTGCTATAAGCTTTCTTTACAAGTTCAGTACCAGTCCTTAGGATTTGGAGAAAGAATGCTATCTAAGGCTTCTTCTCTGTTCTTTTTCTTGTCATGAAGTTGGCCTGTGTAGAGGGTTTCAGCTCCTCCAAGTGGGTTTCCTCTCATTCAAAGTGTATACCTCTACACCTTACCCTTTCTGCCTTCCCCAGGCTCCTGGCATAACTGGTGGCTCTGCCATGTCCATCCTTCCATCCTACATCATAGCCTGTAGACATTTTTCTCCACCCACCTCCTGTTAAATGAAGCATGATTCTCCTCTGCTGCAGTGTGAGCCTACCTCTGGTGTCCAAGGGCTGTTTCAGTCTCATCTAAAGTTGTAGGACTGTTATGGTGTAGGTTCCCTCTGGTTAATCGATTACCCAGTGTGGAGACACCTGCTCCTGATACTGCACTGATGTGAGGAAAGCAAAGTGAACAGGGAGGATGGGATATGGTCTTACACTCTAAAGCTGGCCCACCCAGCATCAGCTCAACTCTTGACTTCAATTTTTCCCCTTGTTCTATTTTGTCTGATTTGACAAAGACAGTTTTTTCTTTCTTCCTCCTCCACCCCCCTTTTCTTAACTATTACTCTTTCCTTCTTTTATTAAAAAGTCACTATCATTCATTGAACTCCCTTCACTCTTGCTCTGCTCACCACTACTCTGTTACAGGATATTGGAGTTTCCTGGAGTTTGTAATGACCATTGAAGCTACGTAGATAGAAGGTGATGATGCATTGACCAGGACACACAAACCAATTTTATAATCACTGCATAGAGATGTTCAAGGTATGGATAGCCATAGCATATTTACTACTTTCCTTAGTGATTATTTAAACATTTTTAAATGCTTTTTGAAAAAAAAGATTATTTATACATACAGAGCTGGGGTACAGGCTAGAGGTGCAGGGGCTGTGAGAGGCTTCACCTGAGACAGAGTAAGGAACAGAGTAGGCAGATTGATGACGTACACTGCTGTGGGGTGCAGCAGGTGGGTCAGGAGAGGTCTGCTGTGCCATGTGGGTCACTTGGGGCAGGGACTGAACTCATGCTGAAGTGGCTTTAGTTTCTTGGTCCTGTGCTTTAACTCGCTGCACCACCAGGAAAGGCCTATTTTTAATTTTTTAAAGTATATGACACTAGAACAGTGTTGGTCCTAAATAATATCTGTTTTTGTATCACTGAGAGATATCCTTAGAAGTAAAATTGCTATGTCAAATGAAATTCATAATTTAAAAATGGATAGGCCCTAACTTAGCCTCAATAATATATATATTCATTTATATCCCCACACAAAAGAGTTCTTATTTTTATAAAGTCACTACTCTGAGCATCATAGTTTTAATAATTTAAAATCTTATTAGGAAAAAGTGACATATTGTTATGTCACTTTTAATTGATTACTAGTGTGATTAAACATCTTTTCAAGCACTTATGGACATTTTTCTTTTCCTATCTATGAATTATCTATACTTATGTTTTATCACATGTTGTCAAGTCTTTTCTTTTTAACTTATTAGATGTATAGTTAACTGGTTTATTACATTACTTATAGATATTTCACTGATGTCTTTCACTTAGTTCTGAACCTTGTTTTTGCTTGGTATTCTGGATCTTTTTATATGTCAATATTTTCCTCTAGAGCTGCTTGGCTTTATACTTTATTTCAGGAAGGTCTTTCCTACTTTCTATTAGACAGTAAGTAGAAAATGTACTGATTTTTTTATTTTTTGCAGAGTTTGTATGTGATTGCCACAGTACTGGTAAACTCAGATAATTGTACAGTGGCTGATAGTTGGCTGCAGTTATAATTTTCCAGGGACTGTAATTCCAAGGGCATTGACGGAGGAGCTCTTAATAGCTTTGTATTCAAATAAATTTTCCTGTAATTATTAGTTCAGCTGTTATTTTAATATTTCGTTTTCCTGGAAGCAACAGAAGCTAGTTTAGTTAATTCTGGTTTTCCATTCTGTAACTAAAAGATAAACATTTTTTGCTTAACACAAGATCAGTGATAAAGAAAGCAGCAAGAGGTCAGTGGATAAATTCACAGTTTGGTGTTCAGCATCTTACTAACAATGAGGCTGTTTCTTAATGTCCCCCTGTATCATTTGTATGTTGGCTTTTTATTCCCTGTCATTTTACCGATGGATAGTTATTCCCTATAGTTGCATCTGTCATAGTAAGGACCCAAGTTGGAGATGGTCTCTGATATGGAAATTGTGATTTTTTTATATAACAACATCTGCACTACAAAAAGCTGGCCCTGTTCAATGCATCACCATCATGTTATATGGCTTCAAATGTCATTCAAAATTCCAGGAAACTCTAAATATGAATGATTACCTTGTAACATAGTGTAATGGAGTTTCCTATTGGGCTGCAATTGAGAGCTCACCTGTTTCTTTGATGTTTCATACATTTCAAAATGAATTTCAGCAATAGTTTTATACATTACACTAAAACAACTAGCAAGTTCTCCCTATGTTTATTTTCACGAATTCCCTTATAATGTTGGTTGCCTCAAAGCTTGGCAAATACAACTTTCTTGAGCAATTTCAAAGTCTTTTAAAGTTATGTTGTCTGTTAAACCTTTCAAGGAATGATAGTTTCTAAGGAGTCATAGTTTTAAAGGTGTACATTTAAAAAGTATGTCTTAGGTCAGTCTATCTAGGTGGACATAGATAAGAACTGGATACATGGATTAGGGGGGAAAAAAGGTCTGGAGAATTAGAATCTTCTTTGAAGGATTTATGTCTCTTTAAAATAATAAAAAAAAACTTTAAAAAAAGATATTATGTTCAAATATAAAGCTCAAAGTTGCCTGTCTTCCAGCCACCAAGCTCCATTAATCCCCAGATAATATGAATATCAGGTTCTTGTTCATACTGCAAAGAACAATAGTAAAATTGTAGTTAAAATTGTTCTTTCCATTTATCTGTCTATCATCTACCTGTCTACCAAATCTATTGGCCAGGTTGTCAGTAAGGTTTAGTTGGAACTTTCAGGCATGAGCTGAGGTGGTAGGGTTACTTGGAACTTTCAGGCATGGCTGAGGTTGTAGGCTAAAGCAGATTTTTTTTATAGGGATATCTCTGTTCTGTTCTTCAGATACTTCAACTGATATAATCAGAGTCACCTAGGTAAACTAGGATAATCTCCCTAATTTAGAGTCAACAGACTAGAATTTAATTACCTTTATAGTAATATTTTGTTTAGTGTATAATTAAACAATTAAACATTAATTATTAACTTATTGAATAATTAAATTAATTGGAACTACATCTTATCAGAGTTGACCATCATTATGTGAACTTGTCAGTAGCCCATGTCTTGTCAACTTGACACCAACATGTCTCCTTAAACAATACTTAATTTACAAATAAAGGTAATAACAAAGTCATACTTCCATATAACAGGATTTAGCTACCCTCTATACTGTGAAAACATACTGACATGTTCCTAGAAGAAGATGGGAAGAGTCCTTGGGAGATAATCATTCTTATCTTCATATTTTATAACTAAACTACTATTAATACAGCTCATATTAAATGATAAAGGAATGAGAGGGAGGCCAACATATATTTGCTTAAAATATATGTGAAGGGCCCTCCCTGGTGGTGCATTAGGTTAAAGTGCAGCACTATGAAGCTGTCAGCAACCACTGCAGCAGTTTGATCCCTGGCCAGGGAGCTGACCCACATGGCACAGCAGACCTCTCTTGTGTTGCCTGCTGCTCTTCTCAGCAGTGTACTTCAGTAGATTGGCCTGTTCTGTTCCCCACTCTGTCTTTGCCTCTGGTGTCCTGTCACTCCCCCACTCCTCTGGTCTGTACCCCAGTTCTTGTATGTATAACTCAATCAATCTTAAAAAAACACATTCATAACAAAATAAGAACTCATAACTGTAATGAGCCTAGCCTGTGTGGAAAACAGTATGGACATTCTGAAAATATTAATAGAACTACCATATGATCCAGGGCCTGTAATTTTGGTATATATCCAAATAACATAAATATATACGTACGTGCATAGACATATTACTAAGCAGGTGTGTGTGTGAGGGTGTGTGAGGGTGTGTGAGGGTGTGTGAGGGGGGTGTGAGGGTGTGTGTATGTGTATGTGTAATTCAGCCATGATAAAGAAGGAAATCCTGTCATTTGTTTCTGGAAGGATAGAGCTTGAGTGCATTAAGGTAAATGAAACCAGTCATATAGAGAAAGACCAAAACAGTATGACATAACTTGCATGTATAATCTAAAAAAGTTGAACTCATAGAAATGGAGTTGAATAGTGGTCGCCAGGGGTAGATGTGGGATAAATGGGGACATGTTAGTGAAAGGGCATAAATGTTCAGGTATAAGATTTATCAGTTCTGGAGATTTAATATATGGCATGATGGCTATAGTTAATAATATTGTTTTACATATTTGAAAGTTTATAAGACATACATCTTAAATGTCCTCACCATACACACATACACAAATCATGAGAATGTGGTGATCATTCTACAATATGTCAGTATCATATCATCACTTTGTTACTTTAAACTTACACAGTATTAAATATGTCACTTATATGTCCATAAGCTGGAAAAAACCTGTATTAATAACATAGTAGCCTTACTTCTCACATGGATAAGTCTGAGTTACTAGTTCTCAGAACTTTGCTTTGGGTAAAATGCTAGTGATCCATAGAAGTAGCCTTCTTGATGTCTTTCTCTTTGTTGGGAACATTTTTCTTTCCTACTCACTTTTTCACCCTTCCCTATGGAATTTTCTAACCCCCCAAATAAACTGCTGGCACTTGAATCCTGTCTCAGCGTATGCTTGTGGTGAACCCCAATAAAGACAAGTGACATGCCCAGAGTAGGGTGAGGACTTAAACCCAGGCATTCTAACTCTAGTCTGAGCTTTAGCTAATCCTTCTACTAACACTAGGGGGCAGGGTAGGAAGGTAACAGGATGAATAGCCAAGAGGCTTGAAAAAACCTGGTGTGTTTGAAGAAATCGTTTAGTATGGCTAGAAATAAATAAGGTTGGGGGAAATGAGATTAGAAATACAAGCTGAGGTGAATTAATGAAATTTTGTTAGTCAAGTTAAGACATTTGAGATTTATCATAAAGGCAACAGGATATTGTTGTATGTGATCATATCTCCATTTGTAAAATTTTATTCCGGTGAAACATATGAATTGGGTTGGCAGGCGATGGAGAAACTGGAGATAGGAAGACAGATTCTGAGGTTACTGCTATTAGGAGAGTGACAGTATGGATAGAAGAGAAGGGGCTTACCTGACAGAGGCTAAGGACATAGGGTCAATGCAACATGGTATGGCTGGGTGCATGAGTAGAGGAGCACAAGAGGTGGAGTGTGAATGTCAGGGAGGACTGGTACATGTATGAGTGTGAGTGTGTGTGTGTACGTGTGTGTACATGTGTGTAGGTTTAGAAAGAGGACCATCTCAACTGGACTCACTTGAGCTGAAGGTGTCTAAAGACCACCCAGGCGGAGATCTTCAGAGGCAGATAAAAATAATTGTGAGCTTTATGAAAACCCACAACCAGGTAACACATTTGGGATCAAATGGTATTTGAGGATCTTAAAGCCTTGACCATAGATGGAACTCCTTGGGAAAAGGGAAAAGGACTATGGAAATGACACGAAATGTTTCACCCTCATTACCTTATTTGAATTTTGTAATGATCATTTCAAGAAGGCAAGAAAGATGATATTTGCACTGTTATCAGGCCACTGTCAGGGCACAGAGAGAGGTTATGTGGTTTCTTCTCGCTTAGCTGGAAAGAGGAAGGTTTGAGGCAATATAGGCTCCACATGTGATGTGCAGGTCTGTGTGGAGTGATGGCGAGCTCTCCAGAAAAAAAGAGGCGATATCATGTATTTTCCTGATTATATTTCTCTATTATATCATAGAAGCTTGGCATATGTCAAATCATGAGGTATAAAGATCTTTTAAGTAATTTTACTTGTTTGCTGATAATTGGACAGTCTTTTAACATAATGATTGGATCCTGGCACAGGTGACACCAGGCCTTAGTTTTTAACATGCTTTGCATGTTCATGCTTTGCAGATGAATTCTCAGAGGCTCAGTCAACTGCTGGTTATTTTTCTTGGCCCATTCATTTCTGCACTACTTATCACCTTGTGCTAAACATCCAACTTTATAGAATTAGGGTTTAGCATATATCCTAAATAGTTACAGCAAATCTTTTTGAGGTTTTTCTCTTCCTCCTTTTATTCTTAGGGGAAAGCACTCCCAAACTACTATAAATCAAGTGAGGAAAGGACTCTGACTTTGAGCCACCTCTGAAGTCAGAGAATACAATTAGTTTTGGTCAAGATAAAAAAGAAATAACCCCACTTCCCTCACTTACTTGCCAGTGAGATGACGCTGACATTTGGAAAATGCTGCAGAAGAGGTCTTACAGATGACAAGTTGTGACATCTTTTATTTCATGATTCATGGCACATTTTATCTGTTTGGGGTGAATCCCAACAATGTCAACACATATAAGCAAGTCAAAACCTCATAATACCCCTGGGGCAACCACAGTCAGAGCTCTGTCAAAGACTAAAGAGGCAGCTCATGTACACAGAGGCACCTCATGTACACAGAAAGTGGGGGAGGGGAGAGCGTGTCATCATCTGTTGTGATTGGCAATTTGCTTTCCACCTCTTTAAACATATGGTAAGTGATGGTGGGAGAAAACATGATCCAAGATTATGGCAGGACACCCTCTGTGTTGTGCTTTTCAGCTTTCTGCTGTTTTTACTAATTTCCAGTCAATTATACAGATGCCTGGGTGTATTAGTGATTTTATTTTAGGCAGACAAACATCATCATCCAGATCCTTTTCTTTGGTCACCAAATTTGCTTATTCTGCTTTATTTGTGACAGAAAGTGGATTCTGACTCATTGATGAGAAGGGACAGTTTGTGGAACTTACTGCTTCCTCCCTTTAATGTGTCTAGAACTAAGCCCCTACATTGTGTCCTACCTGATGAAAAAAATGGGTAAGCTGCTTTCCATAGAACAGCTGTGTGTGTGTATGTAAACAGCTGAATTATTATGTCCTTTTCCCATCACACAATTCATCCTGAGTATCCAAATTATTTTTGAGAAAGCAGGAAATATTCTACCTCTCTTTACCCTTTCCTTTTTGGGGAGATAAAAATTTGATACTTGGTTAGATGGTAGTGTTACATCGTAGCCCAGAGTGAACTGGGCTGCCTGTCTGTGAGTCCTCACGGTGCTTGATATATATATACATATATATGTGTATATATGTATATATAAGTATATATATGTATATATGTGTGTGTATATATGTGTGTGTGTATATATATGTGTGTGTATATATATATGTTTTCTGGAGACTTTAAAGTCAGATGTTTAAAGGGGTTTCTGGGATTTCAGGCAATAGTAGGTAAACTTCAATATAAGCACTGAATTCCTTCTTTCATCATTTGGGGGTGAATGGAAAGCCTGTTTAGAGGATTTTCCTTCTAAGAAACTGGGGAGTATGTGGTATGGGAAAGCTGAAACCAGTCTCTTGATTATCTGTGCACATTCCTTGGTTAACAGGGATGTTATGATGTCATTAATCTCCTTGGAAATGACCTTAGTCATGGAATTTCATTTTTTACCGCTAAGGCTGGGACTAGTCTCAGAAAAAATTACAGGAGAGATGGAACTTGTCTTAAGAATCTTTTATTGCCCAAACTGTATTCATTTTTCTACCTTTTTCTTTCTAAATCCTCAGTGTCCAGTGCTAACAATAATATTAGTTTTTGCCTTGCATTATTACTCATAAAATAATCACTGTCATTTCATGAAGGGTTATTACACTCTACACATTTTGCTAAGATTTTATATATTTCATTTAAACTTATCTTCATTTTCCAGGTGAAGAAGCTGATGTGCAATAAATTATTTCCTTAAATCTCACAATTAATGAGTGGCACAACCAGATCAAACTCAGGGCTGAAAGAGCCCAAAGTCTGTATACTTATCACTGAGTTAGACTACCTTCCTCTTCTTGGGCATTGTGCTGTAAGTTTCATACTCCTCTCAGAACTTGTGTGGTCCCCTGCAGCCCTACTCTTAAATTTCTAGAGTGATGGATGGCTCCAGGATACATCAGCATGTCAAAGTGCTATTGTTTGAGAAAGACAACATTGGTTATCTGCAACTTTGTTGTCAGGCCACAAGAATTAACAGTAGGAGGAACAGATTGCTAATGATGTCTTTTAAGATATTTTTGTCATTTAGGAAGATCTTTAGGTCACAATGCAGGGAATGTTACTTTATTTGTCGTTTTTACCACTAGTTCAATAATTCATTTAGGAAACATTTATTGGGCCTCTCCTATGTGCCAGGAATTGTATTGGCTTAGGGATGAGAATGTACAAATAAAATAAATGAAGAAGAATAAAAACCCCCATGTTTTCAAGAATATTATAGGAATGCCAGAGAAATAAATCAAGACAATAATAAGGAATAAGAAGTGTTTTTAATGGCAAGATGAAGTGGGGTTTTATTGAAGCATAGAAGATAAGCTTGTAGCTTGGATTTGGAGGGCTCAGGAATGACCTGGTGCAGATGAAGTTTATCTAAAAGGATGGGCATGAGTTATCCAGGAGTATAGAAGGGAACTCAAAGAAAGGAGTTGCAGGCAAAGGACAATATGCAAATTCCCAAGGTGTAAAAGAATTTGGAGCCTTGTGATTGGCTGTTTTAGATGGCTGAAGTGAAAGAGGTAAAGATGATAGTGGAAAGAAACTTGAGGGTCTCTTTCATTCATGACCCCAGTCACTGGTAGCAGCAAAATGTTTCTAGTTATTGGGGTGGAAGTCTTCCTAAACAAAGACATGCTATCATACTGGTCTACAATCCATTGTTAAATGAAAGTCTGTTCTTTTTTTTTGCAGTAGGTGATTCCTCAATGGACGAGGTTGGGCAGGGCTTTTCTTCACTGCTGTGCACAAAACAGAAGTGCAAATGGGGGCATAGCTACATGAAGATAGATGGCTTGCAATTAACCCAGGGGCTGTTCAGGGATCAGAGACTACATTGATATCAGAGGTTAAACAAAGTGCTAGCTTCACCTGGTCTTCCTAAAGCTCTTTTGTGTATCCATAAGCTTTTATTTTTCTTTCTAAAACTGAATTTAGTGGTAGATGCTGGCATTCTCTAAGGCTACTCAACCATTAAACTATTGCATAATTTTTTTTTCTATTTTTAGACTTAAAAAATTATCTTTATTATTTATGTGGACAAGAACTGGGTGTAGGCTAGAGGTGCAGGGGGTTAGAGGATTCCCCAGAGCAGAGCGGGAACAGGCAGATCTACTGAAATATACTGCTGAGGGGAGGGATCAGCAGGAGACAGGAGAGGTCTGCCATGCCATGTGGGTCAGTTCCCTGGCTGGGGCTCAAATTCAGGCTGTAGTGACTGTCAGTACCTTAATAGTAGTGAGACTTTAACCCTTGTACCACAAGGAGGCCCTGTTTTCAGGCTTTTAAATTCAAAGACTTCTTATATATTTTCCCTTATTTAGTTATTTAGTCTTTCTTCAAAAATTGAAGTACCATTGTTTTACATCTTTATTAGTTTTTTGACAGTATAGGATTTCCCCCTCGGAGGTGGTGGTTGTAGGGCACCCCCACTATAGCACCTACACTCTTCCACCTTCCCTTCATTGTGCCTCACTCTTCCTCTCATCTCCTTCCAGACGATGCTTCATTGCGAAATATAGACAGTCCAAATAAAGGGGCAGATAAAGACAGACTACAAAATGTTCCATTCTTAAAACATGATGGTTGCTGATATCCACTCTTGGGTGATTTGGACTTGTATCTTTTCAGACACACACAGTGGACTCTGGATGTTTTCCAGGATAACTTGAGTGTTCTTAGTACTCAAAAGGCTATTGATTTAGCCAGATAGTGTGACATTTTCAAAGAAACTTAGAGTTGAAAATCCAGCTAGCTACGATGACCTTGACTGGCTGAACTGAACCTGGCTTCTGGGATTTCCACTACAGGTACCTGAACTGTCCTTAAGGCATGCTCATTTTCTAGCAAAGCTGGTATTTCCTGATACTTCAGGAAAGCTGATTATGACTTTCTAGCAATGGACATAACTGTAGCATTGGCACAAAATTGTGTAATTGTTAGACTTTGGAGGAGAAGGGATGTAGTTTACATGCAGTGTGAGTCCCCAGTCTGACCTCAGTGCTAACTTCTCAGTAGTGCCAGCAGCTGAGTGTTTTGATTAAATACAGCCACTGTTAATTGTTCCAAACTGATACTTCTGTCATGTTCAAGGACAGAGCAGGGATGACCTGTTGTGTTTGCTCACCACAGGAAGAAGCTAAGTGTCAGGGTTTGCAGCTGCTGGATCTTTAATGCAGCAAATGAGAGGGCTGAACTTTGATGAATCCCCAGCTAGAGGAGGCTGATGAGTTTGGGCAGACCTAAGTTGAGGGCATTATGTAGATGTGAGATATTGAAGTCATGATGATGTAGCAGATGGTGGGTGAGACTGCAGAGGGCGAGTTTGCTTCCTCTTGACTTCCCTGTGACAAGATCTCTCACTTTATGGATCTCTCACTTTATGGTATGAGGACTCATTTCCTCAAATGTTACTTTATGTGAGACACCCAAGGAGTAAGGAAAGCCTAACTCTCCATCTTTTCACATGTTCCTTAAATGAAATTACTCCAAAAAAGTGGTAAATAGGCGGTTGATTCTGTGCGAGGCCAAATCAGTATTCATCAATACCAAAAGATAAGGCTTTTAATAGAAAACACAAAGAAATTCTTTAAAATCTGAAGGGTAGTCATAGTTGCTTAAATTAGATTTTTCTAATTCTTCTTCTTTTCCCACATATGATCAGCTATTATATATATATATATATATATATATATATATATATACACACACACATTTATTTATGCTTACAGAACTGGGTTAGAGGTCAGATGTGTGGTGGGTGAGAGGATTCACTAGAGATAGAGTGGGGAGCAGAACAGGCAGATTGACAAAGTACACTGCTGAGCTGAGGATAGCAGCAGGTGGGTTAGAAGAGGTCTGCCAAACCATGTGGGTCAGCTCCTTGGTGAGGATCGAACTGGTGCTGCAGTGGCTTTGGAGTGCCTCATAATACAGTGCTTTAACCTGTTGCATCACCAGACAGAGCCCATGATCAGCTTTCTTTTATATAAAACCTTTCTTTTGAATTAGTTATGTTTGCTATAGACTCTCTTATTGGAGATAAATGATGTAGAGATGCTATTTACCTCTAAGGGAATTTTTCTCCTGTCAAAACTAAAATGTTCCTTCATTGCTCTCATTGAGTGAAACACCATTTTTTTTTTATTTTACACTTTATGAGTTTACTAATAGTCATAAAAATTGCGAAGTAAATTCTGAGTGCTGTTTCTTGTTCTATTACCCTCTTAAAACACTTCTTTTCCACTTCAATAAAAAATATTCTGACAGAATTTGATGTTAGTTTCTCTTGTCTAAGTTGTTTATGGTAGATATCAGTTGATCTTATTTGTCTAGCAGCCCTTCCTCTCTTAATCACATGCCAATTTCTTGTACGGAACTTTTTGACCCTCTACCTCGTGTGGCTGCAAATAATATGCCCCATCATTACTGGGGTGGGCCTGGTAGTGGACAAGAGACACAAGAGAATGGCATTTATGAGGACTAATGAATGTTGGACTTTCTCCATTTGTGATTAATTATAGACACAAGGATTCCATGAATTTGTTAATGTTGGAGACCACCTTTGCTGTTGTATGAAGATTAAGAATATAACCAAAAGAAGAAACAGAACTGAGAGAGAATGAGAGAAAGAGATTTATGAAAGGAAGTTGTGACTTCTAGTTAAAAATTCTGGTGCTGCTAATGGTATTTATAGATGGTGAGATTGTATAATGGACAATGAAGGCTTCTCCATGGCCTAACATCATACCATGTTGGTAATGAGGCACCATTACAAGTTAGAAGGTCTTGGGAATAAATTTGTTTTAGAAAACTAAAGAACAGTTCAGGAGTCCCTTATTAAATGATTATATTGTGTGAGAATACAACTTCTACTTAAATGAAATACTTGTTCACAAAGTGACTACTAGAATTCAGAGATAAATATTTCCTTCTGTTCCCTTGGCATTTCACAAGGGAATGATATCCAAACCATGGCATAATTATAGCAACATTTTGCTTATAACACATCTTGCTTCTAAGTAGTCTGGTTACTTAGTAATATGGCTTTGTCTGGTTTTTGTAAATTTGGATATGAAAATTTTGTAGAATTTCAGACAGTGTTAGCTTTCAAAAGACCAAATCATGAAAGAGAGTAGGCAGGACTATAATTCAAAAGGACATCAGGAGGGTCAGCTAGCTCATTCATTGTATTTATCCATGAATGTTTTAGGCTCTAATGAATATTACTTAATCTCTTACATTGTCATGTGTGCCCTTAATAAATGGCCCTTCCTGTTATAATCTGGCTGAATGGGTTATTTTCCATGGTCTTATAGTGTGAAAAACTGGAAGTTTACTCTATCCCCATTCCTTCTCCATTTTTTAATAAAACGACAGTAATATAAGTCAGTGACAGGAATATTGCTTTGATATTGTGTGAGTTTAATGAATATATATTACAGGGAGGCAGATCTCATGTTGTTATCAGGAAAACTGACTAGAATTGTGGAGGGTTCAAATAGTAGCTATCTACAGCACTGTAGGATACCTGTCAAGGATGTTGTAGAAGGATTTTTATAGTGGTGTGAGTTTTGAGCAAAACAATTAGCCCTGAGAGATTATATTCTACTAGAGGTTATAGCAATACTTTTATATTTTACAACTATTGTATGCTATAGACACTGTTGGGCATTTTACAGATACTATGTTCTATAGCTATTGCCCCCCCACTGTACCTTAGAAACCTTTAGTTCTTGATTTTTTGGTGTGTGCTATCTTTTTATTCTAGTAGAATAAAAACTCATTCTTAAGAGAATAGGCACTGTTGTATACAATAATATTTCTTATTGTTGTTGCAAAGGTGGGAGGATAGAGCAAATTCAACTTAAAAGTTGTCTGGCCAGTCTGCTGTGTATCCTGCTGACACATTTTCGAGAATCTTGAAACTTTGTTCTTTGAATCACTGGTACAAACAAAACATTGGAGTGGTTACTGCATGACTGCTAGATTGTTCCCACACAAGGGAAATGGAGAAAAGTAGAAACCAAGAAAAGAAGGAGCAATGTCTGATCTTTAATCACCTCCTCTATTCCACTAGGTCAGGAATAACTCCCTTACATGCTAAAACTGTTCATATCAACATCGTGCTGGTGGTGGTGATACAAAAATTTAATTATGCAAGTGATATAGCAAATGCCTTTTTAAAAATTATATTAATTCACTTTATTGCTCATATTATTTTGGTGTCTAACAGTTGTCTCTGTTAATGTCAGAGAAATTACTACAGTGTCGGTGTTTCACTGACATGAAGTGGTAGAATGTTTCTGGTTAGACATTGAAAATATTTGTTATAATAACTTTTTGGGTCATTGAAAGAAATGAGAAAAGAGTAATGTTCTGGTTCCCTAAGTGTCATGTCGTCTACATTAGAGGAGTTTTATTTTGCCTGCACCATCATTACTATTAGCCAGTGTTTCACCAATTTTTATTATAGCTATTTGGAAGCAGTCATTGATGTGTCTACTGTTTTCTGGGTTTTAAATAATTCCAACTCAGGGAGTCTGAAATCACTAAAGTTTTAGATAGGATGTGCCAATTTGATAATGAAAGTGATTTTGAAGCACAGGGAACCTGCGGGGGAATTCATCTTTATTGAATAATGTGGAGAGTCAGAGTTCTTCATGCAAGTGTAAAGAAAACGCAGGGCCCTAAAGAAGAAGCAGTGGCTTTTGGGAATATCAGTAGGGAGGCTATTTTTAATTTATGAACTAATATATACAGATTCTTCCTGAGAATCAAACCTGTACTCAGAAAGTTGGAGAAGTTAATTTCGATTTGTACACTCTTAGTGCTAAATGGAACCTTACAGGTTAGCTGGCCTCACATGTTATGTTGAAGTTAGAAAATTCTAGAGACTAATTAGGAAGCCTAAAGTCATCTAGTTACCATGTTTGAACAAATTTGACTTTGAGTTTAGTGTTCTTTCTTCTTCATCCTTATATTTATTCCCAAACCTCAGCATTCCTCAGTATTTAACCCCTGCCCCCTGTAAAAATCATAACAGGATTATAACAGCATTTTCTCAGCTCTCCACCATCTTAAGATTTGTATAACCTGGGGAAATAACCTTTCTGAACCTCAACTTTTTTATCTGTAAGATGTGATTATAATGGTATTTTCTCCAATAGGGTTTTAAAAAGTGAATTAGATAACCCATGTAAAGCATTTAAAGCATTATTATTAATCTCAGTTCTTTTCCTTTAAATAATGAGCATTTACTTATATATACATTGATCTTGCTTAAAAGAGATTTTGCTTTTTGGGGATTCAAAGAGGTACTAATTATTTTTTTGATGTTGTCATTTTGAGATTTCTATATTTTATCTGCACAATCAATTGGGAATTCGAAACTACACATCCAGAGGGGTTGGGAAACTCATCTAATAATTTCACTTGAATATATTTTACTCTTGATTCACTTGAAGCAAAATCCAGGAACATTAGAGATTATGCAGTTTCAGCTCCATAATCACAATAGTTTCTATTTTTCATGTTTTTTAAGTTAGAGCAGGCAGAGTTTTCCACAGTATTTCTCAAATATTCTTAGCATATTTGTGTATTTTTAACATGTAGTGAAAAAGGGACTTATAATATCTTTTAATATTAATACACTGAATCACAGGTTTATGGACTGCCTGGGTTTATCAGTTTAGAATATAAGAGGCATTCAAACCTTGTGGATTTAATGGATTTTTAAAAATTTTAATTACACATTTGAAGTTCTAATTACACCCTAGGGATTTATTTGTTTATGAAAAGTCAAACTATGAATTACAATATCACAGAATACTTCCACTTAATCAGATTAGTTTCACCATTCATTCTACAAGTATGATTTGTAAAATTTCGCAATGCTTAGAAAACTTTAATCCTACATTACAAAAAGATACGTAAATATAGATGAAAAAGATACATGTTTGCCTTCTTTTTTTGATACTGATACTAAATAAAAGGTGGAATGTTTTTGTTTAAAACAATCCCTCATCACCCACCCCTCCCAACACAATAATGGCCATGTAAGCTTAGGCTTCCTTTAAATTGGATATTCTTTGTCAGTGTGTATTAGGAAAAAAGATCTACTCTGTGTATAAAATCTAGCAACAAAAACAAAGGGAACTGTAAATAGAAAAATAAAACATGTAGAGGAGATATGTACTCTGTGCACATAGCTTTAAAACCCTGATAGGGAATGCTTATCAGAGAGACTACATACTTGGGGAAAACATAAATTCCCAAGAGCAATATTCTAACATGTCAACTTATCACAATAGATTTACTCATTGAAATCAGTCCATTACTCTCAACCAGCAAGTAGTATCTTAATTTTACCATCTTAGTAGTTCAGTTGAAATGGAATACAGACTTTCACACATTAATTCAGTAACAAACTTTTCTGCATTGTTATGGAACATTTACTCAACATTCAATCAGTTCATGGAAAAGAAACTCCTTATAAATGTCATCTCCTCACACAGTAGCAGGGTCTTGAATGGAAGAGGGCTCCATTAATTCTGTTATTTAAATCACAGGAAGAGATTATAGAATTAGTTAACAAAAACATCTTTTTTTTTTTTTTTGAAAATCAGTTAGAAAATTTTAAATTATAAATTAAAGTAATGAAAGAAAAATAGCTGGCTGGATTCCCCCCCCGTCTTTACAGTGATATGGTAGAAATACAAGAAAAATGTATAACTTCTTTAGTTAGGAAACCTAAATAAATCCCTTCACTTGCTACAGGGCTCAATTTTGAATAAGAAAAGGAAAAATATTTTTGGCTGCAGCTTTAGTAAACAATGAATGATGAAAAATATTGCAGGAATATTTTCACAAGATCTGACAACTAAGAACCTGCACCTGATTATAATGATATTGTCTACACCATTCCACAAAGCTTGGCAAATGAGAAACTGAGCCCTATTTTGGCAGAAGGAGAGAAGTACTAGTTCCAGCATCAAAACAAGATTATGGAAACAACCAAGTAACACAAAAGAGTTATTTCTTCTCCGAATAACAGACATATTTGCATAAAGACAGCTTTTGCATTATTGCTCTACATATAAGAATATAGTAAGGAACTCATAACAGACTGCACATTACAAACTTAAGGTTCTTTGGTGAGGAATGAAAGAAAACAGTATTTGAGCTTTAAAGAAAATTATCTCATCCACTTTTGCTTTTATCTATTGATCCGCTGGATCCTCTCACAGAGCAGGGAAAGGTACTGTGTGAGTTTCACCATGGCCACGATCACCACACCTCCAGCCATCATACATGTTGGCCAGAAAAGTGAATGGAACAACACGTTGGAACTGTAGAGTTTGGTCAGGATGACACTCCTCTGGTTTCCTTCCGGATCAGAATAGCAGGAAAAGTGTTGGTACTTCCTGAAGTTTTCCATGACAACATTCACCAGAGACAAGGATTCTTCAAAGTTTTTGCCACACTTAGGGATATAGGAGCACTGTGGAAAATGAGATAAATGGTCATCAGAGATATTCTCTGTGTATATGTCAGGTACTGGGTGTAGGTATTGATGCAACCTAGTGATACTTGAAATAGCGATGATGGCTATTCATTTCATTGTCAAACCAGTGCCTCCAGAAACTCTCACACTCACACATTCATTATAACAATGCATTCAAGTACCTGGACAAGAGGTACCTTACTAGTTCACCACAGATTATTTAATTATTGATTAAAATCTGATTATAAATGGATTATTTTTGTCATAATTAAGCATGTAGGTTTTAATTATTTCCTATTGAATATCTTTTTTCATATTATGACACTGTCACAATCAATGTCAACCTTTCCGACTTTTGTCTGTCCACAATTGCTCACATAATACCGAAAGTTAACATTTCTTTCAGGAAAAATAGTTTACTCTTTTCTCGTTGCCTTGGCTTAACTTACTGAACCAAGTCACCTTGATCACTCTGCTTCTCTGGTCAAGAAAATAACTATACCCCTGTAAGTTGCTGAAAAACAGAATCTGGGAAAGTTTAAAGGTATTGGATAGAGAGATCTGATAAATGGTTCATGCTCAGTTAGCATGCTAAAATAACTTTCCATAAACTGAAAAAATGTAACAGAATTAAATCAGTTTACTCTTCAACAGGCAGGTATCTGAGAATTTACATCTTTCCTTTGATCTTTTTATCTCTCTTCAACATGTCTCTCCTTCCTTTCTTTGCATACACTTACATCACTAGGTTTCTTTTCTTTGTATCTTTTCCCCTTCCCTTCCCTGTCCTCCACCCCCATACCTCAGGCTTGCTTTGTATTTTTCCCTCTGCTTCCTCTTCCTGTCCTCCTTTATCGTTCTCTTCTGTCTTCTCTGTATACAGATGGAATGAAAGAACTTCTTTGTAGCTTTTATTTTTGGTATTTGGATATACTTTTGAATGTTTTTCTAACTTAAAAAGCAGCCTCTGAGGAGATAAAATCTCTCCAATCCTCTTTCCTTAATTTGTAAGTAGATAACAAGTGATTTAAGTCAATTTCCGGGAGGTGTCTGAGTCCTTGATCACTTCATTCTTTTCTCTAAGGCCAGTTCTCTTAATGAGAAAAACAAATATCCCTGCATTTTCTCTTACACACTAACAAATAATTACTCTAACTTATTTATCTGAGTTGAATTAGGTTGTGACAAGATCTTCTATATAGTATTTAAGTGTGAATTTAAAAACTATGCCTCTGCTTTAAAATGCCATGATTTTTTTCTTGAAAGATTAACCAAATACATTGATTTTATGAAAAACCCCACACATTTCATGCTAATATCAGTTTATAAGTGGTGATTATAAATCTTCACTTCCACCACTGTACAATGTGTTTGTGTTGTGCAGTGTACAACTCACACAACTGTATACCTCTGAGACTCAGCAGAAGTGAGTTGTTGGTGAACTCTGAATACACTGACAGGAGTTTTGGGGTAGGAGCTTGGAATTCCAGGGCAGTTTATACCTGTGGATTTTGCAGAAAGGAAATACAGAAGAAATGGAATCAGTTTTGCTTATGGCATATATTTGGATTATTCTTTCTCCAGGTACTAGTGGGCATATGGGTGTCTTGCTTTGTTGGTTGTGTTATAGACATTGGATTATTTGACTATATGTAATTGGATAATTTTTCACTAGTTGAGAACAAAAGATGAATCTAGTGGCACTTATTATAAAACTAAGGTTATGTTTTCACAGCAAGGACTGCTGGATATCTTGAGATTTAATTAGCTGAGAATAAATGTGAGTGCATTCACAAATGCAAGTACATGAGAGCTGGTACTAGCTCAATAACATTAAGAGTCTGAAAGTATCTCCAAGAAAGCAGATTACTTTCAATGAGTTGTGATTTAGTATGAAAATTGGCTATGACTAACATGAAACAATTTTCTATCAGTTGGATGCTTTCTGGATCAAAAGGGTTTAATGCAGTATATGAGGATACCTTTATTTTTCCCTTCTTCAAAGCTGCCCAGATCATGTCTTCAGAATTTTTAAAAATGTGTTTTGAAGCAAAACATTGAAAAGCAAAATCACAGACAAGTCACTTGTGGTTGAATTCAGACAGAACCAATTTAGATTACGATGCATTAGGCTTCTGCATAGTTTGTGCCAAGATAGTTTATAGTAGTACTTTCAGTAGCTAACAGTACTAAGTTATTGAAATGAACTCAATAAAAATGGCATTCCATTAAAGTGGAGTTTTTTCTTTTTGTATGCTCCTGTGAATTGATTGGGTTTAAAAAAATACTTTTTTGAAGAAACATTAGTCAGCCAAATGACAATAATTCTGTCAGTAGGTAAGATTCTTCCAAATAAAATGAGATATAAATTGCTTTTGAGACTGTCTAGCAAGTTTGTAATACAAGAGTTGTGTATTAATGTTTTTAGCCATTAGGATTTTAAATGAACCTTTTGGACTAGCTGGATGAGGCATGTTCCACACATGCTTGCACTTGGGTCCTCAGGTTCAGCGACACGTGGAAGTGCAATTCCACATTGCTGGTGGAGAATACTCTGCACTTGTGTTTCAAGTGTATCCTAGTCTTGCTGCTACTCTACCTCGTAATGCATGTAAACTGACTTCCACTGGATTGTTGCTAATCCCTGAAATTCTAACATGTGCTATTCATTTATTTTTACTAATGGGTCTTTCGGTGATAATGAACATAAAAGGTAGTTAAATAAGTCCCTGGTTTGTGTTCAGATCAGTTACTGTATTATTGTGTTTCTGTAGGCAGGTTACTTGACCTCTCAGAATGTATTTGTTTTTATATGATAGAATTCATAGTGTCTTCTTGATAGGGTTTATATGAGGATTAAATAACATGTAAGCATGTAAGCATAAGACCTAAATAAATTTTCTATTAGAAATAAAACAAAACTAGCAGGCATCATAAATAAGACATTCTGTGAGGAAGGGTGAGGAAAAGGGATCAAAATGGGAAAGAATAGCACAAGGGACTATGGTGATGCTTCACAGGTGAACTGATGGTGAGAATTTTTTTTTATAATAGTTTATTTTTACATCATTTTGTACATTTTTTTCATCTCAATTGTAATCCCTGTGGGTTTCCCAGGTAGTGGGAATTTTATGGGGAATACACAATGATGTTAAAGACATAAAAATTTGAAAAAAAATTATAAAAAGCTGAGTAATTAATGTAGGACTTTGTAATGAATGGGAAAAGAAAATTAACAAAATTAAACCTAATCATAAACAAAAAAGATTTCTATTAGTGTCACATTTGTTTACATCATGTTTTCTAATATCTTTAACCAAATACTATACCCTAAATTATGAAGGCTTTAAGGAAGGCAAAATTACTGGTAAAATGATTTTCCTGGGTGTAGTCCTATTTAATGTCTCTTGTCTCACATTCCTTGTATTTTTGTATTAGGAGGTTGGACATATTACTGAGTCCTATGTTAGGATTCTATATTGCTGTTCCTGTGCCTCAAACTACAGCCATGACCATTTCTTGAGGTTAGCATGAATTTGGGGATACATATTTAGTGACATGATTCATCACAGGTGTGCAGGATACATGTAGGTGATTGGATTAGAATGTGTAGAACACATTTCAACAAAGAGAAATTTTACTAAGTGATCTACACTGTGATGTAGATTGAAATATAAAAATTAATAAATAATTTTTCTGTTAGAAATAAAATTAGATCTCTTAGATCTAAAATTTAGACCATTACTTTCCTAGTAGGAAACAAGGGGTAGAGTGATTTAACTTTTAGACTTCATGATATATACCACAAAGGAACATCTGAGGCATTTTATCTGTATAAAAAATTTAAATGCTAATGGAAATTGATAACTTTTTTCTCTTTACTAAAGCTATAGGTCATTCCTCTTTTTGTGCCTTTTCATCTGAATATATAAACCTAGTAAAGTTATGAGACAGGGATTCAGTGAAAAATTTAGACCCACCTCTCTTCTTAGTCCTGAATTAACAAACAGCTACTTTCTTAAATCCCTTAATTTCCCTTTAATATTGAAAACCACAGAGACGTCCCCATGAGCATAAACTTGTCTCTCTTAGCTGAAGAAAGCCTAGGTCCTGGGGATTTCTCCAACTATTCTTTCCTTTATATGGCATCCAAGTACTAACAACTATATCTTATTCTAAGTCTTTGGAAAATGATTGGGAATTTTTTTCATAGTCTCCAGAATTCTTTACACCCTTAGAGCTATTTTTATTTTCATGGTGGTCAAAAATTTTGAAATACTACCTGTTAGTCTTTGCTTAAACATGGTCCACTAGACATGTTAAAAATAAAAAGTGGGCTTTAGCTTCTCAGTGCTGTGATTTAACCCGCTGCGCCACCAGGGAGGGCCTACTTCCATATCCTTTTATAGTTATATTTATTGAAGTACAACAAGATGGGCATACATATTGTCAAATAGCATAAAACTGGTTTTAAGATACCATAATCTTTCAAATTAACTTCATATTGCTTATAAAAATATATAAATTGGGACTTCCGGAAGATGGCGGCAGAGTAAAGACGCCGAGATCACCGCGTCCAAGCCGGCATAGGAATTAAGGACTGAAAACAGACTATAGACTCACTTACTACAAGTTTTAACCCAAACGAAAACACCC
>NW_004567104.1:15979686-16022947 GCF_000260355.1 Condylura cristata | reverse complement strand
ATGCACGGGACTATGGTGGTGGCACAGGGGTGATTTGGTGATGGGAAACCCGTGGGGATTACAATTGAGATAAAAAAAAATGTGAAAAATGATGTAAAAATAAACTTTAAAAAAAAAATAAAAAGTGACAGATATTCACCCCCAAAATAAAATACATAGGAGGTGTGGTGGCAATGGGAGAAGGTATTTGATGAATAATCTCATTAGTCAGTCTCCTTTATAAAGGCGAAGGGAGCTATCACTTCTTAGCATCACTTCAGTGGAAGGGTTTATTTCTCATTTGTTCTTTTATAAAAGGGAAGTATCCTTATTTTAGTAAGGAGTTAGAAGTTTAATGAAATCCAGTCAGTATTTATTATCTCTAATTTGCTAGACATAGGTGTCATAATTATGTATACATTATACATAATGTATAAGGTAGATCATTAGGGAAAATAGGATTAGAACACAGAACAAAGGATGGGACCATAATGAAGCTTTTAGTAAAAACTATACCCTTTATGGTGGATGGGGAGGGTATTGTCCCAAATATGCTTTCAGAACTTTTTAATAGCCAGGCATCCTGCTTCAAAATGATTATGACATTAAAGCAAAAAATAGAAACATTGATCATATGAAATGTAAATATTCTTTGTCCCAAAGTCAGATGCAACCATGTCTATTGTACTCAAACAATTATTATTGTGAATATGTTTATTAAGCATGTTTGTACCAGGCTTTATTTTCTGTGCTAGAGAAAAAGACACAATTCCTATGTTCAAAGAAAATAATGATCGCCAGCTGGTAGCCTTGGGTTATTTTAGTCGACGTGTATGTGTGTGTATGTGTGTGTGTGTGTATAAAACTTTGGAGTTTTGTGAATATTTGTGATGATGTGGGTAGAAATGGTTATGAAGTTTGATGATATATTAGGGTGTTACCTTTTCCTTTTTGGATCTTCCTGCTATTTACCATTGATTAAAAAATACAAATCCCACAAAATTTAGTTTAGATATGCTTAGTTTGCTCTTCTAGTGTCTGCTTAATTTTGGCAAGTGGGGCAGTTTAAAATATTTGGTAGGAAAGGAGAATAGTATTCACACTCTGCAGCACATAATGTTATCCTTCAGTGCCAGGACACAGGTGACTCCAGAAAGAGGTTATCCTTCCCAGTGTTTCCCATGTTTATTTTGGAAATTGTGTTTGATTTGGAGCACAGAAACAGCTTCAAAGACTTAGGAAAACAGCTGATGTAATAGACACATTTAGAGCCTTCAGATTAGTCAATAACTAGAAGAGTGAAAACCATGGTGGCCCTGGGTTCCATGATTCAAATTAGTTGGGCAGTGAGTTTGATATCTTCTCTGACCATAGCCATGGTCCTCTTTCTCAGAAATTGAATAGAATTAGAATCTAATTCTTCTGCATGCTCTTACTGATGCTCAGTCTAAACTCTTTGGGGGATCATTCTTCCTTTTATTTCTATACAAATGTACCATTGGTTGTCCCACAATTCAATTTTATTGAGTAGTGACTAAACTTTTGTCAATCACAGGGATTTCTGAATCCCTGGTCCATAAGTGATTTTATCAGTTGTTTAACAAAAATCCCTAAACTTAAGGCTAATTATGAGAGTGTTATATATTAAATTCTGGGCATGTTGTCTTCTCCTTCAAGGTGTACATCTATCTAATTCCATTCTGTATTAACTGCTGCTGGATATACAAACCTGTCTTTCCTTCTGGATCAAACGTATACTACACCTTGCTTATGGTCTTTTACTTGATCTGAAGCACCTTTTGGAAGATGATGGAATGGCACTGATTCTCACTCATTCACTAAACTATGACACCAGAGGATACATATTTTATAGAATTTAGATTTTCTTTAGAAGTTTTTACTTCTTAAGAGGATCCTCTAATATTTTTTTTCTCTGAGAGGTAAAATAATGGGGTAGAGACTTCAATCTTTATTCAGATGTAATTAGTAAATATATGGCATTAGGAAAATTATTTAATTTTCTAAGCTCTGTTTCATTATTGTAATTGTAGGTAATAGTGTGAATACATGGAGTTGCTGTTATAATTAAATGAATTTGTATAAAATATTAAGTAATTTACAGTGGTGTACTGTACACTGCAAGCTCTTGATAAAAACTGGCTGTTACTATTTTAGAAGTAGGGCTTCAGTCAGGAATAAATGAGGCAAATTTTATAAAGTTGTTAGCATAGTGTTGGGCACATAGTACATAGTAGACAGTAGACAATAACTGTTAAGTCTTTCATTTCTCATTTAGATTTGAGTATTTTCTTCCTTTCCCCTCAAAGTCTATGTGGAACAACTCAATGCTTGAGAGATTTACTTAGAACTCTGAGATCACACAACACCCAAGCTCAAAGCTTAATAACATTGATAGCAGAGATTCTACCACTGTCTGGAGACACTTTTAATTGTCATAACTGGAAGGAGGAGGGTACTACACATCTAGTGGCAGAGATATATAGGATGCTAAATTTCTCATAATGTATAAGATATGGCTTCACCTTACCCTCACAAACAACAAAGAAATGTTTAATCCAAAATATCAATACTGTCAGGGATGAAAAATTCTGTCGATAGAAAATTTATATACACATACACTCACTCACATTCCTATGGATTTAAGAGAACCAGAATTTTTCAGAATGGGCCTGATGTTGAGTTTGGAGTTGCAAATAAATGGCTACTTTATAATACTTATTGTTAATCTCAAATACTTTTCTTCTTATGATAACTATATATAAGATACCATTTGCATAGTATTATGGCATATAGAAGAGAATATGAGGAAGAAATAGCTTTAAAACTTTAATACTTACAGGGTTGGTAGGTAAATAAATTGGTACAGGTCCTTCAGAAAACCATGTGATATTACCTATTAAGTGTTAGGATGTATATGCCCTATGATCTAGATATTCCATTCCCAGGTTTATACCTGGCAAAATGTGCCTGCTTATAAACCAACAAACATAAACCAAGAATGCCAACACTATTTATGGTAGCATTATTTGTATTTGCCCCAACCTGTACCTTAAAAATGCCCATCAACAGTAGAAAGAAATGAAATGCTTCTAGCAAAGTAGTTGGAAGATATTCTGAATGAGCCCATTTATATAATTTTTAAAAACCGGGAAGAAAAAATGAAGTGTTTTAAGGATTTATACCTAGTGATGAAATAATGAAGAAAATTGAGAAAGTAATTATTGTAATAAGATAGTTTGCTCCTCAGCAGGAGGCAGAATCTATAATTATTGCAAAAGGGGCATGAAGAATGCTTTTGAGATGCAGGAAATATTTCTTTTTCACCATTGGCTACTGGCAGATCTCTGTAATAAATGCTTAAGCTGTACACTTTCACTTCTTGCATGTGTGTTAAAATTCACAGTTAAAAAAAGGTAATGGGGCAAATAACAAAACAGTGGCCTAGTACCATATTGATAGCAGACAAGATATTGGTGCTAAATTTTTTATTGTGACTGTCTATGGTAAGTTCCTTCCCTGTTTATAGCCTCAGTATTGCATCCCCAGGGCTGTGGTGATAAAATACCAGAATGAGGAAACGGAAACATGGCTCCATTTTTGGTGCTGATTCAAATTTCCAATCCCATTGAGACTTGAGAGTTTTATAGACATTGACCATGGCAGCATTGATTTAAAAAATCTGACTTGACGGTATAGATTAAAAAACAAAAAACAAATACTTTATAGGAGAGCTAAGTTTTATATTTTTCAGAGCAATGTTAGAACTGGTATTATTTGTGGTCTACAAATACAAGGAAATCGGAGTAGACATTTTAAATGACATTCTCTGAAATAGTCATTAAGTTGAGCCTTCAAAAATATTTGCAGGAATATTTTTAAGTTACTGTAACCAAGATGCGTGTTTCCTTACTTTGCTTCAATATGTCTAAGACAAATTGTAATTCCTAGGATTATACTTCAAATTACATTTTTTTAGTACATGTGATCTATGCCACTTAAATGCTGATAATTTTAATGAAACATTTTTCAAAAAGGATTAACTTTCATGGTGTTGTGCTGTGGTGATGAGGGTCAGTTGTCTTATTGGAGGTTCTCACCAGGTTGTGTTGACACATGAAAGTATTGTGATCACTTAAATTGCTACTAAAAGTCCCAAGCCCAACATATTTAACTTAAAATTGATAATGGCAGATTGATTCTGATGAGGCTTGACTGGTTACCCCAGTCCTTAAAAATGCAAATTTTAGGTGTAGCTTTAAGAAAAATACACATTTGCTGAACATCCACCATGCAGACCTGAATATGTCAGTCCTAGAAAATTCAGTTTCTATAGACATAATGTATATGAAGAAAGACACACCTAAATGTCCCTTGACAAGGGATTGAAGGTCTTTCCTGTGCCAGGCACAATGCTCTGCTTAGGACTTTATGCATTCTACCCTAATTCTTGTAATGCCCTTCTCGAAATTTCCCTTTTAGAGGAAAAAGCTGAGCTTCATAGAGATAAGTTATATCTCAAGAGTATAGAATAAAATTCCCATGAGAAATCAAAATAGTTGCTGCATAATTCTCAGTGGTATGCCAAATACCTGGTTATTTGGCTTGTATACCTCTGACAAAGCTGCACACCTGCTTTGAAACACTTGGTCCACTTGTGTATAAATAAGGATTTCATATTTACCCTTTGGGATAGAAGTAAAGGCTAAATCTGCCCTAACATAAAATGCACCAATGGTTTGTCCACAATAAGCACAGAAAATAAACGTTTTCCAAGCAAGAGTCAATAGTGAGTCCTGTGAATGTATGGTCAGGGCCTACTTCTTAGTGACATTTTCTTTTGCAATACTGGCACAAAGGAACTTCAGAGAGTCATAAGCTTCCCATGGGAGCCCTGTGATAGTGACTAAAATGCAGTGACCAGGTGCCAAGCTCTTACCTTTGGATTGATTTTCATTGTCTCTTCAGTGTGGTAAAGAAGGAATTTTTCTCCAGAAGAAGTCAGGTTAACGTACACCTGGAGGCAGGGATATTGAGAGAGTTTCCAGCAGTCTGGACCACAGCTAAAGGAACAATTAAATGTTTCTGTGATGGTTGCATTCAGCAAGGTGCATTGAGACTCCTCGGTCCAAACACTACAGAAAAAGGGAAAGTAAACACAAGTCTGATGCTAATGTCCAGGAAGACATAATCAGAGATCAACTCCTTAGTTTGAAGAACCTTTTAAAATTGTCTACAGTACATTTTATCTTGTAAAGTTTATGCCTTTGAATAAGAGGTTCAGTAAAACTAAAATACAAATGTATGTAGACTTTGCCTGTTACCTGAGATTTTTCATTGACTTCCTTTGGATGTGTGTAATATTCTCTAATGCTTGATTTAAGATACATTTTCCCCTTATTAAACTCACTAACAGAAGAACTATATAGGCACTTCTTCAACGAAGATATATAGATGGCAAACAGGCACATGAAAAAATGTTTATCATCACTTAGTTCCAGAGAAATGCAAATCTAAATTAACAGGAGATACCATATCACACCTGTGAGAATAGCCCATATCAAAAGATCAGAAACAATAGATACTGGTGAGGATGTAGAGATAAAAGAACCCACCTACACTGTTGGTGAGAATGCACACTGGTCAATCCTCTATGGAAAACAGTATGGCTATTTCTCAAAAGACTTCAAATGGATCTGCCATATGACCCAGAAATTCTACTCCTTGGTATTTATCCAAAGAACACAAAAGTGCTAATTTGAAAGGAACCATGCTCTCCCATGTTCACTGAAGTGTGTTTACAACTTCCAGGATATGGGAACAGCTTAAATGTCCCAAAACAGATGAATGGATTATGAGGATGTGGTATTTATATCCAATGGGATACTATTCAGAGCAAAATCAAGCAACCATAAGCAAACAAACAAACAAACAAAAAAACCCAACTCATCTCCTCTAGCAACATGGATAGTGTTGGAAGAGATAATGCTAAGTGAAGGAGAAAGGAGAAACAAATACTAGAAGGTGTCACTATTAAGTAGTGGAATATAGAGAAACCAAACCAAGAACCAAAGACAATCTTAAAAGCTAAGCCTTGAAAACTGACTATAGAACAGAGCATGCAAAGGGGGGAAGGGAATAAAGAGGAATAAAGAGGAAGCAAATGGACTCTAGGTGATTTGATGGCAGGTACCCTATGGTGGTGATACCTAATGGAGAGAATCCTAATGTTACCACAATAAAAAAAGTGAAGCAAACAAATTCACTGATAGTCATAAATATAGATACTCACCCTGTATTTCCAACTGTAAGCAGTTTCCTACCAGGCTCTTACCAGGCAGTGTGACCAGTTTTTATGCAAAGAAGGTGTAAGGGAGAAGGGAAGGGAAGATGGCTAAGGCATGGAGGGGATAGAGATCGGTTTGACAGATGAAAGGACAGTGACATATTGGTATTTCTCCAAGGTCTTTCTAATAAGGGAGAAATGATACTATTTGGTTATACTAATGGCAATCATTTGTTGCATCTCTCTTCACTCTAATTGGTACATGCATTATCTTCTATAATACTCCCAGAAACTTTGTAAGTTGAGTATTAATTCTTTTTAAAAGTGAATGAGGTGAGGGGTCACAAAAATTAAGTAATGTGCAAATAAATGCAACTAGTGAGTGAAGGGATCCATTTCATCTTGTATTTTTCTAAGGCCCAGAATCACTCCATGATGTTGAATTTTGACCCCATGAACACAAAGGACATACCTGAAACTGTAATGTTATAATGCAAGATTATAATGCAATTTAAATTAAAAAAAATTTGGTTGGATCATTATAAGGTTTTGTTTGAATCTGAATTTGTTGTATATTTTAAGGCAAGTCTGGAAATATAAGAGCAGGCAGAGGCATAATTAAATTAAGAAATTTCACAATGGGATTCACACTTGCTCATTTTATTTATTCTTGTTCTGGTCACCCATGTACTGGTATTTCTATATCGCTAGACATACTAGTGTTTGAAAGCAGACAATGAAATCAGGTTTTCTGTATTCAAATCCTAGCTTTACATTTTTGAGTTTTGTGACTTAGGTCAAGTTATATCTGGAGGTAGTCACATAAATATGTTTTTGTGAGGATTAAATGTGATGATGTAAGTTCTTGAGAAGGGGCCTAATAAATATTTCCTATAAAGGAAAAGAAGGGAAAAGAATAGACTCTTCTGTGCAGACTAATGTTTCAGTGGGATCTATCATTTAGGAAGATTACAAAAGGCACACACAAGACTCTAGCTGCCCATTGATGAGCTTTACATGTTAGAATACTTAGAATTTTATGATCAGGGCAACATTTGTGACACCATCTGTCTGTGATTTGCTTCTGGGTATAAGCTGGTTACCATGGTGATCTGAAGCCAATATGTTTTCTTTGCTGATTAGTTTCCCTTCCTTTGCTGGACATGCATTGACAGAGCCCCCTTTTCAAGAACAATTTCAAGCTACAGCCAGGATACTAGCTTGTCTGTCCTGATGTGGCAAATTATATTTACATGAGACAAAGATGGTCAGATTTTGCTTATAGAAGAAGGAAAGAATAAATGTTAGATGGCTCTAAGCAGATGTGAGTATATGAAAGCCATTTTGGAATCAGTGAACACTGGGGCAGAGACATCAGCGCTCATTGAAAAGGAGCACAGCTGAAAGCTTCAAGAAACAGAGTGGAACAGCCACAAATGAGAAAGATGGTACTTTAATTTTAGCAAATTACTGTAGTTCAGTGAGATTTTGCTTCTAAAATGAAAGCATTAATTTAGGTGGAGAAGTGAATGTCACAAAATGGTTCAATTCTCTTTTGGATTGAAACCTCAATTTTTCATTTGACAGGGCCTCATTTCTTTAAGCTGAGTCACTACGAGACTTCCCCCACTAGTTACAGGAGGTCTGAGATTCTCCTGTGCTCCCAGTGTCAAAATTATGGCTAACAGTTGGTTAGAAATGCTGTGGGGATTTATCACATGGTTTATTCAGAGAAGAATATATTTGCTATCTCAGTATTTAATAGCCTCCCTATCTATTTAATAAACCGAGGGCAAACATTAAAATAAAAGTGTTTAAAATCTGTTATTTTTTTTAAAGACATTTATTTATGTGTACAGAACTGGGGTATAGGCAGGGTGAAAGGACTCACCAGAGACAGAGTGTAAGCAGAACAGGCAGCTCGACTAATACACTGCTGAAGGGAGCAACGGGCGAGACTGGAGAGGTCTGCCATGCCATGTGGGTCATCTCCCTTGCTGGGGATTGAACTTGAGGTACTCATGGTAAAGCAGCTGCTGCTAGCTTTGCAGTGCTGAACTTTAACCCATTGTGCCACCAATGAGAGCCCCAAAACCTGTTATTTATTTTTTTAATAAAGTTGATGCTCAGCAGTGTTTCTCAGCCTGGATAGCATGACAGAATCATTTGGGGAATAGTAAAAGCTACTGGTCACTGTGCCCCAGTCCATACCAATTAAGTCTGACCAGTGAAGGTGATAGGTCTTGGGCATTTTTTTCTTTTTTGAAACAAAAGCAAAATTAAAGATGGGATTATATCAAACTAAGGAGGTTTCATATCTCAAAAGAAATCACCAAAAAATAAAAAAATGGTAACCTAAGATGAGAAGATATTTTCATATCAGACAAAGCATTCATTTCCAATATCTGTAAAAACTCATGCAAGTTAACAATGATAAAAATAATAAAAATGGACAAAAGACCTAAATAACCACTTCAGCTAGCCTACAGACAATGTAAAATGCTCGACATCCCTTACTGGTAAGGAAATGTAATTAAAACCACCTATAAGAATGACTTAAATCAAAGAGAATGGGCACAGTTAGGATGTGGAAGAACAGTCATCTACTATTGGCAGTTTAATTTGGTGCAGCCTTTATGAAAGTGATCTGTAGATCCCTTAAAGAAACAAAGCGGGAATCCCATGTGATCCAGCAATATCACTGTTAGACATTTATTCAATGATTATGAAAACATTTGTATGAAAAGATTTATGGACTCCTGTGTTCATTATAGCATTATTCACAATAGCCAAGACATTGTACCTAACTAAATGCCAACGAACAGATGACTGGATACAGAAATTGTGCAAGATACATTCAATAGGACACTACTCAGCTATTTTCACAAGATGAAATAGTGCCTTCTGGAGCAAAATGGATGAACTTTGAGGTGATGATGCTAAGTGAGATTGGTCAGAGTATACATTAGTGGACTATAACCAAAGAAAAGAAACCTGCAAAACACAACAGCAGTAATTCTTAGATTGTGAAAAGTATACTGCTTACTGGAGGGAATGGAGGGGAGGGGGAAGGTGAGGATAGGGAATCAGCATTGGGGTTTGGTGAGGGTGAGTGAAGCATGTGCACTTCTGCAGTGTAATGTTGTCTTCCCCAGGTTTTATGGTTCTATAAATTACTGATGAATTAATAAAATTGAAGGAAAAAAATGTGCAGTTAAAAATGACTGACACGTGTGGTGATGGAAGAGTAGGTGGAGTGAGAAAGGAATGAGCATAGAAAATGAACTGAAGTCTAAAGAAACAAAATAGAGACTGGAGTTGATGGGGTATAGATATAAATCTTGGCTTTGCTCTCTGTGAGAGTTGTGTGACTGAGCAAATTATATCTCTCAAATACCAGATTTGCCATTTCTACTGTGAGTATATGCATATTTACCTTACACAAAGGTGATGAAAATTAAATAAGAAATGTATGGGAAGACCCTGCATATAGTAGGCAGTTTATACATAAAGTTACTCTTACTGTTAGATAGCATCATTGAAAAATATGTGCCAGGCTACTTAAAGTTCTTATTAGGGAAGAGGGTGAGGAAGAGTACCTCAGGCATGATAAGTTGCAAGGTGGAGGAGGAAGGACAAATAACAGTCCCGACCACCCAGTGGTGTTACCTCTGCATGTATGAGCGCAGGAGCGTGATTCCCAGCAGGAAGTACATCATGATGGAGCACACCATCATGGCCAGTCCCAGGAGAATGGCACGGTCCTCTCCTGCTTTCAGTGCCGTGACAGTTTTCCTTTTGTCCAGGAGGTCGTGGTCCCTGATTTTTTGGTAAATATTTCTGAGGTTGAAAATAATACAGTCTTACATGAAGTTCACAGTTAGTCATCATGCCCCTAGAGGGTGGATAGATTTCTGTCTAAGCCTTGCTAAGGCAGGGTGGCTCAGAGGAGCCCTCTACTTGTCTGAATGCAACTGATGAAAGTGACCACTGCCCCCCACGCCCTCACAAGTGCATCTGAGCACTCACATGCACTCCAAACCGAGGAGAAACAAGTCCCCCTTATTTACAAGGGAACAATGTCCAACTGCAAATACCTTCCCCTTCTTTCTTTTTAAAAATATTTACTTATTCATGAAAAAACTGTGGAACAGGCTAGAGGTACAGGAGTAATGGGTGAGAGGATTGACCAGACACAGAGTGGGAAACAGAACAGGCAGAATGAATGAAATATTGCTGAGGGAGCAGCAGGCAAAACAGGAGAGGTATGCTGTGCTATGTGGGTCACCTCCCTGCCCTGGAATTGAACTTTGCTGCAGTGGCTGCAGATAGCTTTGTAAAAGGTGAAAAATTTATACAATCTGAAGAGAAACCAGAGTATTGCAGATAGCTTTGTAATGCTGCACTCTAAGCACTTGCATCACCAGGGAGTCAACTCCCCCCTTTTTTTTTCTAATGGAAGAAAGAAATTCCCTCAACCCTTAAAATAATGCTTTGGATTTGTTATCTTTGCTATTTAACCTCCATAAGTCTTTTGATGTTTTCATACTCTCTGAATACCTAATGAAACAGTAATTAAAATAAATGACACATACATCAGATATCTATCCACATAATTCCTTCTTTTCCCTGTAGTAGTAATAGAACTTATTTTGGTTTACATTTTACTCAAGCTAAATGTTGCTTAGAACTCTGTTGGCTTGAGATATATAAGCAATGTGTCCGACTTTTTTTTTTTCTTGAGTATGTAAATGTGAGTGAGTTTAGAAAAAAATGTTAGTCTAATCAAGGTGCCACAACTTTGGATAGTTATTAAAATCTTTGCTTTTATATCATCCCAACAATAATGGGTAAGAAAGTACATGAGATTGGGCTAAGCTGTCCCCAAGCTCCTAAGATCAGAACTCGATCACTACTTAGTTGCTATAAGATCAGTACAATTCTACAGGCTTTATTATTCCCAATTTCCTACAAAGTGGAAAAGTTTCCTATAAATGGCTTTATAATGCTAAATTGAGATGAAATAAGCAAATAATCAAAGAGAATCACAAACATTAGTTAAATATTTACTAAAGTTTCCCATTGAAAAATGGGGTGGGAAGCCACAGCTCTATGACATGAGCACACCCAAAAAGTGTTATAGTTTTCAAAGAATAGCTAAAGGACATAATGGCAAAGAAATGTATAACATGTAAAGCTTGTGACAGGAGGATTGGAACTGAAGCAAGTTCTGAGGGGAAAGACAGTAAAGAAGCAGGGAGTATTGTATACTTGGAGAGATCCTTCAGAAGCATAGAAAGACAAAACGGCAGGCAGGCAACCAAGGAGCAGGTAGGGATCTCCTTCAATATCTATTGTGAGAAGGGAGCTTTGGGTTGCGGGCTGTAGAAGGGGAATTGTCACCTTTTGGGAGTGGGAACTGAGAAGAGGATAAACAGAAGGCTGAAAAATGGAGAATGAAACTTTAATGGCATTTTTTAAATTTTATGCCCATAGTCAATGTACACAAGCATAACTCCCAATGATCCTTTAAAATTTTCATCACTAATCTTATTGCTTAGAAAAGAAATCAGTCATTTCTAGTGTGGAAATTTTCAGGGGAGAGAAAAGATCCTTGTTTTTGTACAGTTTTGTGTACATCAAGGATTTCTAAATCACTTTGTGTTTCGAGACGGCCTTTCTTGTGTTTATGACTGACATTCGTTCTGGTTGACTGGCTCATTCGGAATTGGATACTAAATACTGTGATTTCCTATTGATGTGGGAAAGCATGTCTGTCTTTAATATGCTTCCAAAAGATTTTATGGTAGAGAATTAAACTATTTACTGGAGTATAAAATTAACCAATTGGCTTACTATATTAAAGTTCTCTTCATGAGAAAATTAGACATCTTACTCTTCTATTTCCTCTAAGCTTAGCCTTATAGTGGGATAATAGTAACTAGATTGATAATTCGTTATCTTTTCATGCCGGTGTCCTTCCTGCCTCCCACTCACCCTCACTCATTTCTAGATTTTCATTATTCTCATTGCTAGAAACCATGAGAACCCAGATCTTTCATTATTTCCAACTCCCAAGCTCAATGCTCCTGGACTAGCTGTTGTTGTGCACTACTTTTGATGTCATTGGCTGGTCACCACACACTTTCTAAGGTTCCCTATATTTTTTCTGAGATTATCTTTGGAAAATGTCAGATTTACATCAAAGCCTTTTAAACAAACAAACAAATACAGCATTGTCCACTAGCAGCTAAAGTTATTGGGCAGGAAGTCTTGTGAAGCAAAGAAAATACAAGTTGGGTGTTAGGTGACTTCAGAGACTTTTTGTAAAATAGTAGATTTATATTACTTTGATATTATTTATATTTCATTCTGAAGGCTGCCACTGAGATTTGCATGTCCTTCCCATGGAAGTTAGCAAGGAAAGAGCAGTAGTCTCAAGTTCCAGAGTATCAAGCAATCAAAAAGCATCACTTATGTCTATCTATCCCCATAAAAGAGAAGTAGTAATCAATTATGTTACCAGGAAAAAGAAGCCTATAAAAATGATTCAAATGTGTAATTTATAAACAAATCACAATTTGGAAATGGTTAGCAAATGTTTTTCATATGGTCTGGAATATGGCTAGAAGGGGGAAAGTGATTGGTTTCCACATAAGCCAAAGGCATCTGGGAAAGTAGGATATTAACTCAACAAAATAAAAGTGGGTAATAGGGTAGGTTCTATCCCTCAAAATTCACCAAAAAATGACTATTGAATTAATTGATGTTAATGAATGAATCAGTGGTTTAAAAGAGCAGAGTTTGGATTTACAACTTCTCTTGAATGTTGGTAACTGTATAGTTATTAGGATATAGTCCCCTGTCCAGTAGGAAGATACACATCTAATGTAAAGATTCAATGATGGAGCTATGCATAGAGTGATTACCAAGAGGGATAATCCCTTGGAGTCATGAGTGTAGGACAGGGTGCAAGAATGGTTGAGGTTAGGGAAGGTTTCCTGGAAGAATACTTTTAAACAGAATTTTCAAAGTTGAACTAGAGTTAACCAAATGGGACAAGGAGTTAATCACATGAAGAAAGGAATGGCGACTTGCAACTGCATGGTGACTGCATGGAATGAGTATGGAGCAGGGGGAAGGGGGCAGGGTCCTGAGGGAACATGGGAATCATTTTAAGGAAGTTGGCCTTTATCCTCTACTAATAGGAAGCTGTCAGCGGGTGACAATTAGAATTGAATTTCAGAATGATCACTCTGGCTGCAAATGCAGAGATTAGGTTTGATATGGAACAAGACTTTAAAAAGAAGGAATTAGGAGATTGCTACTATAGTGTTGGCAAAGGAAGAAGGTTAGATCTGATGAGATAGATAATAGGAAAGAGTATATGGAGAAATATGTTAAGATATAAAACTTCAGAACTCGGTGATTCATAGAGTATAGGGAATGGTGAGGTAGTGAGAAAAAAAGGTGTAGTTTAATTTTGTGAGCAAATACTTGGCTTATATGACTAGAAAAATGGCAGAGTTAAGGCAGAGATCTTTATTTCTCTATTCTGCAGGGTCTCAAAGACGTGAATTTTTGTTGCCCTGGCTGAGAAATTGCATTTATAGATTCTCCTTCCACGAGCATAGTGTCCTGAGTTCAGGTGGAGGAGTGACTAATCTGATTAGTGAGATGAATCAGATTATTATTATTTTTTATTTCATATATATCATTCTTCATTTTGTACATTGTTTTTCATCTTGGTTGTAATCCCCATGGACTTCTACCACAAATTCACCAGTTCACCTATGTCCTATCATCATAGTCCTGTGTGCTCTTCCCACCCCAGTTTTGATCCTGTTACACTCTCCCCCGCCCCCATGTAGAATGTCTCTGGCTTATAGTTGTTAGTTGTTGTTCATTTTTACTTTGATGATGAGATATATATATATATTCCACCACACTCCCTCCCCCACTCCCAGAGATGGATCAGATTCTGAGTCAGAATCAGACCTAGGTGAGTTTAAAGATACACATGTAACACTTTTTTTTTTTTCTTCTCATCCTTTGTACTTGACTTTGTTTTGGCTTCGTGTACCTTGATCTTTCGATCTGCAGGTAGTAAGTCCCTTCCTGTAAAGAGTGTCCACAGCCTGAGAGTAATTGGTTAAATTAGGTGGTCCCTCTTGTGCCACGTTGTCTTTAGTGCTAGGGGGCAGGAAAATGATTGTATATTTTGAACTCCAGTTTTACAATCATCTTTCATTCTGGGAAACACTTTGGAGATACTTGTGCAAATATTATCAAAGCTGATATTTCATCTCTAAGTTGTTGTGTCTCTTCTATATGAATTCACATAAAAAGGAGCAGGGGCATAAGGAATAGTTTACTGATTTCAAGAGTTAGAATAAATCTGAGGTGTGACTATAGACCTCGTTTGAATATGGGGAGGCCCAACAGCAGGTATAGAGCAGGAAATAAATGATTTACATGTTTAAAATAATTTTAAGTATGGCACATCCTGGCAAGGTGGTGTGTTTAAGTTTTGTTGGGGCAATCTTGGTGAACCATGAACACTGGATACCAAACACTTCTGCATGTTAACAATAACAAATAGTGGATGCATATAGTCTTTACTATACATACAGGGAATATTCTACCCAATCCTTTTGGAGAGTGCAAATTATTAATAAATCTACAAGGCAAATTCAAGTATAATAAAGTATCTTGCATAAATTGTCCAATAAAGCTTTAGTTTTACCCCAATGTCAATAAATACAATTTTATCTCAAACCCCATACTTAGTTTCTAAAGCTCGATATTAGTCTTACAGATTGTAAATAAATTATTTATGAACTATTTATATACAAACATTGATATAAAGAGTAAAATGTACAAGAAAGGGTTTTCTCCTTGGCCTTCACTCACTTACATTCAGATTCCTTGGCATTTAGCCTGCAGACAGAAAAGTATTTGGGTTAAGGAAGGGTAAAGGTCACTTATAAATTACTTGTTTATTTATCTGCCTCCATTTTAAAGTTTTCAGAAGATGAAACATGTGCAAAGTTCTGGGGGTACAAAGTGAAAAAGACATGGCTTCCTGGGGGAGCTGGGTGCAATACCAATCATCTTGTTGCATTACCAAAAGACCAATTAGAAAGGAGCACAAAAAAGGAACAAGTTCGTATGTTGTGGGTTAATTTGTCAAAAAAAATCAATTACAGAATGGCTAAGGCAGCAAGAACTAACTTACTGAATGATCACTTTGTTAAATGAATAATTTACCCACATCATCACATTTACAGATTTAACAGACTTATTTTAAGGAGTATTGTTTTAAGAATATTAAGGGAATATGAATACATTTTTCTTATGAATATTTTAAAAGTACAGTCATAAAGAATATTCTTATGAATATATTCTTTTAGCTGTATTTTAAGACATGTTTGATATTTTCTAAAAGTTAATTTTCCCAGGGAGACTTAATCTCCTTATAAATATATTCTTATGAATATATTCATAGATATACTTTTCTTGACTGTGTGAGAATATATTCTTCTAATAGATGTAACAAAGATTTAGCATTTCTTATGGGAATCTTTCACTTTATACTGATAATTTTTCAAGTCCTTTTTAGCGTCATTTCCTGTTTTACTCATACCTTAACATCAGTGAGATTCTTGTGGGAAAGCTCATATTGTGTGTACTTTGATAGATTTGGCCACTTTATTAATTGAACACAATTTGTTTCCTTTATTAATAAATTTACTGTAATTGATTTTGGACAGGAATTTTTTTTTTTTGGACAGGAATTTTTTAACAGCTTTCTGAGGATTCTGTAAGGTTTCATTTTTACAGATTTTATTTTATTCTTATCATTTTTCCTTAACATACTTAATTTGTTTCTACTTTGGTTCCATTATTATAACAGGAGGGATCTGAGTTAGGATGGGGACCTTCCTCTGGGGGAAAGTTGAAGAGGAGAATCAGCATAATGTAATCTGACAATCCTTCTAGTGCATGGAAGTATGGAGATTTACAGTGATACAAAGTTTTTGGTACATAAATTTGATAAACTACTCAAACTGATGGACTAGCAAGTGGATTTTTTGGCATATTGATTTTGGGTAAATTGGCTATCAGTATATTGGACATCCTTTTAACTGGTCATCCTGTGGATTGGTAGTAGATGCATTAACCCAGGATGATGATGTACAAGCAGGAAGGTGGTTTAGAAAACTGTCAGCTGGAGGACCTAACTTGGTTTCAGCAGTGATATTGTAGTATCTTGTAACAGTCTGAATTGAGTCTCCATGAGCAAAAAATGGAGAAGGGGAAAAGTATACATGTGGAATGTGAGAGAATAGCAGCAGCTGAGAGTAGCTGGATCCCAGCATCTACTAAGTGGGAGACAGATTGCATGGGCTGGGGCAGATAGGAGGCATTAAAAGAATGAAAGTAAGGAAGTAATTTGATTAGATTTGTAAATTAATTATTCAAGTTAGTGTGGTTGATTGTTCAGAAAGACTTATATATAAAAACAAAGAGACTGATAGAGAAATTCCCCCAGGATTTTACTGTTAGGTAAAAAGGGATGAAGGAAAAAGCTGTAGTAGAGAAGGTGAAGATTTTTATCTGGACATCATTTGTGTTCAGAAGTAATGGACAATGAGGGAAGGTGGAAAAAAGGTTCTGTAAAGGTCATGGAGTTGTCAGAGGTGAGAGAGGCTGGGAGTACATGGGGAAGAGTTAGGGGAGATATAAATTATTAGTGAAGAAATGTGTATGTCTGAAATTACTATGTGGATATGTATCAAGAACTTATAAATAATACTTAGCATACTGAACATCTATTTATCTACCTACCTATATATATCTGGTCCAAAGAATACTGACCTGCTCAAAAGTTAGAGCCAGATGACATTTATCTTTGTAAAATCAGTTTATTGCCTTTATTGAACTCCCTAATGTGTTACTTATGTGGAATAGATACGGTTGCAATATATTTAGGTTGCAAAGTATCCAGCATAGGGAGGCGAACTGATCAACTGAAATAATAAATCAGGGAACCATGGCTAGAACAACTCCCTGGTTTCTCTTTCCCTACTAATGCCCTTTGATCTCTTCATACCAACAAATTTTGTATTCCTTCTAGAAAAAATTCAAACTTTCTAGACACTGAGAGATCTAGTATCCAGGCTTCAAGGAGAAGCATCCTTCAGTTAGAAACTATGAGGGTGGGTGTATGTAGTGATGGATTGCTCAGTGCTAACTATGCTGAAATGAGCTGACTTGCTGTACTTTGCTCTCCAAACAGTCAGCTTGCTGTATGTTAAGTGGCAGAGCTGGGTGTGGGATTGATTAAAACAGCCATTGTTCTGCTTTCTGTGCAGCCAAGCCCTCTATGTTTTTCAGGTATGCTGTTTCATGTAAATATCTTCATCTTTGACTAGTTCCAGATTTCAGAATTTTTTCCCATAAGGTATATGAGGGCCATAAAATTTATATATGCATAATTTGATTAATCAAATTATTATTTTGTTTTCATTCTTTAAAAGTCTATATATTCCATCGGGAGAAATGTGTGAATAAATGACAGCACATATAAGGGTTTGTCCACGAAGCTAATGTTATTATATTAATGTCAGTTTATAAATCCACAAGAAATATTGTAGCGTTATTTTATAGATGAGAACAAAATTATTGGAACAAAAGCAGGACTTACTATTATTTTTGGTCATGTCTTTAATAGATCACATTTCCCAACCATTATATGTTTATTTTGTATCATTATATATTAATTCTAATTTTTACTTATTTTTACCTAACTTACTAGCTTAGTAAATTGATAAAAGTTCCTAGGAAATAATGTGAACAATTCAGATAATTTCGGGTCTCCTTATAACTTGAAGCTTTTGAGGACTATTGTCTTTCTATTAACTACATCATTTGATTTTAGTGCAACAGAGGTAGAAAGGAATAACGAAAATAACTGGAATGATCTAATATGGAGATCAAATGTAACTTTAGAGAACTCAGCATCATAGAATAAATGATAGTGGAAATTAGGATGTGAATTTAACTGAATAAGAAGAAAAACTAGAGAAGCAGCTAAAGCAAAGCATATAGAAGATAATACAATTTTAATGCTTTTATAAGATAAGAAAGCCTGAAAAAGAAAATGTTAGGCATCCATTTAGGAAGTTATAAAAAGATTAATAGAGGATGTTAAAGGAAAGGATAGAGAAGGAGCTAGTAAACATGAGCAGAAATAAGTTATATTTTATATGTAACAATCGATGAAATCAAAGGCAAATTTTTGAAAAAGATTCATGAAACAACAAAATTGTGATAAGGTAAATATATAGAATACAGAGAAAAGACCCATGTAAATATCAGGAATTATAAAAGCATAAGTACAGATACAACATAGATTAGAAAACTAATAGAAGATATTAAAACAACTTTGTGCACAAAACATTTGAAAACTTTTGAAATGTATGACTTACCAAATTATACAGGAAATTCTTACAAAGATAGGATCTACTGAAACTGATTCAGAAATAACTAGAAATTCTAAATAATTCAAATTCATTAAAAGATCATTGACTTTAAACTTCATAAGTTTAAAATATGCTTATAATGAAAATACCAGACTCTAGTGGGTTATAGGTGACTTCTACTTACACAAGTCATTCCAGAAAATAGGTGGAACACAACCCAACCTACTTATGACGTTAGTAAATTTTGATGAAACCAAATCAGGTAATATGAAAAAGGAAAACAATAGTACATTTATAAATATAAATGTAAAAACAAGTTAGCTCACTAAATGTAGCAGTATATGAAAGTATAAAAAGTACATGATCAAGTTAAGGTTATCTCAGGAATAAGATAATAAACATATTAAGAGACTATAGTCATATGGCAATAAAACACAAGAGAGGATCATATTTGATAAAATTTAACATCCATTCACTACAAAACTCATCAAAGTAGAAATAAATGTACATGAACATTCTTTATGTGATAAATGATTTAGAGGAAATAGCTAAGAAAACTTGATACTTAATGTTATAGGAATCCACTTACTGTTTAAGGAACACAACAAAGATGATCATTATCACCTATTTAATTCATGGTTTGCTATCTAGTATAATACAGGAAAAAAATAAATGTATAGGATATATCCTAATAAAGAAGAAACCAAAGCATATTAATTACTAGTGAAGAAAATACAAAGACTATATAGATAAATTATTGAAAATAATAAAAGAATTTCACATAGTTGATACAAAAGTTGACATTTTATTTGCCTTTCCATCTGCATAAATAGAAACTTTACTTTAAACATTAAAAAAGTTCTTAGGAATAAATTTAATGAGTTAATTGTAAGTTCTCTTTGGAGAAATTTATTAAACTTTATTGAGAGATACCAGGAAAGGCAAATCAATGTAGAGGTTAATCATATTCATTCAGTAAAGACTTGGTTAAATAATAGTATAAATTTACTATAAGTTAAATAGATTTCATAACATTCTTATAAAAATTCCCAAACATTTTTTTTGGATCTGACTTGACAAGCTGATTCTAAAATATATAAGAAAGTGCGACTATTTAAGGACAGCAAATACAATTCTGATTAAAAAGTATTACTGGATGATTTCTCTCCTATATGAAATAAAAAGAAACTAAATGATGAAACATACAAAATGAAACCAAAATGAACCCGGAAATCTGGTTGCAGAACTGTAGCTACTAGAAGGGGAGTGTGGACAGCAGGCAGCGAAGTGTGGAGGGGGTCCAGTGTATATTCATGTATGGGATACAATATAGAAAAGAAAATGAACTACTCACATCAGCATTGTAAAATCATAGGGGCAAAATACTTGGTAAAAAAAATTGTAGAACAAGCCATATGGTGTGATTTCATTTATATAAAATCTCCAAACATTCAGAAGTGAATGTTATATTGTTTAAGATTTCCAATTTGCTAAATTTATGGAGAAATAAAATTAAGGGAAAAACAACATAATATTCAGCAAACTCTGGGTTGAGATAAGGAAAAGGAAGGTGGATACTTCAGTGAAATATCTCAAGAACTTTAAAAATTCTGATTCTTTTATTTTTAAGATTAATGAAGTATACTTAAATGTTCATTATAGCATCATTTTATGTTAAATATTTTCAGTAATTATTCCTTTTAGTTCAGTATTTAGTAAAATGATCCAAAGGAAATTTGATAAATAACAACAATGTACTTACGTTACAGGGCAACCCCAAAGTGAATTGGGTTGACCTGACTGTGGGTCCTTACCCATGTGCTTAAAGGGACTTAGAATGAGACTCAACTGTAGACACACACAACAAGGTTAATAAGAGGTTAATAAACAAGATTTATTTACAAGGAGAAATAAAGAAAAGAATAACTCAGGGAAAAAAATGGAGAGATAAATTGGCAAATGCAACCTATGAGTTCTGCTGTGTTGGGGCCTCAACAGCATGCCAAAAGCCAAGGACCCCCCAAGGCCCACAAGTCTGATTATGTACCAAGCCTGGATGCTTAGCCCCACCCTTATTTCCCAGCAATTCTCCCTTTGGTGGTGATGACATTAAGGGGTTTGTAGTGCTTGGTTCTTGAAGCTCTTTGGTCTGGGGTAGGGGTAGAGTCCATAAAGCTTGTGTTTTCCCTCCAACACTTAGATTACATATTTTCTGTTTTTTAATTTATAAATAAGTTATTACTGTTATTTTCTTTCACCTTGTGCAATTTGGGGATTAAAGTAAGCTGATCTAACAAAAATACTCCTCAGAGAGGAAAAGGTGTTCCTTCATATTGCTGGGTTTGTGGAATAGAGCTTAGGATAGAAACCTGTGTTCTGCATGCAACAGCTGATTTAAAAAAAAAAAAAGCCTGGCTTTGATAAATTAACAGTAGAAGTGTAAAGTTGACTACAACTTCTTTTGAACCTAAAACCTTCGGCTTCAGAAATTTCAGTGGACCTTTTTTCTATTCAGTGTCTCTGCCTTGTCCTTGAGATAATTTCCTGAGGTTCCTCTCTTTTGAGGACTCAGAGAAACCATTATTTTGACAATTTTGGCTCTTGTCATGGGAAGATATGGCATGGAATGGGGCAGAGGGTTTTGCGACTCAGCCTGTAGATTTGCTGTGGATCACAGCTGGAGAAGGGGAATACACAGCCCAGGTTTGCAGGATGAAATCAAAATGAGGGTGGGACAAAATGGGCAAGTGCTATTTTACAGCCTGGTTAATTTATTTCCAAATAATTAACTCGAGGACTTTAATTATCTAGATTCATTATCAGCCATCATCACCTTCATTATCACAGGAATAACTGCCACCAAATCTATCTTAAGCAGTGCAGTAGACGCTGTTCAAAGTCAATTTTAAAATCTGAGTCTTACTTTATAAGAGTGAATTAGATTGTGAAGATGAAGTCAGGAAGAAGGCACAAAGGAACGAATATCAAGCTAAGGAAGCTTAGTGGCAGACTATTGTATTTGTTGTCTAACTTTTTCCATTTGTCTTTAGCTCTGTAGGTCAAAGCTGTGGCAGACTGATTTTCTAAGCTTTGACGTATCCATGCTTTAAAGCTTGTTGAAAGTGATTTACTTATTGTGAAATTTTAATTATTATCAATTTCATAGTTACTGAAATTATACCTTGTAAATGTGGCAGTGAAAGTAGTAATTTAAGAGATTCATAGAATTTTAGTGGTGTGGAATATGAAACTAATTATTTTCTCTTAACTATACAAACAATGCCAGTAAATCATATTTGCATCTTATTATCAATTTTAATATACAATTTTCAATGTAGTTTAACAGAGTTTTCCCCTTGTGAATTTGTTCTTCACTGCTGCCCCTATATCCTTATCTCATATATTTGATAAAACCCATGTAAGCCATAAGGTACAGGAGAGAGAGAAGTATGTATGACTTGGGTTCAAATTCTGGCAGGTTGTTGGACCCTTGGAAGTTACTTAAAATCCCTGAACCTGTTTCCCATTCTGTGAAGTGGGCATAAAAAACCTATCTTGTAAATGAAAGGAACAGTTTATAAATTATGAATTTTTTCTTAATGATTTATTTACTCATGCATACATGGACTGGTGTACAGGCCAGAAATGCAGGAGGTGAGAGGATTCACCAGAGACAGAATGGGAAATATAACAGGCAGATTTAGTGAAATACATTGCTGAGGGGAGTAGCAGGCAACCAGAGAGGGCCCCTGTGCCCCATGGGTCACCGGTATCCCCCTTCCCCCAATAACCCCTTCTCCTCATCAAACTCATGCTGTGGTGGCTGTTGACAGCTCCATAGTGTTGCCCTTCAACACCTTGTGTCACCAGGGAGGCCCCAAATTTATAAATTTAAACAATTTGTAAATGAAATATGCACAGCACAGCAGTTGCTAATTAAATGTTTATCTATCTATCTATCTAGTAGATTTAATTATTTGATGAAATTCAATTGGTCGTAAAACAAAAAACATCGTATTTCACCATCTGATGAATTTTTTAAATCTTAAAAGGGCTGGCCATTGCTAATCACAATATCACTATAGGGAACAAAATCTCTTCCATTCTGCATATCACTAGTAGTAGTTTCTTCTTTAAGGAAATGAGTAAATTATAAACAGATAAGCAATTTTTATATTCCATGAAATTTTAGTCCATAGAATAGATCTTGCTGATGATTCCACTTAGTTGCACTGAAAGCAAATGAAAAATAACTTCAGTAGGTATTTCTACATGCATGTAGATACCTAGAGATGAACAAAGAAGTAAATTTTCAGTTGATCTTTTATCATGATGAGCACCGGGACTTTGTTTAAATACTAGTTTTCTTCTAGATTGTCAATTTACTTAAACACCATATCAATTTTCATTAAGTATGACGATAACACATTTGGAAAATAGAGAAGTAAAAGCATCCTTTTCCTTCCAACTTTTTCCTATGTATATATTTTTTGTGGCTGCAGTCTTAGTTTGCATAAAATTTTCAACTAGATTTTTTTCAGTTAATACTGTCAAAGTATTTCTAAGTGTCAAGTGATATATTATACTTCATAATTTATTTAACAGCTTTTCTATTGTGAACACAAAAGCTGCTTCCAATTTTTTGCTATAATAATTATTGCAGTTCTTTTCAGAATTTTTCAAAGGATTTTATCTGTAGGGAAATATAAGTTTTAAAGGCAAAAATAAAAGTACTGGCTTTCAAAACTACCTTGAAGTAAATAACCATTTGTCTTTCTTGAGATTAATACCATTTTTCATTTGTGGTATGTTTTAGATTCTGTAGGCAGATGAGCCAGATTAAGTTCAATATGCTGATATAGGCAATTGTGTTTTAGCTTTATGAAGTCCAAATAATAGTTCACAGTCCATGAGATGGAGGAATAGAAAAAGGTAGCTAATGGAGCGAAACAAAATATTTAAAAATGTCTGGAAAATTTTATGAATGCATTTACTCCTTAAATGCAAGTGGGAAGGTAGGAGTGAAATGTGTAATTGTTGTTTTGTCTTTCATTAACCCAGTTTTTGACCTTTTATATTTTTTCTTGATTATCCCAACTCTCCCTACTCCAGGCTTTTCTTCCAAGGAATTTGATGCTCTATGTACTAGTTCATCCTCTTTTCATCCTCACACAGTTTCTGGTTTCCTTTCTTGCCATTTGTCCAGTGCCTTGATATGCAGTTTTCACCATGTCTTTTCAGTATTTATTGAACATTCACTATGTGCTAGGTACAATAGTAGGTGCTAGAATGTTAACGGAGAGTAACATATCAAGTCTTTGCTAGTGGAGAGGGTGGGGGAGGTTCTAATTGATTGGATACCTGAAGGCAGAGTTGGAGTTAGTTATGTGACAAGTGGGCAAGTAAGTGCACATTTGATTTGAAGGGCCTTCTTGTAGGGAGCATTCTTCACAGTTACATACTGGAAGTGAGCATGGGGAATGCAAAGATGAGGAAGGCTACAGTGCCTGAAGCCCCATCTCCTCAATGTAGAGTCCAGCCTGCATTAACATTTGCAAAGCTCAGTTGCCTTAATACTTTCTTTGCGCATCCTGTTTGGGCTATGCAGCTAGTTGTTTATGAAAGGCCCCGGAGACCCAGTAATTTACCTTTTCTCATCGTGTCTGTAAGATGAAGAGGTCCGGCCACTGGTCCATATAAACATCTTAGAGGGTGTTGGTCCACGGGCTCCTTTCCTTTTGGTGGAAGTCCTGGAGGAGTGGCAAAAAGACCTGAAAGATGCACACAAAGGAGTTAAGTCCAGTTCTTCAAGGTCTGGGAACTGAGTATCAACAGTAACCAATAGCGGTCAGTGGGCTGACTCTGAAATAAGAAGGCTGCTGCCACAGGAGGATGGTTCTCAACCCCAGCTGTACATTGAAATCAACTGGGGATATTTTAAAAGACAGGGAAGCCTGGTTCTTGCCTCAGAAATGTACAGTCAACTTCCTTTTAAACCTCTTAGTTGTGTCTAACCCTCATCTAGGGTTGGGAGTCATTATCTTTGGGAAACATGATTTTCTTGTGGATGTTTGCATCACATTCTCTCCAAGATGTTACTCCAAAATATAATTTTTTTAAAAAGATTTATTTTTTTATCATACAGAGTTGGGTACAGGCCAGAGGTGTAGGAGTGGTGAAAGGATTCACCAGTGACAGTGTGGGAGCAGAACATTTCGACTAAGAAGTACACTGCTCTCGGGGATCGAACTCACACTGAAGTGGTGTTAGCTTCTTACTGCTGTGCTTTAACCCACTGCACCACCAGAGAGGGCTGACAATCTTGTTTTTAAACAAAGATTTTTGTTAATTTTTGTTTTTATTTGAAACTTTTAAGTTCTATCAATCAACATAATCTTTGTGTTTTCAATTTCTATTTTTACTTTTGTGTCCTCTGTTTTCTTTCAGATTGAACCTTACCCCTTCTACTCAAAATATAATTTAAGTATGGCTTCATACTCCACCATGCACAGTATTTTCCAAAAATTTGGATATTGAAATCTTATTTCTCTTTGCCTCTTCAAACTGTTTTCCTTGATGCTGACAGATGTGGACAGGTTGGTGATGAAATAAGTGTATGTTTACTATTGCTAAAATCATGGACTCATCCTGTAATGGCCGAATCTGGGAAAATCAATCTGTCAGGGGTAGCAGATCTCCTGGATCCTAGCAGTCAGTCTTACGGGATTTGAAGTTAAGATTTTAGAGAGTTGTGTGCTTTTGGCTATGACTTGGCTGAGGGACTATGCTTTACAATATGAAATATAGTTAGCTATTCTTTATTTTCTACACAATAAAATAATTTTCTAGGGAGTTAGAGCTATAAAATATTATAAAGATCTTAATCACATAGCAAAGTGAAAATGACATTTAACAAATTGAACAAAGAAAGGAAAGTGACTTTTCCATGGATATACAGTCACTCATTACTTTCCTTTTGGTTGAACAAAATGTTCATGGTGAGCAAGAAGCTGGAATTAATATTCGCTGTATATACTGTAGTCATGACTGTGTAAAGCACTTTGCATATATCATGAAATGAATACATATGTATCTATATTATGTTTATATCATGAAAACCCTACAAGGTGGATAGTGCTATTATAGATTAAAAATGAGATCAAATTGATATAAATTTGAGATATTTGCTCACATTTAGAAAAGTGGAATCATGCTTCAAACCAATGTCTGTTTTTCTCTCCTTTTCTGGAGAATGACACATTTTGTTTATTCCAAGGATCCTTAAATTATAATATACAAATGATATACTGGTGGAACTTGTAGCAATAGAACTTATTCAGTGAGTTGAGGAGGGCCTGAGACTCTGTGTTCCTGATCACTCTGCTAGTGATGCTGATACTGCTCGTTGGCAGAAAATAGTGAGCCAAAGGATTCAGAGTATGTAGAGCAACAAGGATTCAGGTCTAAAATTTTCACTAACTAGTTGTGTGGACTTGTGTATGTGACTCTCAACTTTTAAATAACTTAGTTGTTTTAAATCTGTAACATGGAGAGTTTGAAGCATGTACCTTCACAATCCATCTTAACTCCAAAATTTTATGATTTAGAAGACTGAAGAATGAATGCAAACATGTCCAAAGTCCTTGTTTATTATGTTCAGGGAATAGATCTTTAATAACCCTTGGCTTCCCATAAGAGATACAAGGAACAGAGGCCATGGGAGCAAGTAGGGATTTGATAAGCAGTATAGGTATATGATGTCATATTTTCACCTTTAGTCTCTCAGATAAATAGCAAGGATGGAAATCTACACTGGAATGGATGCTGTAGATAGGTTTAGAAAGATTTAGAAGTTGAATTTTTTAGTTCTTTAAATGACTTGGCCTGAGATACTTAAGGTTATTTACACTTCTTTTTGAACATCTTTAAAACATCAACTGGATGAGATAATAAATCCATATTAAAATCAATCTCTAGGAAATAAGAATGATTTTAATATAAGCTTAATGAGCTACTTTATAAGAATGAGAATTGGTTTAAACTTTTAGGAAGTCATTTCAAGATTGATCCTGGTGGAGACTTTAATCACTTTTGTCATCCCACAAAGATTTGGGGATATAAAGTAGACAAATTTACCTAGACAATTTGAGTCTAGGTAAAGTAGTAAATTACTGAGCTCTCCTGTTAAAGGGGATACAGTGATTTTTTAATATACCTTGGATACTTTCAGATTATGTCATTATTCCAGTGCCCTTGCCCTGTTGTTTTAAGATGATATAAAGACATAAAGAGGGAGATGAAAGATATATTGAATACTTATTCTAATTGACTGTTAAAAGCTTATTGGAAAGGACTTAGTGACTCCTCAGGTTATTTTATTTTTTTATTTTTTAAAGATTTATTTGTGTATACAGAACTGGGATACAAGCCAGAGTCTCAGGGGCGGCGAGAGGCTTCACCAGAGACAGAGTGGGGAGCAGAACAGGCAGAGAGACGAAGTACACTGCTGAGAGGAACAGTGGGTGGGTCAGGAGAGGTCTGCCACACCATGTGGTCACCTCTGGGGCAGGCAGGAATTGAACTCATCGGAAGTGGCTTTAGCTTCTTAGTGCTGTGCTTTAACCCACTGCGCCACCAGGGAGGGCCATCTCAGATTATTTTTATAAGTAGATGTAGAGTTTCTCCAACCCAGTTTTCTTTCATAAAAATAAATTGTTATTTAAAAACCTCTAGGTTTATTGATAATTAAAATGAAAGAGTAGCTGCTTTTGGGACAACAGTATAAAGGTTCTGTGGAGGCTGAAAAAACTTTTCAGACTTTAAGGGAATACCCAGATCATGTTAATGGAAGCTGCTTTAGAGGTTCCCTCTTAGCTCAAAGGCAGCCGTCCTGAACTTCCTAAGTAATTAACTCAAGTCTGCTCACTTTATAAGACAAGGGACATTTCATTTGAATTGTGATTAGAAAAGTGATAGACAAAAAAAAAATTGTAAAATTTTGTGCTTAATAATTCTAGCATGAAACAGAGATCTGTGTTAGTGGCTGCCCAGGACTGGGAGCAGAGAGAATCTGGATCTCATTTCATGATTAAACGATCCTGGAGCTGGAGTCAACCTGGCAGAGCCATGTCTATGATTGTGGATGAGTGTGGTTTGAAAACCAGAAGCCCTGAAAGATGTGATGGCAGCCTTGAATAAAAGCACAGAGTCAGTGAGACTAGAATATCACAATTTCAATACAAAAACGAATGATATAAAAATATAAAATAAAAAAGCCCCCCTCCCCCAAAAGAAGAATATTACAATTTCTATGTCTTAAAAGTTTACAAAGGACGCCTTCCTGTTTAAGAACGTACCTTCTGGGTCCTGCCTTCCTGACTCAGTGCACCCTAAGCGTCTGCCTGCCAGTGAATGAGTTCCTGTCTTACCAGGTCACCTCAAACTATTCTTTGATGCTGTCTCTGACCCACATGAGCAGCTTCCTCAGATCTGCTTCTGTTATTGATTCTCACTTTGGTCTGAGCAAGGCACAGTCTATTCTGGTTGTTTGAACATCTGCCTCCTCCTGTTCTGTGGACATTGCTAGAGCGGGCTGTCTTGTGCATGTTAGGGTACAAGGTGGGGGATCTTGGAACAATGCAGATCTGAATCAGTGGGCCTGGGTGGAACTCAAAATTCTGCATTCCTAACAAGCTCTCTGATACTGCTGGTCTATAGGGAGCATGGAGCTGCAGGAGCTCTTGGCATGTAGTCAGAGTCAATACTTGCTTCCAGACTGTCCTGACCATGTAAGTATCTATTGGTAAAATGCAAAAGATTCATATGATTTAAAGAGAAACCAGGGTATCTAATCCAAGTATCTGTAGGGAAGCATGGCCAAAGCTGCTGACTTTAGCTCCTGTGCTGAGGCTCAGCGTTGCTGTGTGCAGCTGGCCTCTCCTTTCTGGTCCTCCCTTAGTTTTGGTGTCTTCCCTTCTTTCCACTTCCATCTCCTCTCTTTCCTTCTCCTGATTGTCTTGTTCCCTCAGTTGATTTGGATATAAAGTTTCTATTGCTTCCTGAACTATCATTCAATAAGGTTTTCCCTTAAAAGGGCAGCATGATTCAGTGAAAAGGCAAACAGGAGAGCCAGTTGGGGCCTCTGTGTTTGTCTCCTGGCATCACCACCTAACACCCATGTGACTTTGGACAAGTTGACTTAACATCTCTGTATCTTAGTTCCCGCACCTATAAAAATAGGAATATTGGCCCTCCCTGGTGGCGCAGCGGGTTAAAGCACAGCACTGAGAATCTGAAGCCACTTCCGCATGAGTTCGATTCCCGCCTGCCGCCTGCCCCGGAGGAGACCACATGGCGAGCCAGACCTCTCCTGGCCCGCCCGCTGCTCCCCTCAGCAGTGTACTTCGTCGATCTGCCTGTTCTGCTCCCCACTCTGTCTCTGGTGAAGCCTCTCACCGCCCCTGAGCCTCTGGCCTGTACCCCAGTTCTGTATGAATAAATAAATAAATCTTTAAAAAAAAAAAAAATAGGAATATTAATGTTTGCCTTTCTGCATGGCTTAGAAGATTATGTGAGATAATAGATACAAAAATACCTAAAGTGAATCAAGATATTCAGGAGGCAAATACCAAATACTAGATTAATTTTTCATCCTCCCACCCCATTATTAAATTTAAAAGCAAATGGGGTTTTTTTTATCTTGTTGTTAAAAAAAATTCAATTAAGTTGCTTTGTACTTATCCATTGAGACTATTGATTTTTCTTTTCCCTGTGGGTCAGTGGCACTCAATAGAGGAAAAACAGTTTCTAAGGATATTGAGATAATAAATTCTGAAGTGCTTGTTCATCCACCTTAAATTGCTAACCATCCCAAGTAACAAGAGCATAAAGATGTTGCCTGTGAATCTAGCTGTACATTAGTCACCTGGGGAGTCTTACAGCAATTCCTGGTGCCTGGGTCCCAGAGCAGTAAGAAATTTTGGAGGTGAGTCTTTGACATTGATATTTTTAAAAAGTTTTCCAGGTGACTCTGATGTGCAGCCTGAATGCTGTCACAAACTCTCAGACTCTGGTCTAAGTTGAACTGTTTACAGAGGATGCCCTTGGGTCTAGAAGCTTCAGCTGGAGAGTGAGAGTTCCACAAATGCCGAGTGCCCTGGTGTTTTACTTCCTAGAAGTGCCGCAGCCTCTAGGTGACAACTGCAAGGACAAGTGGGATATGAAGCCAGAGAAGAACAAAGCAGATGCAGTTTCTAGTGTCAGTGGCTTTGAGCTACGCATATGGGATGCTCTTAATGCACTTTTTTTTATTAGACAGGGAGCAGGAGCCAATGGAACTATTTAACACATAATTACATGCCTAATCTTGTGTAAAATTGTTACACTAATGACATCATGGTGGCATCTTAAAAGGTCACTCTAAGCACAGAAGTTTAGGAATGCTTTTAATATGTCCTTTATCTTACAGACAGCAAATTATGTGTTTTTCATAGGAATCAAGTAGTTTTAGCTACAAGGCTTTTGTGGGGAGGAGCCAAATATATGATGATAATTTGAGACCTAGCAAGTTTAATTTAGAAAACATTGGTGGTACTTATTAAGAGTAGTTTTAAATGCCTTTCGGATGTGTTCTTCCAAAATTAACTTCTAAGCCTTACTCTCATTCATTTATTGGGCATCCATTTGACAAAATTTATTTGGTGCTTCTTTGTACCAGACTGTACATGGTGCTGCTGGCACCAAGCCACCCATATTTACTTCTAAGGAGTATGGGGTCCATGGAAGATTCAATAACCAATGGGTATTTGCACTACTGTTCTTTTTAAGGATGCTGTCACTCCCAGTGGGTATGTCTAATAGTTTCTTGTCTCTCCACATTTTATTTAATTTTGTTTGTGGCTAAATATGACATTGCAGATCATTTTCTTCTAAATATGCTTTACACCCTCGACTTATATGACAATGCTTTTTTATTGCTCCTTCCTTTTTCTTTTCTGAGTATCTATTTCTTCATTCATCCCTTAAATGTTGCTATGTTAGCAAGTACTGCTGAACAGTCATATGACAATGCCCTATAATAATGATGAAAATGACCTTTCTCCCCCAGTATGATGCTTGGAAGACTCCTTATTATCTACTTGTCTGGGTAAAGAACATGGCTATTGTGAGAAGAATCAATTAAGAGAGACTGAATTCTCAGAAATTTTATTGCAACTTGCTTTTTGATAATTGGTGAATGCCTGCTGGACTCCTCCAGCTGGAGATGGGAGTCACTTGTGACCTCTGTCATGTGTGTAGGCCCACTTTTTTTCATGTAGCTGTGATGTGTTTGAGTTCCACTTCAGGAGGATATAGTTCAAATTAAATGATGTACCTGTCCTTTAGTTGGCTGGTGACTTGGCTCAATTTACAGGTTCTGGGCTTCAAATGTTTACTTCATCCCTGAGTAATTGTATAAACAAAGGAAAAAATGCACTTCTTTTTCTTAGTAAAGGGGTGACTATGCAGTTGAACTTTATTATTTTTTTAGTTGATTCAGTAGTCCTTTCTTCATCAAACAAATATTTATTGAATATAATAGTGTGGAAGGCACTAAGCTGATTGTTGGGTGTAAATTAGAATCTGAGGGGACAGCACAATCCTTTTTTGAAGATGCTTATGATCTAGGAGAGGAGACAGATTGGTCAGATTAGTGTGGACAGGTTCTTAACTATGAGATTGATATTCTGTGTATAGAATGAAATAATTTTTTTCATAGTATTTACAGTCCTAACAGCTATCAGAAATTATTCTCTTAAGGTTTATTTGAAGAAACACTGAAATTAGTTTCAGGTTGAAATCCCAGCTCCACAACATAGTAATTATGTAACCTAAATTTATTATGTTTCTTTACGTATCATTTTCCTCATCCCAAAAATCATAATAATAATAGACATGCGCATGTTTGGAATAAGTATGGTATTGAGTAGATACTCAGTTTACTGTTTTCCCCCAACCCCCTTTTAAAGAAAGTAGTAGATTCTCCCAGCTCCCCAAAGTTAGATATATCAATGTATCAAACACTTTTGATTAATATTTTTTTAAAAGTTAGTTCTATGTAGAAATGGAAAACCATTTCTACATGATCTTAATTAGTCCACTACTCCATAATTCATTTCTTAATGAGCTTTTCAAGTGGATAATCACAACTGATGTTCAGTTTGATTCCTTTCATGCTGCATATTTAAAACCAGTTCAACTGTTAGACATTCACTCTCTTAGGCATTACACACACACAGCTGGTGTGAGCAAACATGCTCATCGCTCACGTGTACCTCAGAGACTGGTACAAATGATAGACGTATCCAGAAACCCTCTATTTCTTCTCTGTGAATGTGGTTTCTATATCAGCTGCAGATCAAGGAAGGGGAACAATAAGAGCTTTTATAGGGAATAATTAGTGATAACAATAAGCATAAAGTTTTTAGGTACATTGTATACATGTACAAGTAGCACATTTATGCACATTGTTTCATTTAATTCTGACAAACTATGTGAGAGAGCTCTTTACTTATCAGAAAAGGAAACTGATTTCAGAATAGTTAGCAAATTGTGTCAGGTCACATAACTATTAAATACTGAAGTCCAAATTTCAGTCCAGTCCTGTTCAACTCTAAAACCCATGTTCTCTCAACCTATACATTTTTTTGTTTGTTTGTTTTTGGCAAGATAAACTAGGTATACCAAAATCTACATGAAAGGAATAATGGGTGGTAATCATGTGGCAACACTCAATTTGTGTCTTCATTGACTGCCACATTTTGCACCACATCAAAGCTAAAGAGGAAAATTGTGGGTTGAGAGAACAGAGCAGGAGTGAGAAAGGCAAGAAAGACAAGCATGGTGGTAAGAATATGAACGTGTGGGTCCAGTTCAGGATTTATTTCTTATTATCTGTGTGATCTTGGGGAGTTTATAACACTTTGACCTCTTTATTTTTCTCTTCCATATTGTAAGGACAATAGAGTTTTTATGCAGGCTGGGTTAATATATGTAGTGTGCTTTGTGATGTATAGTAATGTTAAATTTATATCATTACAAAACATATAACATAGCTATATGCAAATAAATGTATACATCTGTGTTAATATATAAGTTTATGTAACATAGGATATAGGATATGACAGTTACAATATGGGAGGAAGCAAGTATATAGGATTTGGAAGATATTAGAGTTTGTCTAAAAGTTTACATGGTTAAATATATTCAGTAGACATTTGTAATTGCGATCTTCAATTTTCATGGAGAGAAGAATAATTAGTAAACTATGGAAGTCACATTAGCTCTGTAATTGATTTAGCTTGTAATTGGGGCTCTTTGGCCTTCTGGCCTTTTACTCACTATATGTAACATGAGAGAATTGAAGAGATCAACCTAAGCATGCTTCTATCTGAAAAAATTTGTTTGACTTTGGAACATTTTAGTCAAAGTCTATTTATGTGACTTATTTGACTTTTAACTTGTCTTTGGTTAGATAATAATTTATTTATATTTTATATTCTGAAACTTAAACGAAGCCCTAAGTAATGCTCATGGGACTTCTAGTAAAGGAGGAGATAACAAACACCAAATGGGAAATAAAAAAGGGACCTATTCTTTAGAAGGTTTTCTAGAGATCTAGGCATTCCTGAAGAGCTGAACAAGTGGGGCATAAGTCTTCTTTTTCCTCAGTTTGTTAATTTGTAAGTCATTTGTATGGTTATTTGTATAATTGCGGGGAGTAGGGGAATATATCTTCATGCCTCCATATACTTTATTGTCAGTATTCCAACCTGGCTCTCCTACTGTGTTTCTTCCACTCCATATTTTGACTTGCTACAGTGGCCCATATCTAGTCTAACTGTAAAACCACTGCTCTAATCCAGGGGGAAGATGAGGTAGTAGAAATTTTAGATAACACATTTTAGACAGATTGGTGAGGGAAATGTTTTTAGGGCAAGAAAATATGAGTTCTAAGTCCTGCTCTGCCCAACTGGTAATGATTTGGTGAACTATAAGTTTGCTCAGGAGCTCTCCTACTAGGGTTTTCTAAACTACTGGTAATATGCATGATTCTACTCTGAAAGAAAGTTGACATTCTGTACTTAGTATTCTCAGCCTCAAGTTGAGAAGTCTAGTCCTTTATTTTTTTTTACCAGTAGAACAAGGAGTCCTGTGATTGAGCTATATCTTTTATTGTCAGGTAGACTAGTGGTAAGAAATCATGAGCTCTGAAGGGAGAACAAACTGAGTTCTAGCTTTACTTCTGCCTTCTTGCTATCAATATTAGACAGGATTAATTACTCTGAGTCTTAATCTCTTTAGAAAGTGGAGATATAAATACAGCCTCTAAAATTTGTTATGAGTATTGATTAAAATAATGAACCCAGCCACTATTCATTTACATATAGCTCTTCATTTATATGTATATAATAACTTCACTCATAAATTTTATCCTACTATACCCAATATGCCAAATGAAGACAGTTGTCCTTACTAAAAGGACTTGAGAAAGAATTCAGAAAAACATCATTGAGTACTACTATCTAAAAGCTGTGAAAGATATCAAAGTATTCTAGGTCATGTGCTATCACTGAGACCTGGTGTCTTTTTGTTTATATGGTTGGGTAAAAAGCAAGTGGGTTTAGTTGTGAAACTGGAATGCAGTGGGCACTAAGCAGGCAAAGAAAACTCCCTTATATTATAATGTGTTGCTGAGGAAACCTTATACATAACAGAAATATCCTGGAATATTTTGCTTAAAGAGCTTACATTTCATACATTTTGTAGCATATAGGATGCTTGATTCTGCATTAAAGACTAATAATCTTAGGGACTAAGAGAAACTACTCAAGAAGATGACTAAAGAATATGAAAGCATATAATCTTCAATTCTCATGTCTGCTGGTAAATGACCACTCAATTTAGAAAGCGGCATCATGAACCAAGGAGGCAGTTAGGATTGCTTTTTCTCTCACTCTCATCTCTTTCTTGATCTGTGACATGGGATGAGTTGATTAAACTCAATTTCCTTATCTATAAAAATGAAGACTGTAAAATCTACCTTCAATATTTTATTTAATGGAATGTGAGAGGGCATATTAATTCTGGAATATGAGAGGAACTGAACTATGTGAAATTCAATCCAAAAGGAACTGATTTGGTTACTTTGTCCAACATCTGCTGCCAAGATCCAGAAAAATGGCCAAAAGTAGCCAATACATATATTTTTTAAAAATTGGACCCAATCCATTAAGAAGCATTTATTTAAAAAAAAATAGGGAAGAATGAAAGAAGTGACTTTCCCTGTTTCTCATGCTTTATCCTCTCAGTCATCAAAACTTGTTATAATATATTCTTACTATCACTGCAGAACCATTGTCCAATAGAATTATATTGTGAACCACAAATGTAATTTCCTAATAGGTAGTCATATTAAAAAGATTAAAAATAAGCAAGCAAGATTAATTATAGTAACATTTTATGTAATCTAATATACCAATGGTAATATCATTTCAACATGTAAAAGTAATTACTAATGACACAATTTACGTTTTTTTTTAAAAACTAAGACTTGGAAATACAGTGCTTTTTGGTACTTATAACACACAGTACTGCAGACTAATCACATCTGAAGTGCTCAATAGTCACATATACCTCAGTGGCCAATGTTTTGAACTGTTATGGAGTCTAGCTTCTGTTGCTCCATCAATTTTTGCAACAAGAGTAACATATCAAATATAATCATAATCTTAATTATTATTTTCCATGTGGTGGGTCCTGTGTTTTATAAGCATTTCTTTGACAACACTGATAAGAAGGTGTTACTATACCATAATATAAATGAGGAAGGTGAGACTTAGGGAGTTAAAATAATTTTCTCAAGGTCGTGCAACTTTTAAATGGCAGGTCTAGGACTCAAATCCAGGCATTCCATTTCCTCTCATGTTGCTCATTCTGGATTATTCAAATAATAAACTGTTTGACTTACTTTATAGCAGGATATTTTATGATTTGTGAAAATAGCCACTTCAAACTATAATACTATTGCATTGTATTTATTACTAAGTAATTCCTGTCATAGACATCTTTGACTTTCAGTCATCTTTGAGCCTAAACACACCTGTCTTATATTTATGAGGTTCATCCAATCCCTCATTCTCTTCCTGAGTCATTTTAGTGCTAGAGGGGTGGGGTGATGTGTAGGGTTGGCAGTCAGCATGGGCCAGGATTACTGGTGAGATAATAGTATTGTTTCTGAAAGGAATGAAGACTCCTTAGGGAAAAGATTGTTTCCAGATCTGGGCAGGAAATACACAAGATGAATCATGCCATATAGCAGGGCATCTATCAGAGATGATTACAATCATTTCAGGAGGATTCACAGGCTGACTTGAAGATGCTACAAAGATAGAATAATCTAAGTGTCAATCAGTATAATAACTAAAATGAGTAGAAATAGAAAAAATATGCTTAGCTTACAATTTCCCAGTATTATTTAAAAAAAGTAATTGATCACCATTAGAAGGTTTTAAGGAGCCAATAAATTTCACTGAAAACTAGTAAGTATAGGGAAAGAATAGATTGTTTATCCTACATTTTCTATATTAACTAAACTAAAGCAGTGGGAAACCAACATCGTAGGGAAGTAGTTTCTCTTTATAGAATTACTTCACTAAAATAATAAGAATGGGCAATTAGAATTAAACTGTTATCACTTTTTAACTCTTAGGAATCTTATGTTTCTAGATCTTAATCATCAATGATTGATACCAACAAAAGAAAGCAACAATCACAATATGAATTAATGAATTAATCTTGCTAAAAAATTCCCAGCATGAATCTGATCAAGGCCCTGGAGCCAGTAAATAATTTATAAATATGAAAGCGGTTAGAAGACCACGATGTAATTACTTGGAGATGCAATCAGCAAAACCGTAAGTTAGAGAAGGTCTGCAGGACAGGAAACTCAAAGTTTTTAATAAAAATTTGCTTATATAAGATAGAGAAAGAATCTAAAGTAAAGTAAAAGAGACTTAAAATACATTATTGATTAACTTCAAGGTATAAATTTTATTTGGATTTTGATTTATATACTGTCATATTTTAAATCTTTATTCCAGTATTACTCTTCTAGAGTTATTTTTTTCTAAAGCATACACTCAATTGATTTCCTTGCACCTTTCAATGGTTTTCTGTATTTGTAGATAAACTGAAAAGATATTTTGCAGGATCCAAGTGCTCTACTTCATGGAGGGTGAAATAAATGTGAACTCTAGGAAAGACTTCTTGGTGTAGGTAGAAACTGATAACCAGAGAAGATGAAAACTTAAAAAGACTTTCTGAAAGGACAATGAAATAAGCTCACTGATGTAAACATTGTATATAAGGGTAAGGCAGGAAACATCTTGATTTGGAGCAGTGTGGCGCAGTAACACATTTGTAGCCATGAAGACTTGTGAAACCAAGTTGGGAGGAGCTGACACTTGGTGCAGTGGGTTACTCACTGTACTTTCTTTTTGCTCCTTAAGTATAAATGCAAGATAGGATGTCTTTTAAAAAGCGATTCCTTTTAAAAAATACTTTATTTATTGGTTTTCCTACATCTTTGTTAATTTTGGGTAGTATTTGATTTCTCCCCTCTGGTAAAGTCCCTGTAGTTATCCTGCTACTATAACACCCATGCTCCATCACCACAGTCCCTTGTGTTCTTCCCTCCCTGGTTTTGCACCCCACCCCCACCACCTCCCCTGCTGTATGCCTCTGAAGTTTTGTCTTTTTGTCCCCCCCCCAACATTTTGTTGGGTTTCTCTATATTTCACATATAAGTGAAACCATCCAGTAATTATATTTTCCTCTCAGTTACTTTTACTTGGAATAATCCCCTCAAGCTTCATCCATAATACCACAAATGACATGAATTTATATTTTTGATAGCTAGTAGTATTCCAAGTGTGTGTGTGTGTGTGTGTGTGTGTGTGTGTGTGTATAACTTTTGATCCATAACTTTTGATCCCTTCATCTGTTTTGGGGTATTTGGGTTGTTTCCATTTTTTTTAGTGATTGTAAAGAATAAAGCAGGGATTCTTAATCCTTCCTCTTTCGTGGCACATATTCCCTTGCATCCCACTCCTTGGGCACTCCTAGGTCCTTGGGTTAGAGTGCAGTATAGACTCAGATTTGTTTTAGCTCTAAGGGTGTGCCCTTCGTAACCAATCACAGCACAGTGTGTCTTGTTACCCCAGCTGAAAATTAGTGTTTAAATTACAGCATTCTGTTTTTTATGGTGGTGATGATGAAATACTACAAAAGCAGGCACTAAGAATTAGGGCTTCAGGGAGGGACATCCTAACTGGCCAGTCCAGAATAAGTGGGCAAATGCACATCAAAGAGTAAAGTGCGAGTATAATCTCTACATCAAGGATTATTTTTAGATTCAAAGACTTGTTTTAGTGTATTCCCAAGGATGAAGGTGGTTCAGGATCATGGAGAAGTAGACATCAGCTTCCCCTACTTTCCTGGTTTGACAGAAGTGTGGCTCTTTGCTGAGAGTGGGCTAAAGAGAAGGGGGTTGAGAATGGGGTTTTGGGAAAGCTGGGACAGGTTTTCTGGCAATAAAATTCCATCCTTATTGGTCTATATGGGGTAATTCTCTGGTATTCCCCTTACTGATCTTGAGGCCTTGAGTTGTCAATTTCACGTTTGATTACTTTTTAAATGGAATTATCACTGGCACCTAGAGGGAACTTAAGAGAGTAGCTCTTCTTAGTGGATTTATCTCATCAAAGTTCAGTCAAGTCAAGGTCAAAATGATCCATTCCATTGTTTCTGAGCTTTTTCACCTTATTTAAATTGATATATAAGTTCAAAATAATGACAATTACCAAATTAATTTTTCACATTGCTTTCTAAACATATCAATGAAGGAAAATAAAGCACTGTTATCAGATTGTAGAGGAGAAAAATGGCTATTGTTTCATTCAAGGAACTTCTATAAGAAACAAAAGGAAGTACAGCTGCAATAGAAAGGGATAGCTGCCACTTGAGGACATTTGATTAGAATTCCATCATAAATCATGGGGCCTACGCCTACAAGATTCTTTCAGATGCTATGGTGTATCCTAAATGTAGATTTTACACAGCTCTGACTAAACATGTTTATTGAGCAAAACTAGAAGACAAATGAACCTAGCTGGTGTCAGTTAATGACAAAAAATATTCATGTAGAATATTTGTAGAATTTAATAAAAATCTATTACCATAAACACCTACTTACTTTTAACTGATAGGTTAAGTCCTTTGTCATCTGAACTTATTCTTCTTTCATATGATGTGTCAATCTTTTAGACACATCCCTTTAGCATATTCTAAATGAGGAGTTATCCAGCAATTGGTAAAACAATTCTGGTGCTCAAAAATCCCCTTTTCCTGTGACAACCCTTCTATTACTGGACATAACTATTTGATGGAAAGTTTTCCACAATTTAAACTAGAATGTGTCTTCCTAGAGTTTCACTGTTGCTCCTGCTTCTACATTCTGTATTTCTTTTCAGATGCTTCACTAAAACTATAACTATGCCAACACTTCTCCATTATGAACTGCATGTTTTCCAGCTGTTCTTCATACAACATGATCTCAATTTCTTTACTTATTCTAGTCACCTCCTCAGGCCATACTCCATTCACTTAATGTTTCTCCTAAAGTATCATGGGCATGATACTAATTAATTTTAATGGTGCTGTATATAGCTTAGTTAATTTAGTTGCCAAAAACCTCTCTAAGGTGTGCGCTTTAATCATTTATATCTTACTGATGAGGAAACTAAAACATAGGGATGACAGTAAATAACTTGCCCAATATTGGTGAGTAGAGGAGAAAGGCTATTAAACCCTGCAAACTACATTCAGTGTTTAGCCTGATTCTATTTTTATGAACATAGTATTTCTGTCATATGATTAACATTGAGAAAAACACTATTTATATATTGTGTGATTATATTAACATCCCTGGTTGGTAGGGTTGACTATAGTACATGCAATGAATTGAAAAATCAAAAATCAGATCCTGACATTCTACATCTGTCTTGGGTTGTTTTTTTTTTTTAAAGATTGATTTATTTATACATATAGAATTGAGGTACAGGACAGAGGTGCAGGGGCGGTGAGAGAATTCACCAGAGACAGTAGGGAGCAGAACTGGCTGAATGACGGAGTACACTGCTGAGGGGATTAGCGGGCAGGTAAAGAGAGGTCTGTCTCGCCATGTGGATCACCTCCAGGGCGGGGATCGAACTCATGTTATGTGGCTTTAGCTTCTTAGTGCTCCACTATGCCACCAGGGAGGGCCTGTCTTGGGTTTAATCTTGCACATAATGGCATCCTTTTATTTTACTTTGCGATCTATCATGCACTTTTAAGTAATGCAGTATCTCACACAATAGTGTAAACATACTTGAAATATTACTCTGAAGGTAATGTTTAGGATACATTAGAGCAGGATGAAATGATAAATGAGGTCTGAGATGACAATGGCAATGAGCTGAGAAAGATCCAAAATAAATGGGGATTGAACAAAGAATGCCGATACCTACGCTGTGTTTAAAAGGTTTGAGTTCAGGACTTGGTGACTGACTGGGTCAAAGGGAGAAAGGTAGTAAATTGTTTTGACTACTTTTTTTGTCTATGTACTTCATAGTTTCAAGTCTTACATTCAAGTCATTTATTCATTTTGAATTGATTTTCATGTACGGAGTGAGACAGTGGTCTACTTTCATTCTTTTGAATGCAGCTGCCTAGTTTTCCCAACACCATTTATTAAGAAGCTTTCCTTGTTCCAGTGTATGTTCTTCAGTGATATCTTTGAGGATTCATTCCTATCATCAATGGAAACAAAGGAGAAAATAGTTGGGGCTAATTCAAGCTAAAAAGCTTTTGCACAGTGTAAGAGTGACCAAAACAGGGACTCATTACTAAATCAGATAAAATATTGCACATCATACATCTAATAAAGGATTGATATGGAAGGACTATAAAGTACTTATACAACTCAACAAAAAGAACAAGGAACCCAATTAAAAAACAGAACCGAAGAACTAAAATGACTCTTCTCCAAAGAAAAAGTACAAGTGGAAAAGAGTCACATGAAGCATGAAGAAATGTTCACTATTACTTATCAGCATAGAAATGCAAATCAAGGCCACAAAAAGATATTCCTTCACACCTACGAGAATGACTCTATCAAGGACCAGAAATAACAAGTGCTGGCAGGGATGCTGAGAAAAGGAACTCCTCCTACATTGTTGGTGAAATGCAGATTGGTACAAACTTTATGGAAATCAGTACGGTGGTGTCTCAAAATATTAAAATGGATCTCCTGTATGACCCAATAATTCCACTCCTAGGCATCTATCCCCTAATTTGAACTCCCATGTTTATTGCAGTTCTATTTATAATAATGGCCAAATTATGGAAACAACTGAAGTGCCACAAAACAGATGAATGAATCAGGAATATGTGTTATATATACACACAATGGAATATTACTCAGTGGTTAAAAAGATAAACGTGTGCCATTTGTGACAATATGAATGTAGCTTGAAGGGATAATGCTAAGTGAAGATGAGAAAGACAATACTAGATGGTATCATTAATATGTGAAATATAGAGAAGACAGATAAAGAAAGCTTCAAAACTGACCTTTGAATGAGGACTATAGAACTGAAGCATTTAGAGTAGGGAAGAGATGAGAGAGCCCTAATAGCGAAGAGGGAAGGAAACAGAATGGAATATGGTATTAGACCATGGGTGATTCAGTGATGGGTCACTATGTTGGTAATACCTGATGGGGGCTATCCTATGTTACCGCAATTAAAAATTATATTTACAAAAGTAAAAATAATAATAAAAAAAACTAAGGAGAAACTAATCCTGGTAACAGGATTTCAAATGTATTTCCAGTTTCTCTTTGGAGACTATGTAGATAGTAGTTTATTAACCATAGTGGGGGATTTGATAAAAGGAATAGTGCTTTAGGGATATGGTGGATGGAGTTATGGGAGCAGACTGAGTGGTTGGGGTAGGTAAAAGGCCAAACACAACATTCAGGGGAGAGGGCCACAGGTAGTGGATGTGTGCAGGAATCTCCAGGTTAGAGATACAGACTTGAGTGGACAAATTTTCAAAGAAATTTTGGCAGTTAAGATGGGAAGGTGAGCTGTATTTTTTAGGGAGAAGCATCTTTTAATGGATGCTTTTGCAGATACAAGTGAAAGGAAGGTGCATTAATGGAAGGCTGTTTCCTACAGCGGGGGACAGCTTGCATCAGTCTGACTTTTGTTCTTGGAAGCCTGAGAGGAAAATGTCCCTGAGCTGCCCTTGATGCCTTCCTGGTCAAAACTCAAGCAGAATGATTCTAATTTTCTTTATCACCTTGTCAGTTGTAAGTGAATTTTCATTTATATAAGGAATAACATGCTTGACAAGAACCATATTCATCATTTCACAATGCTCCCTTGATACTCTACAAGGGTGACCATTTGGTATAAAATGGTCATGTTTTGCATAGCATGATGATAGCAAGTGATTCTCTCTAGGAAAAAGAATTCTTAGTCTGAAAACCTAATATTTTTAGTGTTAAAAATACAGGAAGTTTAGGATCCACTAACTTAAAATAGTTATAGGTCTCGAATGTAAGCATTAGATCACGCTTCTTCAATAACCTCTTTAAAAAGCATTACTCTTGTCATTACCGTTTTAAGTTTTTGTGGGCTTCTTATTTATTGATTATGATTGATCTTTTATGGAACATTTATTATATACTTCCTAGGTGTCAGATACCACACCAAATATGAGGGATTAATTCCTTATTTCTAGCCATGAATATGGGAAATATTAAAAGAAATTAAATAATTTCTTTTAATATTTCTTTGGTAAATTGGCAATGAAATCAATTGATGAACTGCTGACTATTTTTAAGAGTTTATTTTTCTGTGAATTGCATATTAGTGCTTCCTCCAAAAAGTCAAAGGCTACATATGTCTATCAACTTTAAATGCTTTACTGTAATCAGACTGCAGCTATCTGCTGACATAGAGAAAAAGTAAACCTAGTACAGAAAACAGTTCTATGCCTACATCTGTATGAGGATGGTCAGGAGGTTTGTTAGCCTCTGGACGTTGAATCTTTTGCTATTTTACAGAAGTGCTTTTGTCAAATTTGAGATCAAAGATACAAAAAAATGCAGAAATGCAACATAGAACAAACACTTATTTTACTTTCAAAATTACCCTGAGATTTGAAGCTACATGCAAAAAAAATGAAACTAGATCACTGCCTCACTCCAGTCACAAAAATCAACTCAAAGTGGATTAAAGACCTAAACATAAGAACGGAAACCATAAAATACCTAGAAGCAAAGATGGGTCAAACACTACACGGCATACACTTCAGCGACATCTTTAAAGACAGAGCACCC
>NW_004567104.1:15884113-15978991 GCF_000260355.1 Condylura cristata | reverse complement strand
AAGAAAAATACCGGATGGTTTCACTCATAGCAGGAGTATAATGGACCAGGCGAGAAAATAACAAAAATAATGAAGAGCCATATACCAGAGACATTTTGAGGGGGTGAAGTGGGGAATGAGATCAAAAAACGGGGGTGGGAGGAGGGAAATGCACGGGATTATGGTGATGGCACATGGGTGACTTGGTAATGGGAAACCCGCGGGGATTACAATCGAGATGGGAAAAAAAATGTACAAAACGATGTATAAATAAACTTTTGTAATAAAAAAAAATTACCCTTAGATTTTAAATGACACATAAGCTGTTGGTATAGTTTTGAGTCATTGTCACAATTGTTTGCTCATTTTGCATTTAACTTCAATGACAATGATGAAGAGAAGGATAATCAAGTTGTTTCTGTCTGAGTGGAGGTGAAGGAAGTTCCTGAGCATAGGAAGTAGTTCTTGGCTAGCCTATCAGTCTTGTCTTATCACTTAGTCCAGAGTTGAGTTCTTTCCTGGTGTGACATTCTTTTCTTGAATGCCAGCATCTATCCTGGAATATAAGTGAGAGCAGAGGACTCATATTTTCTGTAGTTGATTAGAAATCTACTCTTTTCAACATCTCACAGACCATTATTTAGACCATGTAATTCTGTGAACACCAGTCTTTTCTGGTTTAACTTCCCTAATCTGAGTCATCTTAACTGTGAGAGGGAAACAGGTGATATGTGCAACATTTCTCTAGAATTTTGTTATGAACTGAATGCTTATGTCCTCCTAAAATTTATAACTTAAATTTCTAACCCCGAAGGTGATAGTCATAGGAGGTGATGATTAGGTCAGGAGGGTGAGCCCTCATGAATAGGATGTATACCCTTATCACTTTATTTCTTTCACCTTATATCTTCCCAAGTCTCAGTTTCAAGAAAAGTATGGCAATGAAGGTTAAGACTCTAAATGAGAAAGAAAATCCTGTCCTAAATTAATTTTCAGTTAATATTTTTGAATAGGGATTCATTGAATATTTGTTCTGTATATGAATGGTATATGAGAAGTGATGAATGGGAACCCCTTACTTGATACATATCAGCAATTTTTCAGTAAGAAAAAATGTGCTGGATGAATCTAGAGTCCTAAAAGAGGACATGGATCTGGAGTATGGATTAGTGTGAAAAGCAAGAATGAAGAGGCAGCAAACATGTATATGTGGTCATTGCCAACATGTGCACCTTCTCTTCACTGCATTTCCCTGATGACCATGCCCTGAGTCTTAACAGTGTATGGTTTTGTTAAAATATGTTTGTCTGAATAAAGAAGTAAAGCCTATTAGATTATTCCAGACTTAAATTTAGAAAGGGTAGGGAAGTAAGCCTGAGATTATTGAGCATCAATGCTATAAAAAGTCAGCACCCATCACATATGTAAAGGTCATATTGATTAATAGGAAAGCAGTAAAAGGGGAGTAAGTTACCAGAGAATAGTGAGTAGGAAAAAAAGTGAGTTTAATAAGTATTAAGTCTTAACCTTTGAGCAAGGGAATCAGAAAGGGAGGATTAGAAGACGACTTCTTGTTCCTATTCCTAATTCAGAAGTGCAATCATAATCAGCTGATCTGGAACCCTGTCTGTTGCCTGAAGATGATCTGGCCAAATTTCTGTTTTGTAAGCACATAATATGTAAAAGGAATCAGCTGCAAAATGCAATATATTCCTTCTTTTTCTGAAAGTGTCAATGGAAATCAGAGCTCGGGAGTGTTAAAAGTGACCAGCAGAGGTGAGTGGTATGGTGGCCAGTGTATCTCAAAGAACCAAAAGCAAGTTCAGGTCCGATTAACCTCCTATTTGTGCACAAGAGCTGGAAACCAAGGAACAAACTGGGTTGAGATGGAAAGTGATTACTGCCAGTTAGACAAGATACCTGCCTACTTCTACATCTTCTGATTTTGTTTAAAATTTGACTCCAAAAATCATTATTTTGCCAGTTATTTATTGAACACCTGTTATAGACAAGATGCAAGTATCTGCACAGAGAATTTTAGCATATAATAAAACAAATCCTCAAAAAGTTACTGAATTGGCCCTTCCTGGTGCAGTGGGTTAAAGCACAGCACTAAGAAGCTAAAGGCACTTCAGCATGAGTTTAGTCTCCACCCCAGAGGTGATCCACATGGCAGAGCAGGGGGGGCCTCACTGATAAACTGACATTTTGGGGAAGACAGGTGATAAAGGTGGCTGATGGTAAGGAGCTAAGAGATACCACATCCAAAACAGGAGAATAATAAGTTTAAAGATCTTGATGTTTATTGTTCTGGTATAATAGCAAGGCCCCAAGAGTGGCTAAAACAAAGTAAGTCTGGTGGAAGTGGTTAGAGGTAAACTGGAAAGTTCGGTAGCAGTCAGATCACAGAGGGACTAGTAAAGCAGACAGGATTTTTTTTTTTTTTTTGTATGTGTGTGTGAAATGGGAAGTCATTGCAGGACTTTCAGCATCAAAGGGACATGAACAATATAGATTTTCCTGGAATTGCACTGCTGATGTATTGAGAATAGACTGTTGAGAGCAAGGGTTGAAGCAGCAAGTTCTTTTTTGAGGTTGTAGAAACAGTAAATACAAGAGATAATAGACTTGTGGAACAGTATGGTGGCACTGAGATGCTGAATATATTTTGAAAGTAGAGCTGACAGAATTTGCTGAGAGTAGATTGTGGGGTGTGTGAGCAAAAGAGGGGGCAAGATTAATTATGACTCTGAGGTTAGGGGCAAGCACATACACTGTTGAACATACTGTAGAGCAACAGTCCTAAATTAGGCAGATTCACTGTTGATTGGGACAAACAGAAAAGGAATTTTGGATCCCTAGGTATATCTGACATGCCTTTAGTGTTGAAGCAGGAGCTCAGATACACAGGCAGACTAGCAGGTAGGGAGGTAGGCAACTAGCAACTAAACCTCCTAGATCCTGCAATCTTGCCCTATTTCCCTCTTAATCTCTCCTGTGATATCTTATTTCTCAGTCCCGTTGTCTATCTGTGTAGATGTGCATGTCCCATGTACATGCTTCTAAGTTCCTTCTCAAAATAACATGATATCATGTGTGGGTAAGGAAACCTGGGAGGAAAGCTACAGGTAGTGGTCATAGACACTGGTGATGGGAGGTGAAAAAGAGCCTGAGTTACACTGTTTCTTATGCTTACACTGATCACTATAATTGAGTAACTATGTACACTATTAAAATTTCTGACTAGATATTTTTGAAATAGTTTTTCTCAAGGTAAGTATCTGTTTGATTTACCCTGTGTTTATGTGCATCTTTGTTCATTTACCCAAAGAATAATGCTGATGCCAACAAGATATAAAGCCTGGGAGGCAAACAGACCTGGGTTCTGACTTTTCCATTCAGCAAAATTATCTTTTCCAGAAGTCTCAGCTTCCTCTGTTAAGTGAAATTAATAAAACCTACTTGGAGTGATGACTATGGTTAACTGAGATCATGTGTGTCAAGTATCTAGCAATAAATGTTTTATGTAAATTTTAGTAATACTAAAATATACCAAAGGCACATCATCAGAGTGATTGACAACTCTATATGACAATTTCCATATTTAATCTTATTTTAACCTTTGGGGCTTTTATTACTGAGAACCATTTCATGGTGGTTTGTATTTTTATATTGGTAAGAATGATTGTGGACATTTAAAAAAATATTCACTAAAAGTCACAGTAAAATACACATGAAGTGGAAGCAATTAAGTAATCACTGTGCTAGGTCCATTTTTGTTCCTGGCCCCTGTAAATTGCCACTCTTTGCCAACAGTTTAACATTCAATATTGAGGTATCCTTGATGCTCCTGTCTTTTGTATTTCTGAATATTAAAACTAGGTTTTTGCCTTGATGGCTACCCCCGAACTCCTTTTGAAGTAGCAAAAATACCATTTTCTAATACAGTGTAAGACTTGGGGACTTGTCTTCTTATCATAGCTTGTTTCAGAGCCTGTGGCTTGGTCTTCTGTTATCTGTGACCAGGAGTCTATATTTAGCTTAGCTGCAGAATTTAGTGCCCAAGCTGTTAAACATTCAAGAATGAAATGGGTAGGTAATATCTATTCATGGATAATTCTGTGTATAACTACATAGCCATATAGCTGGATTTGGATTCAATCCAACTTTTGACTGAGACTCCTGTTGATAGCCCCTTTTGTTCTCAAGTTGTACTAATTTAGAGAATAAATTTTAGATAGATTTTCTGTTGTTGTTAAATACAAATTTCATCAGAAATAAGCTGTCTATGTAGTACATGGATCTTTTTTGAAATGACTCTGGGAGTCCTGCTAGATGGTGAGACTGAAGAAGCCTGGCTTGCCCCTTTCATGTACTTAGAACCAAATAACACCAAAACAAAGAAAATAAACCCTGAATAATGAATGGATGACTCTTATATACTTTAAGAGGGACTACATGGTTGAAAGGGGTAGGAATGATTGTAATTTTGTTTGGATTCACACCAGGGCAGTTAACCAAGGTAAGGAGAGGCCATGGTTATATGGAGCCTCTCTGCTATTGACTGAAGGGCACACTTGCATACTGGGGACTTTGAAACACAGTGATAATATTGGAGAAGGAAGTGCACAGTATTACTTTGTGCACCAATGGAGAGTTATAGGAGTAAGGGTGTACAGTGGTAATTATTGACTTGTGTCTGTGACTCCCAAAGGAGAATAACAGCAGCCTGAATGAGCAGGGAGGGCTAAATCAAATCATCGTAAGAGTGAAGATAATTGCAATACAGGCTCACAGTAAGAAGCAAGACAAATCCCAAATAAACAATTTAATACTACACCAGAGCAACTTGAAAAGAGGAACAAAGTTAGAAAGAAGGCAGTAGTAGACCCAAGAGCAGAAATAAATGAAATAGAAATTTAAAAAGACCATATAACGTTCAATGAAACCGAGTTGGTTCTTAAAAAAGAAGTTTATAAATATATTTTAAAATAGAAAAAAGAAAACAGTTCAAATTCAGTTTAGAATTTGAACTGAAAAAGGAGATATTACTACAGCTAGCAGAGAAATACAGAGGATTATAGTAGATGTCAATGGGCAACTACATGCTGACAAATTCAATAGACTTGTAGGCTTGTAGCCTTGAAGAAAAACTTTACCAACACTAAAAAAAAAAAAGAAATTGAAACAGTAAAACAAAAGCTCAGGACCAAGTGGCTTTTCCAAGTGAATTTTATCAAAACTTTAGAGAAGAAATTATGACTTTTACTCAAATTATCCCTAAAAATGTAAGAAGAGGGAATGTTTCCTAATATATTTTATAATACCATTTCTAAAACCAATACATACAACCAGACAAGATAGTACAAAAATAGAAAACTACAGGTCAGTATTCCTAAGTAAATTCATGCATATAGCAATACCTAGGTGGTGACAAAGGAGCCATTACCAGACAACAGGGAAAAGAGAGAATCTCTGTAATCAGTGGTACTAGGAAAATTAAATGAACATATGTAAAAGTATGAAGTTGGAACTTTCTCTAAATCCATACACAAAAATAAACTCAAAATGGGTTGATGACTTAGATACAGGATCCACAACAATAAAATACATAGAAGAAAACATTGACAGTATGCTTCATGATATCAATGATAAAGATGTTTTTGGAGACTCAATCTCTACAACCAGGAAAATAGAAACTAAAGCCAAAAATAAATAATTGATAAAAAAAAAGCTATTATGAGAAAAAGCTATTACACTGTGAAAGAAAATATAAATTTATTAAAAATACATTGTGTTGAGTAAAAAAAAGTATTCACACATTCCACAATCAAGAAGGGTTGTTTATCAAAGACACACAAAATAAGTGCTCAATTTAATAGCAAAACTTTCACAAAACAACTGAATTACTAAAAAGGCAGCAGATTTGAATAGACAGTTTTCCAGAAGGTCAGCATATATATATAGAAAAATGTTCAACATCATGTTTAACAAGGAAGGTGTAAGATTTTAACTCACACCCATGAGAATGGGATATATTAAAAAGATCCCCAACAATTAGAGCTGGAGAGGATATGGAGAAAGAGTAGCCCTAATATACCTTTGGTAGGAATGTAACTGGTGCAACCACTTTGGAAAACAACCTGGTCCTGCCTTAAATAGCAGGAGACCCAGAAATTCCACTTTTGGGCAGTTGTCCACAAAAAAACATGAACTTAAAACATTATATGAGCTATATATATAATATACATTGTTTATGATTTATAATAGCTAACACATAGAAGCAACCTAAGTGCATTAGATTAAGAAGATGTGGTATAACCATTCAATGGAATACTATTCAGTTATATGGAAAGATAAAAGTTACCACTTACATAAAAATAGAAGCAGATCAAGAAAATTATATGTAATAAGTCAGAAATATAAAGAAAAGTATTTCATATATTCATATATATACATGTAAAACAAAGAATCATAACAGATGAATTGAAGAGTGAAGTAATTATTAACTACCAGACACTCATAAATGAAATAAGTTTCCTGAAATTTATAGGGAAGGAGTGTCAAAGGAGTAAGAATGGTGGGGAAAAATAGATAAATAAACCAAATTCCATTTACATATTTTTCCTGGATTCAACAACTTTTATTACTGTATATAGATTTGTGTTACATTTTAACATATGATTGAGCTAATCTACATTTCCTTTACACCAAAATTTTCTTGGTTATCCTTCAGTATTTATTTTTCCAGATGAACTTTAGAATCAACTTGTCAAATTTATCTTCTAAAATTATTAGGAGTTTGATTGGATTTTATATAAAATTTAGGATGGATTTGCAAATCTGTTTTTATCAAACCAAGTGTTTCTGAACTGTCTGTCTTGATTTCTGAGTATCACTATTCACTGTGAATTTGTAATTTTTATGCTTTATTCATGTTTTGGGATATCTCATTGGTGATTTGTTGCTTCTCTCTATAGTTAGAATTTTTATTGCATACATACCTGCACGCACGCCACCACATTTTAGGGTCTTCAGTTGGGTCAGGTATCATTGCTGTCCCACTCCAGCAGGGAGAAACTGGTCTTTTCCATTTCTCCCTGAACTGGTTAAGATCAGGTTATGCAGGGACTAACCATACGACATGATAGAATGTATTTTTGTTAAGCAGTATAAGTATGTTTTACTCTTAGTGAAAAGGCATTTGCAGCATGTATGCTGTAATGGTGAAATAATGGTCAAAATATCAAATTTGCAGTGAATTCAAGGTAAACTAGAGACCATATGCAAGTGGGGGAAAAGCTAAATTGATAAGGTCAATTAAGGTACATTTGGAAAATGAAGGCATGTTTGCCCTGGAAGTAGCAGGCTCACATTCAGCATAACTCCTGGGTCTGTTTAATGTTCACATATAGTACAAATGTAAGTATTTCTTCCCCGGGGAAGAGAATTAGTGGTGTATGTTGGATTTGTTTTTCTTTGAATGTCAGATAGTCCCTCCAGGTAACTTTGGATATTGCTGTCACTTTGCTGCTCTATGTTAGTACATCATTGGACAGAATATCCGTCCTTTTCAGGCTTTACTCATCAAAAAATAAGAGAAATATGTGAAAATTTGAAACACTGAATTGATGACTCTGTCTTAGTTTTTATTTGCTCTGTGAACTAGAGATAGATTGTTTTATCATTGTCTTTGTGTGAGAGGAATTACGACAGGTCAGCTGCCTGCGAAGTAAAGCTCATTGCCTCTCCCTAGTATAGACAGAGCTGCTTTAGAGAAGTGAAATGGCAAAGTGGGTATCCTGAGAGAATGCTTCTTGACCTTTAAAAATCCATGCCTCCTGCAGTGTTTTCATTCTGTTTTCTGACTACTTTTGCTTGCCAAGAAAATTTTGCCTAAGTTTTGCTTACTGTAATAAGTATTACAGAAATAAGAAAATAGTGTATGTACAGCTTTTCAAACAGTGTGTGTTTCCTACTCTTTAGGTCTGTGGTCACTGTTGAGGTTGCAATGTGTAGTTTCTAAACTGTTCTGAAGGTTTTATGATTAAAAGATCTTGGGGGTGCTATAGATGGAAATGTGTGCTGGATGGGGATGTGTATGATGACCTTGTTCTTGTGTCATCAATGGAGAAGGTAAACGAGGCAAGATCGGGCAGAAATTCATTAACGGAGCAGCAATGCTGGGGTTGAGGTAACTGAGCTAGAAGACAGGCAACCCCAGTGGTGGGGACACAAGAGGATGTGGGCAGGCATCAAAGTTTAAGGTTCAGAGATGGAACAGATCATTAATTGTATCTGCTGAAAGAATCGGAATAAACCACTTTGGGGGTATCTGTCTGTACTTAAAGTCCTAGCTATATACAGACAATACCATTAATATGGGGGTCATATCATCCCTGGGAAAAGAGATTTGGCAAGAGCCAGATTGGACAGCAGCCAAACTGAATGCAGACATTGGCATCCCATGGTGTTACAAATGATCAGCCCAAAGAGAAAATTTCTTGACAAAAGTACTGTCCAGGGGATTGGTTGTGAGATAAGTTCTCCATGCCAGGCTAAGAGGCACAGGTCTGCATATGGCCTTTGCATTGGGTAATAGGTGTATGTGACTGAGAAATTTTGTGAGTGAGGAGAGAGAGGTGAATAGGGAATTAGAGTCATAATGGTGGCACTTTATTCTAAATCTGAAAGCAGGACCTAATTCTTAGTCTCACTCACTGGGGTTATAGATGAATGATCAGGTCGTTTGAGACACTGGCTCCTTGTACAATAAATTCCTACATTTGGCATTTCTTCAAGAAATGTACATTTATAAGCTGTTGATTCATATTTCTATTTATGACAAGTAGAGGGACACCGTGGAAATAAAGTAGCAAAGTATGATGATTGCAAAATTAAGTAACAAATTATGCAAATAAAATATGTAATATGTAGGTGTTGCAAGGTAGTTAAATTAATTGCCAAAACACTTGTCTAAAAATATTTTTCGGGCCCTCCCTGGTGGTACAGTGGGTTAAAGCACAGCATTGCAAACTAGCAGAAGCCACTTAAGTGCTGGTTCGGTCCCCAGCGCTGGAGGTGGCCCACATGGCATGGCAGACTTCTCCTGACCTGCCCACTGCTCTCCTCAGCAGTGTACTTCATCTATCTGCCTGTCCTGCTCCCCACTCTGTCTCTGCTGAGTCCTTTTACCCTCTGCACCTCTGGCCTGTACCCCAATTCTGTATGCATAAATAAATAAATATTTAAAAAAATACATTTTTTTTCATAGGAATCAGAAGGAGGGAGACTTTTTTTGTGGGGAGAATGGGATAAGAGATACATCTTTATGTTTTAATAAAATTTTCAGAGGCAAAGGGAAAGCAAGATAAGCAGTGGTAGCAGTGGAGAGAAAGAAAAACATTAGGTGTATTGGAGGAAGGGGGGAGAAGAGGAAAGAGGGGTACAGTATTTGGAGTAGGAAAGATACAATTGTGATTAGAACTGTCATATTAGTAAAAATAGGGCAAAAAGGCACTTAATTGTGAGGGAATCAGAGATGAAATTGAAGGTTCATAGAAAGAAGGCATAGAATAGCAAATTTTGAAGGGGTTCTATTTTGAGGACTAGGAAACAAATAAGTGATTAGTAGATATACTGCTTCCTACAAAACTAAAAAGGATACAATTTCAGCTTTGTGCCACCAACACAAACAGATACATAGTGCCCAAGTATGTGCATACATAACACTAACAGAACTATTTGGAAGCTGACTTGCCACTTGCCAAAGTGGAAAGTAGGTGGGGTTGTATAAGAGGCAAATCCATGTTCACTAAACTGAGTGTCCTTACCTTCTCTCATGCTCTCTTTAGAAATTAAGAAAAGATAGAATGTGAGAAGTCAATAAGAAATGGAAGTAGGTTTTATTTTATAAATCAGAATATAAGCAAGGATGTAATAATTTCCTCTCACCCACACACCCCATTTCTTAAGGGAGGGAGATTAGAGTACTTGGTGGATGGTAGGAATTTTCCTAGTGTCTTCTCAGTAATACAGATGTGGATTGCATTAGCCACAAAAGTGCCCTTTAGTAAAGAGAGTGAACTCTAGGCATTAAATGCGCAGTCTCACACACTGATGAATATCTTTTTGTTGGTCATTTTTTGAGAGGGCACAGTCACCATTACCTTATTAACAAAGAATGATTTGTGAGCAGTAGATTTTAGTCAGATGTGCTCACACTATAATTTAGTCGGGATTCCCATAGTACATTATTCATTCTAGACACGAAATAAAAGCAATAAATATGCTCCTTTTTTCCCTTGTGTTCTAAATTTAGTTTATTGCTCTCACTGATTGTTGGCCACAGGGTCATACAAAACATACAGTTTACTTATACTGGTACAGTTATCTGAGTTAAATAGCTACTTAAATACATGTTTACTTCCATTGTATTCTGTGTCTAATGTACTGGGCCAAGAGCAATATTTATTTTCTTTATTTTATGTGAAGTACAGTTTTATAATATGCATGTCATTCTGGGTAATGCAAACTCAGAAAAACTTATAGAAATTATGTGCCTTGATTTTGTATTCATACTGACCTTCATTGGGCATTAATATTAAAATGATTTAGTTGTGCTGCTACTCTTTTTTACCTAACAGGGTAACATGTTGTAATGATAGGGTATTAATAATAGGGTATTTGGTGATAAATCTGAAAAATCAGTGTACCTCCATGCTTCTTGTTGTAAAGTGCTTATTTTTATAAAGTAAAACAAACAAACAAAAAAAACCAAACCATGAAAGGTATACTCCTGGGAAACTGAAGCAATATTTATAATAGCTACTATATAGAAACAAAGTAAATGCCTCAAAACAGCTAAATGGATCAAGATGTGGTATACATACATGATGGAAAACTTGGTAAACCCATGTCATTTGTGGCAACATGGATGGAGGTAGAAGGGATTATGCTAAGTTAAGTAAGTCAGAAGGGAAAAGAAAAACAGTGGATGTTTTCACTTATAGGTGGAATGTAGGAAAAGTACGGGATCAGTAAAAAAGACAAAAATGGCAAGCTGACCATAGATTTAACTTGAAAGGCAGGGAAGGGAGGGGGAGGAGGAGGGGTCAAAAGATGGAAGGGACTATGGTGATGGTTCACTGGTGCTATGGTGTGGGAGAGCTGTGGGGACTACACCTGAGGGGAAAACAATGATGTAGGAAAATCTTACTAGTAAAAAAATCACAACAAAACTCAGGCATTTTACTTCAACACAGCGGTTTTGGGTTTGGGTTTGATTGGCAAAATTGAAAATGATGTGATGAAAAAGCTCACTGAAAAAAGATATGAGTAAAATAATAGAAGTTTAATTCTGCCTCCTTCATTTAGTGTCTAACCTTGATCATTGAATGGTCTCGAGCTTTGCTTTCCTCACCTGGAAAATAAGCTAATCATGACTAGCATTTTTAGAGGTTCCTAGTTTAAAATGAGTTTGATGTATGTAACTCTCTCTGTAAATGATAATAACTTTGTAAGTATTAGTTGTTATGAGGCTTATTTTTCAGTACTAATCATGCCATTAGGACAGGGCAGAAGTATAGTTGTGGGGAATGGTTTAGATGGTTTAGATAATATGAATGTGATTTCATTTATTTTTTTTTGTTTAGAAAACATTTCTGGACTTCTATTGCTTATTTAAGTTGGTAGCCAGGGTAGTACACACAGTAATATTCTTGTTCTGGCACCACAGGATTTATCTTAAAACACTAATATTGTTATAGGGCAACCCCAGTGTGAATCGGTTACCTGGCTGTGGGCCCTCACCCCTAGCAATCATCTCTCTGATGGTGCTGGGATTTGTAATTCCAATGTCTGGGGTGGGGGTGGAGTCCACAAAACCTGTATCTGTAGCATTCTTCCAAGATATCCTTTCCCCCATATCATAGAGGCAAGAAAGGGAATCAGAGAGTATGACTCACCTTGATTCATTTCAAGTGCCCTGGAGTTTTTCTTTAAAGGTTAATTAAAACACACTTAAATTCAGAATTAATGCAGGCCCAGAGAAGCTGCCCATATCTCAACTTAAGTACCTGAGTAATTAAAGGCATGTTACCTTGAAGCCCCCATAACTTTCCATTTTCATTAAATTAAAGGATTAAAGAAATCATTTAATACCATTTTTTAAAAGATTTATTTATTTTTGCATACAGAACTGGGGTACAGACCAGAGGTGCAGGGGCAGTGAGAGGATCCACCAGAGACAGAGCGTGAAGCAGAACAAGCAGATTGATGAAATACACTGCTGAAGGGAGCAGCAGGCGGGTTAGGAGAGGTCTGCCACACTATTTGAATCACCTCCAGGGTGGAGATCGAACTCATGCTGAAGTGGCTTTAGCTTCTTAACACACTGTGCCACCAGGGAGAGCTCTTATTGAATATCTTAATGCAAAGTCTCTAAATCCCTGAATTTCAACTAGTAACATAATTTATTACTAAGCAAATTATTTAATCATATTTTGATGAAAAATGGCATAATCAATAAAAAGTAAAACAAAAAATTTTCTATCATCATACATTCATTTGATGACCACTATTTGCATAGTCTTTTTGTCATTAATCTGTCAGAAGTATCTGACCTATCAAATTCTTATGTAGCGATATATTATTATTGAATTTTGCTTTTGGAGCCAATTTCAGGTACAGCCTCATCTTGCTGTACTCATCCTTGCTCACCTTCTGCATACTTCTACCAGTGTCTTTGTATTTAGTTTTTCTTTAAAATTATTCCCTTCTTAAACTGGGAAACTACATGCAAAAAAATGAAACTAGATCACTACCTCACTCCAGTCACAAAAATCAACTCGAAGTGGATTAAAGACCTAGACATAAGAACAGAAACCATAAAATACCTAGAAGCAAAGATGGGTCAAACACTACACAACATACACTTCAGCGACATCTTTAAAGACAGAGCACCCAACGCCACAATAGTGAAGGCAAAGATAAATAGATGGGACTACATCAAGTTAAAGAGCTTCTGTACAGCCAAAGAGACATTACTAAAAACAAACAGACAGATCACTAATTGGGAAAACATTTTCTCACACAAAAATAGTGATAAAGGACTGATCACAAAAATATACGGAGAACTGATGAAACTCAACAAAAAAAATCAATCCCATCAAAAAATGGGCAGTAGAGCTAAAAAGACACTTCTCCAAAGAGGAAATGCAGATGGCCAACAGGCATATGAAAAAATGTTCAACATCACTCGTAATAAGGGAGATGCAAATTAAAACCACAATGAGATACCACCTCACCCCAGTGAGAATGGCACATCTTCAAAAAACTAGCAACAACAAATGTTGGCGAGGATGTGGTGAAAAGGGAACTCTCCTGCACTGCTGGTGGGAATGCAAACTAGTACAACCACTATGGAAAACTGTTTGGAGGTTCCTCAAACTGCTAAACATGGAGCTTCCCTACGACCCAGCAATCCCACTCCTAGGTATCTACCCAAAAGACACAAAAACACTGATTGAAAAAGATACCTGTACCCCTATGTTTATTGCTGCTTTATTTACAATTGGAAAAACATGGAAGCAGCCCAAATGCCCAAAAGTAGATGACTGGATAAAAAAGAGGTGGTACATATATACAATGGAATATTACTCAGCAACCAAAAAAGAGAAACACATGGAGCTGGAAAAGATCATGCTTAGTGAGATAAGCCAGAAAGAGAAAGAAAAATACCGGATGGTTTCACTCATAGCAGGAGTATAATGGACCAGGTGGAAAATAACAAAAATAATGAACAACCATATACCAGAGACATTTTGTGGGGGTGGAGTGGAGAATGGGATCAAAAACGGGGTGGGGGGAGGGAAATGCATGGGATTATGGTGATGGCACATGGGTGACTTGGTGATGGGAAACCCGCGGGGATTACAATCGAGATGGAAAAAAAATGTACAAAACGATGTATAAATTAACTTTTGTAATAAAAAAAAATATTCCCTTCTTATGGAATAAGATTCTTCAGCTACTGGTAGATCCAAAAGAAAAAAAATACAAATGAAGAAAAAATAAATTATTACTCAGAGTTAAGTGTGGATAAATGTTTTAAATATACTTTAGGGCCCTCCCTCGTGGCAGAGTGGATTAAAGCATAGCACTAAGAAGCTAAAGCCACTTTGGCATGAGTTTGATCTCTATCCCGGGAGGTGACCACATAACATGGCAGACCTCTCCTGTCCTGCCCGCTACTCCCCTCAGCAGTGTGCAGTGTACTTCATAGATCTGCCTAATCAGCTCCCCACTCTATCTTTGGTGAATCCTCTCATCTCCCCTTGAACCTCTGGCCTGTATCCCACTTCTGTATGCATAAATAAATAAATCTATATCTATATATATATACTTTAGGCATGAAGTTAATTTTGAATAGATCCTATGGCTTTGACAATAGTGTTGGATGAAACTTGGAAGAAAATTGTGTTGTAGATGTAAACAGATTAATTTAAAAAATAGTTTGGGGGCTCTCCCTGGTGGCACAATAGATTAAAGCACCGCATTATGAAGCTCTCCGAAGCCACTGCAAGCACAAATTCTATCCCCCAACTAGGGAGCTGACCCACATGGTGCCGCAGACCTCTCCTGACCTGCCCACTGCTTCCCTCAGCAGTATATTTCTTCAGTCTACCTGTTCTGCTCCTTACTCTGTCTCTGGTGAATCCTCTTACCTACCACACCTCTGGCCTGTACCCCAGTTCTGTAAGCATAAATTAATAAATAAATCTCAAAAAAAATAGCTTGGATAAAACCAAAAATAGCGCAGTAAAAAAAAAATTGACATTATATTTTCACTTTTTAATACAAAAATGTGTTTGTGATCCAAATGGAGTTAAAGCCTTTTTTTAAATTAAAATCATCTCAACCAAAACAAAGTATTTCGGATACTAATGATGCATTTTTCCACTCCTTACTTTGATTGAAGTGAAAATCCAGACTTAACTTTTAGGAGGTCCTAACAAGGAAATGGTGGTGCTTCTCGCCCCCAAACTGTAATGGAGAAGAAAACTAATGGTACCTGGTAGACTAAATGTGAGAAAGTTCACACTATCACTTATCATAATGACTATTTTGAAACCTTTTTACTTTCCAAATGTCAATTTGTTTTCAGAGCATTTTCGGGTGCTCCGCTTTGCAGATGCTCAGGGATGTCTTCTGTCACTGCCACCCCAGAGGCGGGTGGCTGACATTGCCTGCCCTGTAATGCTGCTTCTGAGTCATTGGTCATGCTTCCCTACCTCTGCTGTTGGCATTAGCTTCTCCAGGATGTGTGATATGGATGGATCCTAACGTGTGCCAGCCAGAATGGGGATGGTCCATCTGCTCTGCGCTGGGCTTTAGATTTCTAAGTAGTGATATTTGCAAAGCAGATGCCTGAACATGAGGTATGCAAAAGTGATTTTCTCAGAGGCTGTGGGAGAGGAACTTCAGTCAGTCTGTTTATAGCCCATAATACAGATCCTGGGTCAAACATGCTAAATGGTTTGTTCCTGAAGCTGCATGGTCTCAGCAAACCCAAAAAGATGGAACTGGATTGGAAAGTGGGTTCACTCCATTTTTAAGTGGGTGATGCTTCTAGGTGACAGTATGACCTTGGGCACTTCTTATCTTCATGCTTTCTCCTAGCAAAGTGTCACCTGGGCAGATAAATTATAAAGTGTATTCTCTCTATGTCCCCTGACAGTTGTGGTGGCACATGACAACATCAAATCTCACTCATCTGAGCATAGTACAAATACTGACTGCCTCTTGTAGTCATTAGATGCGCACCTCTTATACCCCAACTGAGTGGAATTCTTCCTATAGAAGTCTACTGACATTTTATTTGCATTGCAATTTGCACACAGGATAGATGTACCCACAAATATTTATTAGATGTGCTCAGTTTATTATAGGTTCTATTCTGAGTGCTTTAGTGGTTTTGTGGACCATGAGCAGTAGAATCAGACTTAAAGATGAATGATTAAGGTCTTGAGGATTTGCTGCAAAGATAATACAAATTATTATACTCTATCTGATTCTCTCTCAGTAGAGTAGGTGCTTTTGAAAAACGCTTGCCTACCTGAAAGCATTTATCAGCATGTCTCGTGGAAGGTAATAGAAACATATAAAATGCTTTAAAGTGCCCAGTGCTCTTCTAATTGCTTTACATGAATTAATTCCTTCAGTCATCATCATACAGGTATACACATTTTATAGATGAGGTGAGGAAATGGCACAGGGGAGCTTAGTAATCTGTCTACGATGGTACAATAAGAGGTGGCAGGCAGCTGGACCCTAGAGGGCACATGCTTAGCCATCACAGTTACTTCTAGTTGTAGAATGAGTGCTGAGTGTTAGAATGTTTCAGTAAGTGTAAAGCACTTTGTGATTTTAAGTCATTGCTATTACTGTTACTACAGACATAATTATTGCTATAAGCTTACCATTGACATTGTATGGCATTTTGGGGGAAGAGGACCTCAACATTCAGTATTCTAATCAGAGCCACTGACGGATTGGGAGTAAACTGACCAGAGCTGAGCCAACAGCTCTGCCAAATTCCAGTTCCACAGTAGGAGAAGTGGAAAAAATGTGCCTGACTTTGGGTTTCACTTGTATTGTCATGACATTTAGGTCAAATCTGGGTGTTTCTGATTACAGGTTCAGCTTTCAGTGAAGTTCTCCCCAAAAGTTTTTGTGTAAAGTTGACTTTTTATAGACCAAATGAATTCTTTGTAGACGTTGTCTTCAGCTGCAATCAACCATTTCTAACATGTAAGCTTGAGCAACATAGCGTCACCTTCATGATCTCTTTCAATTGGTGGCTAAATCTTGCCAATTAAATGTTTTTCAATGATATTTCCTTCCATCTACTTTGACTGCCATTGACTTCACATCTCAGATTACACCACTGTAAGAGGTTCCTATCTGACATTCAGGCTATGATTTGTATTTTCTCCAATGTCTGCGCTAGTTTTCCATGCTTTAATTTATGTTTATGAAGTGCACATCAAATGATCTCTGTTAAACCATTAATGGTACCTAATTGCCTCCTAGACAGACCATATACTTCTTAGCATGGTGGTCAAGATTTTCCATAATTGGCCCTAGTGTGTACTTTGGAGACCATTTCCCATCATACTTCATTAATAATACCACCCACTGTGACCGTACTGGACTACTATTTCTGAAATGAAATATATACTCTGTGTCTCAAGAACGCATGCCCTATCTTCTTAAAGAAAATTCTTTTCTACCTGTTAGACTATTTGAGCTTTCTGAAAACCTCAATTGCTGTTTTCTGATTACTCCAAGCCAGGATTGCTATTTCTAGTAATTTTTTTATTGTAGTTCTCTTTTGACATGTTTTATGCTTGAGGATAGTTAATGCCTTCTCCAGAATAGACTGGAAGGGACTTGAACTTAAAAAACTTGATTCATCTTTATATATACCCAGATCTAGCACATTAGTCTTATATATTTTTAGCTTTCTAAATGTGTAGGGCCCATTTCCCCATATAGACCATAGACTTTTGACAGGCCTTACATTATAAGTGAGCTTCTATATTTGGGGCTTTAGTTAACTTTAAATTTGTTCCCCCAAGTTTACATGCTTATGTAGATGCCACTGGAAAACTAGTAACTCAGATTAATACTCTTTTCTTTAAAAGATTTATTTAGGCCCTCCCTGGTGGCGCAGCGGGTTAAAGCACAGCACTGAGAATCTAAAGCCGATTCCGCATGAGTTTGATCCCCGCCTGCCCCGGAGGTGACCACATGGTGTGGCAGACCTCTCCTGACCCGCCCGCTGCTCCCCTCAGCAGTGTACTTCCTCGATCTGCCTGTTCTATTCCCCACTCTGTCTCTGGTAAAGCCTCTCACCGCCCCTGAGCCTCTGGCCTGAACCCAGTTCTGTATGCACAAATAAAAAAAATTAAAAAAAAAAAGATTTATTTATTTATGCACACAGATGGGGTATAGGCCAGAGGTGCAGGGATGGTGACAGGACTCACCAGAGACAGAGTGAGGGGCAGAACAGGTAGATTGATGAAGTACACTGCTGAGGGGCACAGCGGGCAGGTCAAGAGAGGTCTGCCACGCCATGTGAGTCACCTCCGGGGTGGGGGATCAAACTCATTCTTAAGTGGCTTTAGTTTCTTAGTGCTGTGCTTTAACCTGCTGCACCACCAGGGAAGGCCCTGATTAATACTTTTGATGATTGCTATGAAGGCTAAGGAAGTTAACAGCTGCAAAGTACTATGTATAAAAGAAGCTCAGTAAAGCTACAATTGATTGGTCAACTTTATGATTGAGCTCCTTGGCACATCATTTTATGTATGTGATGAGATTTGACCTGAGTTATTCAGTCTCAAGTACTGAATTATGAAGCAAACATGCAGTTTAATTCCAGTATACTTTCCAAAAGAATACTCTTCTGTTCCTCTGTTCCTCTTTTCCACTCTACCTCAGGCCCCCTCCACTACCTATAGTTACTCTGAAAGAAATATTTAACAGTACCTCAGGAAAAAATTTAATTTTAAAGTGTTACTATTATTATATCTATTTATCTCTAAATGGTTTGTTTGCAGCTCCTTGCTCCAGTCTTTCTGTGACATAGAAGAAAACCTCACTTATGTAGAGTAGCATACCCGAAGCCTAGCAACCAACAAATACCTGTTCACTCCATGGTTGGGGAATAAGTGAATTGCATCCATGTTCCTGATAAGCAAAACAGCACAAACTATTTACATGGATTGTCTAAATCAGTCATGTAAACCTAGCCTGGGCTTCTGGGCAGCATTTCTGGGAATGCTTTTGTATCCTGGGAGAGATGAATCTACTCCTCTCTCAACTAACAAGTAGGCCAATGCTATGGTTGATGCAGGAAGATTTAAAAGAACATGGGCATTACATGAAGCAGGAAATTAATTTGCTGGAGTTGATGAGGAAGTTACACTGGGGAGTTACTGATTATTAATCTCTTAGGATGATTCCCTCTCTCATCATCTGATGAGATTCTGTGAAGTAGAAAACCCTTAAGTTTCCACAACATGAGCTGTCTGGGATTGGGATCGGAAAACCTAACCCCAAGGTTGGTCTCTTTCTGGATAGTGAGAGTGTTATGAGTAACCAGGCATGCCTCTAGTGTGACTGGAAACTCAAATAAAATTAGAAAGGGATATCTGGTAGCAGCTATTTAAGAAAGTCCTTTATGTACCACTTTATGTACTAAAGTGAATCAGATAGACTGGGAGAAGCTGAGTTGGCTGAGAGGTGGATCTTCTGTAAAGGACCACCATGGACTGGAATATCACCTTACAGCATAAATACTACTTTATAACTGCCTCCCCCCTTTTAAAAAAATATAAACCCAAAACTCTAACTCTTTCCTCTTACTTTTCAAAATTTCCAAGTCTCTGTGTCTATTTTTCAAACCACTTTTTGGGCCAATATCATTGCTAATAAGACTACAGGTGCTTAAAGACAAAATGGATTATTTTAATTCCTGTTTTACCTCTTTTTCAAATGACTTGCTTGAGAGTTTCTGAGCTCTAAAAGTAGTTAATAGGTGCATTTCTCACCATAAATTTGGTATAGGTAATCAGTTTATTCTTTGGTAGTGATAATTTTATTCTGCTCTTTGTGCTCCCGGCTCCCCTCCCCCAGGCCCAATACCCGACAATACAATGTGTTTAGTATGTATTTGTTGATTGGCATTTAGAAGTTTAACCACTAATGTTTATTTGGAAATTTCCCAAAATACATGTCCTGGAACTGCTCAAAATCCACTGGATCTCAAAAACACATGTCATATTAAGGAGATGCTCCACTAAATCCTGTGATTTTTGAGTCCATGGCGGTGGAAAAGAACCCCTCTGTCTACAGTCCTCCATAGTTACTCTGGATGCTATTACCAAATTAAAGGCAGAAGAAAATGCTAAGATAATATATTTAGTCATCTTTCCCAGAGGTTAAAAACATTTCTCAGGCACTTCTGCCCTGACATATCTATATTCCAATCTGTTTAATTTGACTGTCACAATTTCACCCCAGTTTACCCCTTGCAAACACTTGAAATGCTGCCTTTAATTAATTCTCTGCACTCAGAACTTTGAGCAATGCCAAGTTAGTTAATTACCCAAGTTTATGGCTTTAAGCATTTCCTAGATGCAAATTATGAAAATTCTTAGTAAGTGCCAGAATCAGATCATCAAAGACTTGAGACTCCTCTGCTCTGAGGAATGAGAGGTGGGTGTGCTGGGCACAAAATGAGCAGATGGCACCAAACAGTGTCAAGACAATTTTTTTCCTAACAACTAGCAGAGTATTGTCTAAAAGCATCTTTACTTTATTTAAAAGGTGGAAAGAGTCAAAAGTTCTAACCAGATTTTAGTATGTTAGATTAAAATTTTTATCATTTAAATTTTCTTAGGATAAGGAGCTTATAGCTCTGTGAGATAAGTTATACTGTTCATGGATGTAAATTGCCCTGTTGTAGGAAAATTTTTGTTTTACAGAATTCCCCATGGTGGAAGTAAGGAAAGACATAATCTCTATTTCCTTTTTCAATGCAGGCATTGAGATATATGAATTCTTCATGACAATTGTTTTAAAACCCCCATTGCTACAGCTAAAAATAATTAAAGCTCAGTAAAAGAAACTAATGACTCAGGAAGGATTTGAACTTAGGTCTGTCAGACTCATGAGGCTGTATTTTTTATCCCATTAGAGCTTCCAAAGAGACAGTTGTCTCTTGGTGGGCAATTTAACAAACATGATGCAACCATCAATATTAGGAAGTCATTAATGAAATTTTGTTGCTTTCCTGAAATCGTTGGGTGCCAATTACTAAGTCAAGATCTTGGTTTGTTGCAATCATGCTTATTTGTCAGCAAGAGATAAGTTTCATGAGTCTCTTAGTATAATCACTTGTCATGACTTTCTTAGCAGAGGACAAGTCTCAGTTAATATTTCAATGTAAAGGACATAGCCACCAAAGTACAGACCTCAGAATACCTAAGGTATTGTTTTGTGTTCCAAGATAATTTCAAGTGTGATGCTCCATTCTCTATTTTTAATAGCTAGCTTCTATTTTAAGACATTAATGTAAAACTGTTAAAAGCATGGAACTCAGAGTATTTGCTGCATGTCTGGGTGGGGAGAGAGAAGGATACAGACTAAAAGTCCAATCTTTTTATAGAGAATCAATTAGTATTTACAAACTGTCCACTGAGGACTGACAAAAATGATTATATGCCACACTCACCAGTCCATTCCTCTTACTGGAGTGTATGCTGTAGTTTTTCTTTTCTAAACTCTGAATTTTTGTAGATCATTCTGGGAACATTCATAATCCCCTGTACCTTTCCCAACCTCAAAATGGCATCTGGTAATGTTTGAGTTAGCAAGTATGATGCATTGATAGAGTTATGAAAAGTTTCTCTCATATTCTTTCTTGATTTAGGAAAAAGAACAAATGTTTACTAAAGTGAACTTATTGTATTGAATGAACAAAGTACTTTTATAGTAAATTTAAGTCTAGATTATGGCATATCTGGACAAAATACTAAATTCTTTTACTTGCTAGTGTTGGATATAATTTTGACTGTAGTAGCATGTGAGTAGTGTGATTCAAGTGAGACAATATTTGGCCTTCATTTACACAGAAAGAAATATCCTAAAAGAAATATGGAGGAGTCCCTGGTCTCAGAATCAAAAATCCCAGATTGGAATCCTGCCTCAGGCAATAATTAACAGATTGAGTTTAGGTTAGTCAGTAGACTTTCAAAATCCTGGCTGCTGAATTTCTGTAGAATGGGTACATTAGAAATATCTGTAACCACAGCAAACTTCTCCACCGTGTACACTGACAAAGGTAGGCCAGCAATGATTTGATTTGAAAAGACAAGCTGGTAAAACAGTTAGGAAGTAGAAAGGCTAAAGGAGTCATGGTAAAAAGTTCAGTCAATTAAGTTGAGATCTAAAAAAAAATTTATAGATTCAATGATAATACTAAATCAGTTATTATGCATAGTTATTAAGACCACAGATTTTGGAATGAAATAGACATGGATTCTTATCAGCTGTGTAGTTTTCAGCACTCTAAGACTCCAGGTTTCTAAGAACCTAGTTTCTTCAGGTTCTTAGAAACCTGGTTTTGTGAGGATTATATGAATTAATACTTGGAAAAACCCTTGGCAGCGAACCTTTAGAAAGCTCTTTGTGTGATCCTATACCTCTGAATCATAATACAATTTTGTAAACCAATGATACCTAAAAAAGAAAAAAAGAAAAAGAAAAATCCCGGAGAAATTGATGAGACAAAGTCAGTGAGTATGAACCATTGCTCTGTCATCTGCTGTTCTGGTCACCAACATCCACTGAACATTTAGTATAGTATGGCTTCCAGAACAATTCATTGAGTGAGTGAATACAAAACTATGGCACATTAGACAAATTAACATGCTATTACTTTATTTTAATGGTTGATATCACTATTTTCTTTTTTTCAAATATGAATTTTTCATGTACCAATTTCCATAGTTACAGAAAAGTATGTTCTTCTAGAAAACTGAGAACTTGTACTATAGTCAAAAAGTGGTTCAAATTTCTTTTACTTGAAGGACAAAGAGAACAAAAAGATATTTTTGGTTGTTATTCTATATTTATCCTATCAACAATTTATCAGTCACAATGCCTCACTATAAAAGATCCTTTATTGCTTCATTTACTGTGAAATACTGTGTTATTAACTTGCTATATTAAGAGAATTTCATCCTAACCATGGTAATTTCAGAGCTCACAGTCTCTTTGCCTTCTCTGCTGGTAGCTAACATGAAGATTTAACTTCTATCACTACTAAAAGTCATATTCTAGTGAATATTGGCCTTCTTGATGGTCACTTGTCTATCAACTCTAAACTAAAATTTGTTAATGAGGTTACTTTGCAAATCTCCAGAAATAGATGCTTTACATTCTGAACAATGTCACATTCTCTTCAAGCACTGCCCCCCCTTTTTTTCTTATTGAAAATTCATAGTAAGATAAGCAGTTGATGAATTTGAACACCTCTCTGGTTTCCCTTGATCCTTCTGCATTAAATACTTAAAATTTAATGCTGGGGCTTACAGCATCATGAGCTTCAGAGATAGAAGTAAAAGCGAAGTCAACCTTTCAGTTTGTGTTCTGCACAGTTTGTGTTTGTGTCCTCGGCCCCTGCCCCATGGCTGCTGAAACACTTTGCTATCAAAACACACTCCTGTCAGAGGAACTTGGTGATGGACATGATGCAGAGACTGGAAAATGTCACTATTAAAGAATTACAGTAAGCCGGTTCTTTCCAACCAAGTCTATTTGTGCTGGCAGAATTTTGTCAACAATGCAGGAGCACTTGAGAGTCTGTGTTTGCTTTTTCTTGGGGTTAAATTCAGAAGATGAGAGAGCTCTGAGAATTTCAGAGTCTCTGTAACCTTGCAGACACAAGCTATGGAGAGGACGTGGAGTAAGGCTGTTGGAGTGGAGGTGGGAAATTGATATAATCTGATATCTGAAGTGGCTACGATAGGTTAACATCACTATTTTGTTTTAATCTTGATAAAAGCTTAGAAATATAAACTTATGTTTACAATGTTTTAGCTTTTTTAATTATATATATTTTACATCATTCATTTTTGTACAGTGTTTGCTTTCTCTTCTCAGGTGTAGTCCCCATAAAATTCTCACTACCAATTCACCTGTGTACCATCATCACAGTCCCTTGTGCTCTTTCCACCCTTGTTTTGATCCCTATCCCTCCCTTTCCCCTGCAGAATGTCTCTGATTTATAATTGCTGGTTGATTTTGATTTTTAATTTATTATAATCACTCCCCCACATCCATTATTTCCTCTGCATTCCTCCCATAAATGAAACCATTCAATGTTTTTCTTTTTCTTTCTGGCTTATTTCACTGAGTATAGTCCCTTCCAGCTCCACCTATGTTGCTGTGAGTGGCATGAGTTTATCTTGTTTTGATTGCTGAGGTTTTTTTTTTTTAATATAATATACAGCTTCTTAGTAGGAGCAGAAAATTTGGGGAGTGGGTATGTGCTGAGTGTGTGCTTTCTCTAAATAGGGTCAGGGGGCCCCTTCCTGGATGCTCCTTGGCACTGCTGTGGAGTGCACAGTTGTCACAGAAGACTTTTCTTCTCCTTTTTTTAAATTGAAGTAACACTGCATTGTAACACCATGTAAACTTCAGTTGTGTATCCTTAAAAATCAACACTTGCATATATTACATTACATTTACTACAAGTTCTGTACCCTTTGCCACTTTTATTTTTAAATTTTGTTTTAGTTCTAATATTCTCTTAAGATATTGCTTCTTGTAAGGGCTCCAGATACCCAAAACCATGCAGTTTACCAAGACCTGGTCTCCACACAGGTCTGTATCGCTCCCCTCTCAGGAACTCGGGTCTTGCTCGCAGGTACCCAGTTCTCCTCTGTCAGGTCAGGGGCTAGTTATCCTCAGCCAGCATGTGGTAGAGCTCAAAAGTGGGAAATGGAGCCCGACAGCCTTATTGATACATACTGTAAGGTGTGTGAGGCCATCAGCTCAAAGCCCTGTCAGAGATTCCCCCCTTCCACTCCATATGCTCTGTACCACAGGTAAGTTGGTCTCTCTGTATCATTTGGGAATATTTTTGACAGAACTTATTATAACCCCATTTGCTGCAGTGACAATAGCTGTCTAGTGACTTTCTTGCTGTTGTGTGTGTGGGGGGGGGGCAGTGAGATTAGCCTCAGACTTCAACTGAGAAGATATTAATTGTGCTGCTGACAGACCTGCCTAAATGGGCTTTCTTATCAACATTTTTGCTCCATTTCAGAAAATCTAAACAAAGCACACATTAAAATTTTGCTTTCATTTACACCTTGACCCCAAAATGGTATTATTCTCATGGACCAGGTAATGATGTGTTAGTGGCCAAATGGGCCATTTTAAGGAGCATCAAAAATATTATAGAGTTCCTTGCTTGGCCATCACCATGACTCCCCAGTAGGGCATAATCCCAGAGAGCATTTTTTCTGGCAGATACCTGGGTATATCTGATAAAGGCCCCTACTTTATTACATAAAGGAAATGGTGCTATTTCATTGAAGGCTCTATGAATGTGGGTAGCATTTGAATCTTCTTAAATGAATGAAGCTGATTTCCGTAATCATTCACTACAGAGTAGTTTAATGACTGTACTCGTTGAAATACCCACTGACAGTGAGGTTTAGAAGGATAAATATGTTAAAAACTTATATTTTGTCTTTCACATAATAATCCTAAGAGCTAGATACACAGTTATTAATAATTCAGTAATTCTGAACTTCTCTAAAGATGCTGAACAACTCTAATTCTAGCCTAGTAGTTTTGGTGAGATGGACAGCTGGGATTTACAAGAGGAATTTAAATAGTTTATAAGACTGGTTCAAATACATACTGATGACTTGCTGTCAGCCAGATCACATGTTAAGTCAAGGGTACGACCAACATGAGTTGGACATAGTCTGGCCCTTGAAGACTTACAATTGCATAGTTGAGTGAAGAGTATGGATCCCTTGTTTGAAATAGATAATACGAAGCCCAGAGAGTGTCATTACCCTTCCTTTTAAACCTAACACAGAGGTTAAGGATTGAAGGGAGAAGAACCTTCATGAGGAAGCAGGGGAATCTGTTGTTAAAAACACAACCGATTCAGTTAAAGGGAGGAAAACAAAAAATAATGGAACAGAAATTAATTTGATGAGAGTAAGAAGCTCTTGTAGAAAACTAATAAAATAAATGGGAAAAGACAAGCAAGGAATGTCTCCCTATTCTCTGGAGAGAGTGGCAAGGAAGCAAGCATCCACTGAATTTTTGCTGCAATACTCTCTGCCAGTCATTTTGCATTGGCTATTCCAATTATTTCTTGAAACAGTCCTGTTAGCAGATGTTATATCCACTTTACCATGAAGGACTAATGTTAGAAAGGTTAAATATCTATGAAAATTCACATTCTAATATTTGGTGGAGGTGATGTTCCAATACAGGGATGTCCAAAACATTCTCTTTAACACAATAGATACCAAACACTGCAACAGACGGTTCACAAACATGTTTGTTATTCATTACACAGATACCCAGACCAACCATGTACTAGATGCTTAGTATTATTTGTCAGTTTTCTTTTTGGCTTGAATGCTACTCTCTCTGTGCCTTCTCCTTCTTAACCTAAGTTCCTTTAAATTTGTGCTTGGAAAGAGTGGCTTCATATTCCAGATTTGCTATTTGAGAAATCAAATCATTTCATTATATTAAGACTCTGAGTTTTCTCCTGTAAAGGAGAGGGTAATATGAACCCCTACCTCATGATTTTGGAGACCTTGCATGAGATAATAGAGCCAGGAACATCAGGTGGGCAGATAGGAAGTACTCAGCATGTATGTTCTCACAACTGTGTCCCCAGATTCTCTCACTGGGTGAAAGGTGATATGACACTTGTCTCTCTGGAAAGTAGTACTGCTGATGGTAGTGATGTTGAACAATGATGAAAAAGTACTTAAAGTCTGAGGTCATAAGTTGGTGACTAAATATGTTCTAAGTTCTACAAGTGAGCTGAATATTTAAAATCGGAAATTTTTATACATATAAAGCAAATTTCTAAATTCTTTTGACAAATGATCAACAGTAGGTTGGTGTTCCCACATCAATTGGATCTAGCGGTTGTGAGTCAGGGTAGCAGTAGATGCTGTTTGCTCGGGACAATCTGTTTCCTTAGCTTAATTAATGATAGTCTCCTTTGCGTTTTGTTTGGACAACATTTTTGTATTTCCCTCACTGTAGCATGCTAGAGTGTCTTTGTCCCACCATCTGGCTGTCTCTTATTTTTATTCTACTTGCCCCATAAACATTGTAACCTCTTTTTAAGGGCATCTTCTTACTTTTGTTTCTGATCCTATAGCACACCACTTTCTAAGGGATGCATCAATTTAGAGGTCAGAAGTATTTAGCTTCTTCACCTTCAGAAACTCTGTTCACCCATAACTCTTGAAGGCAAGGAAAGGCTAATGAACTGTAAAGTGATGCCTGCCCTATGGAAAGTTTCCACTAAGACTGGTAGTTCACCAGAAAATTTGGTCAAACTCAGATCATCCATCTAGACAATTCATTTGCCTTTGAGAAATTTATTTAGCTCTGACAGGAAAAAAATAATAGAGTTGTACCTAGAGGCAAATTCTTTGAAGCATTTTAAACACTAGAAATAAGATATTATTTGATTTATTGCATTTTAAGACTTTTCTGTTGACACAGAAGTATCTTTTTTCACTTGAGGTGGCCAGGTAATTAAAATCATTTCTATTTTTTTTTAAATATTCTCTTTGTTTATGCATACAGAATTGGGATACAGGCCAGAGGTGCAGGGGCCATGAGAGAATTCACCAGAGACAAAGTGGGGAATAGAATAGGCAGATCAACAAAGTATGCTGCTGAGGGGAGCAGCGGGTGGGTCAGGAGAGGTCTGCCGTGCCATGTGGATCACTTCGCACATGGGGGATCAAACTTGCACTAAAGCAGCCACGACAGCTTTGCAGTACTGTGCTCCAATGCACTCCAACTTGCTGTGCCACAACGGAGGGCCCAACATTTCTAATTTTATAGACTAAGAGACCAGTTGAGAGTTATAGTGACATAACCTAAAATCACAGCTCATAGATTATGGAAGTGGATCTGGGTTTGTACTCAGTTCTGATTCTTCTGCTTCTATACTCCATCCCTTACAAATAAACGTTTGTTTTATTTGTTATCTAAGGACATTTCCCCCATCTAGAGGCCCTTCTCTCACACACATTCCATTCTTTGTGTGATATTTTACTAGCTACATATCAGTTAACCACTGGAAATTGCATATTTCTAAAAATACATTATCTTGCCATGGACTTTCATCACCTCTGCACATTGATAGAACAATTCAGCAAATATTTATTGCAAGCAAACCTTAGGTTAGATATGGTTCCTGATATCATGAAGCTCATGGGCTGTAGTTTATTAAGGTATAAAGAAAAAACATTTTATTTCTTTGTATTCTGAACTGACTGGTTCAGGGGGTGAGATGGAATTAAAGTTTGCTATAATGCTATTATGGATTAAACAATGTTTGATTATAGAATTTGGGCAGGGAATACAATGGGTCCTGGTCTTCCTTTTTAGATGGTTCTTTTAATGAAGCTTGTAGACAGTTTTTCTATAATCATTCATTGGACATTGGAGAAAATTACCTTGGTAGGGACATTCACAACTGATAAATATTGTTTGGAACCAGTACTTCAATTAAGTAATATTTCTGGTGAGTTTTAAAAAATACTTCATTAATACTATTCATCCCTGATTTCCTAAATTATATTTGACAACTGATACAAATCCCCTAGGAACTTGTTAATTCTATATTTCCAAGAGTCTCCTTACAAAACCCTTCTTCTGAAAGTTGGTGTCCTTTATGTGATCCAAAGCCATCCATCAAAATCACTAATGTGTGGGCAGAGCCTCTGGGGTTGTGTCTGGTGTTTTATAGCTCACAGGGCTTGGTCTTAGATATTTGTCTTTAGCTGCAGGACAACAACATCCAGAAAGGAGAATACAAACTGTTCTTTGATGATAAAGACAAGAAAATCCAAGTAGGCATGGATGAGAGAGTATTAATATAGCAAAACAAGTGCAGACTTTAGGAAAAGATTCTTCTAGAATCCTGTGCCAACTTTCATGCCTGGTGATATTTAATGGTTAACTCTGCTAAAGATATATTATTAAGCTCTCATATGTGTAACAGATATTTTAAGTGTTTTTATTAATTGAAAATTACCTTCTGAAAGTGGGGAACACCCAACAGACAAGTGGGAACAACCCATTTGTGTTAACTGCATGCACACTGGGCCATGCCTATATGAGAAGCTAAAAAATACCCAGAGGTCACCTTGGTGGTTTAAGGTGTTCAGCACTATGAAGCAATCTTCAGTCATTATAGCACTAGTTTGATGCCCAGCCAGGGAGCTGACCCACATGGTACAGCAGACCTCTCTTATCTCTCCTGCTGCTCTCCTCAACAGTGTATTTCAGTCAGTCTGTCTGTTCTACTCTGTCTTTGGTGAGTTCTCTCACCTGCTGCATGTCTGGCCAATACCCCAGCTCTTGCATCTCACCTGCTGCATGTCTGGCCTACACCCCAGCTCTTTAAAAAAAAAAAGATTTATTTATTTATGTGTATGGAACTAGGGTACAAGCCAGAGGTGCAGGAGCAGTGAGAGGATTCACCAGAGACAGAGTGGGGAGCAGAACAGGCATATCTACAAAGTTTACTGCTAAGGGGAGCAGTGGGTGGGTCAGGAGAGGTCTGCCATGCCCTGTGGGTCACCTCCAGGGCCAGGGATCGAACTTGCACCAAGCGGCTTGGCCAGTTTGCAGTACTGTTTCCCAACCCATTGCACCACCTGGGAGGGCCAAATAAATAAATCTTTAAAATAAATAACCAAACTCCAGTAGCCATGGAAAAGTGGAACAGATTCCTGAATGATTATTTTTTTACCTTGAAAATTTGTGATAATTGCCAAAGCATTTGTTTAAAGGGCCCAGAGAACTTGCTCATCTGAAGTAAACAACTTTGGAATATTTCAAGTATCCTTGTGGCAAAATGCGCTGTTATGAAATAACTGAGGAATCACTAAATTTTTCTGTGTCAGATAATTATTTTAGGTTATGGTGGTCTCTGTCCCTCCTACTTACCCTGCTGTTGCCCAGTGCACAACCACTGATAGATAAATATAAATGAATGTTCAGGACTGTGGTATGTCAATAAAATTGTATATGTGAACTCTGAAAAAAAAACTACTTTTTGTCATACTTAATTTTTTCAAGTATACAATTATCAATTTTGGAAAACATATTTGTTTGCGCTCCAGAGAAATGTTGGGTCTTCAGCCTAGCTCTGTCAGTGGTTAGCTAGTGTACTGGGCAAGTCCATTGGTTATAAGCCAGGTTCTTTATTTAAGCTATACTTTGGTTAATCCAAAGACATTTTCCAGTATGCTACTTCCCAGAATCTCAAGAGTGTTGTGAGTTTTAAAAGAGATGTATGAAGTACTCCTAATGTAGAGCAAATACCAAAAAAATGAATTTTTTTTTTACTCGTAAAACATCTTACTGCATGTAAGTGAAACTTTGATGCAAAAATCTTTCTTCATATCCCAAATTGAATCAGATAGGACATTCTTTTGCTTATATAGGAAGTGGTCTTGACATACCAGATATTAAACTATATAAAGAAGCTAAATAAAAATACCATGGTATAAGCACCATAAAAGATTAAAACATACAGAAGTGAAAGTGTAAAATTACAAATATAAAATTTCTTAATGTTTGCTTCACAAATTGTGATTAGAACTGAGTGGATAAAGAGAAATGGTGTCAACTCAAGTTGAGTGAGGTGTCAAGGTGATGATCTCATAGGCTGTGGTAAAGACTTCGTTCATATCTTATTGTTTCATGAGTAGAAATGGAAAGATCAGACATAGAAGACTTGATCTGGTTTACATTTTAGAAAGAAAACTTCCATGTGGTATGGAAGAAATTACTTTTTGAACAGAAGACACAAGAAAACCAGCAATTAGGAAGCTATTGCAGTAGTTCAAGATAGAAGGTGTGTGTGTGTGTGTGTCCGTGTCTGTGTCTGTTTCAGTGTGTTTGAGATAGTATTGATAATGGAGAGAGAAGCAAAACTGAAACAAAGATGCATTCTGAATTAATACATAAATTAACCTTAAGTATCTAGTAAGTTTTCATGACAAAAGTATCTCATCCAAAGGGCAAGGCAGAAAATTTCCAACCTTTTGGCAATGATAGGATTGGACTTGTGTATTTTCTTGTGGTTGGTTGGATATAATAAGTTGTGAAGGGAGGTACTCTATGTCACATGGGGCTCAAGCATCTAATTTTCAGGGTGAAACTTTCTGATAATATCCTTTCCACCGAGATGTGAGATAGTCTGTTTGTTAGTCTACGGCCCTGTCTTAGTGGTTATAATGAGAGCATTGGACATGTAGCAGGGTGAAGAAAAAAGCTAATTTTGTGATTTATTTCAACAGGAGCATGTGCTAGCTATTATGATTGATGCATGCCATGAAAGGGAAAATCTTGAATACAAAAAAACCAAAGACTCTTTTAGGAAGTATGAGGGACTGAGCACCATTCAAAGACAATCTCTGCAGCAACCTATTGAAATACACATAATTAACAAGCTGAGATGAAGAAAAGTATAAAATATCCTTGGAATGGGATTAAAAATGTAATGTTTTATCTATAAAAAGCCATCATTTTTTCAGTTTACTTATTAGGAAAAAACTTTCTGAAGAAATCTTTGACCCATCTGACTTCAGCCCAGCAAAAGGCTCATTGAGAATCTTACTATGTGAAATCAGGATAGCAGGAACACAGAAAGAGAAAAGCTCAAAGAGATAAGGGATTTGAAGATCATAGATGGTATAGAGCTCAGAGAAATGAAAAAAAAATTATGAGAAGGCAAAGGGAATTGATGAAACGTCTGAGTGGATTTTGGTTTACTGACAGACTCGTCTCTTGATGATACAGTCATTTCAGCCATCTTCCTAATCAATACTATATGTTGGGACGAAATTGATAGTATGGTACAAGGAACACAGCTAGGAGAAGCTGATGGGCCTGGACACCATGTAACATATTTGCCCTGACACTCTCAGTGTGTGTTGCATTTTGGTCAGTTTCTATAGAAATACAGTACTGAGGAATTTTTTTTTCCCCTTATGACCAGGTGTCCCCTTGGTTAACAAACTGGACTAGAATTTGTTTCCTTTTGTAATGTTTGACACCAAATAGAATCTTTCTTTTTAAATTTGTTTGCCCATCATTTAATTTATGGAAAATTATGTGTTTGGTCAGAGTATCACACAGTCTTCTCTTTCTAAACTATTACTGAACTAGACCTATGTATGCACTTACACACTAACACACATTCTGTTGATTCCTAACATTGAGAAGAGGAGATTAGGTAGACTTACAGAAGAGTGAGATAGGTGCAAATGATGAAGTAGGAATTGGGTTCCTTGGTAGCTTTCCAGGAATAGAAAAATTCTCATTTTTATGGCAGGTAAGATACCAAGCCTGATGTGAATGTCCTATTTTTTAAGTTAGCATGTCCCTGCAGAAAATGTCTCTGAAAATGACACTTTGAGGAGCACAATTGTAACTCAGAGTAAATGCAAGAATGCTCCCTCGGCAAAATTACAGCAACTGTGGAGAAAGTGTATAAGACAGGGCAGAACCCTGTTAGACCCAGAACCGACAGGGTTGATTGGTTGAATCCTCTTGCAAAGAGCTGTCAAGCACACAATTTTATCCTAAAGCTGATCTTATCTCTGCTGCTTCTAGGACAGAGAGCACTTACATGACTCATAACTTGGCTTAAAAATATTCATCTGTCTGATGGTGTCATGAGCAACATAGTTTGATACCTCCTGCCTGACACTCTTTGTGTGAAAAATAAGCAGTTGCATTTCCTCTCTGTAGTTTCTCCCCCTTCTCCTTGGCCCATCATATTTCCCGAAATAACCTCACTGATTCACTGGAAAGATTTTCTGGATATAAATATGTCTTTAATGTCCTTTGACTGAAAGATCTAAAGATATAAATACTGTTAGGGTCTCTGAATGGTTGAAATCACCATCTTTATTAAGCCTGAGTCTAGCTCCATTTCTTTAATGAAAAATCACAGGCAGCATATAGATTGGAATAAAAGACTGAAGTTAATATGCATTATCATCATCAGTGCCTATGCCAGAGTCAGTTGTGAGTGATGACTCAATAGCTGCTTTGTGTGATGAATGAATGAATTCATGCATAACCACATTCCCATATAAGACCTACACCTGTTTTCAAGGCACTCACAGTCTACTGAAGAAGCAAGACAAGTAAGCAGATACTATCAGTGTCATATGAGAAGTGCTACATAGGTCTTTTAGCAATATGTGTGGAATGTAAAAAGTTTATAGAGTGATATTTAAGCCAAACTGGAGGGCTTGTATCGGTTTTCTATGACTGTGGAAACAATTTACCACAAAAATTTAGTGATATATAAACAACATAAATTTATTATAATACAGTCCATAGGTTAAAAGTCTGACATAGTGTTACTAAACCAGATTTAAGGTGCCATCAGGGCTGCCATCCTTTGGAGGCTCCAGGAGAGAACCACTTCCTAGGCTTTATATAGATTACCCACTTTTCTTGGCTAATGTCCCCTTCCTCCATCTTCAAGTCTAGCAATATTGCATCTCTTGGACCCATCCACCTTGGTCACATCTCTCTCTGACATAGCCACTTTTAAAAGCTCACATGGTTTTATTGGGTCAACCTGAATAATGCAGGGTAATATCAAAGACATCAATTTAATCAATCTGCCAAGTTCCTTTTGACATGTAAGTTACATAGCTTCAGTTTCCAGTGATTAAGACAGAATCATCTTGTAGAAGGCTACTATTCTAGTTACCACAGTGAGGAGAGAGAAAGTGAAGGATAGCGTTCTAAAGTAGGTGACATTTCATTCCAGTCTTATAGTTTTCAGCATATAGAATAGTTAGATGTCATTTAGACTGACTTGAAATTCTCAAGGTGAACATGAGAATGGGAGAGCTGTGGATTGTGGAGCTGAAGGGATTCTAGAAAGATGGGAATTCCAGCTTAGATGTGGTGATACATACTGAGACCAGCACTTGTATTCAAGACATAATGAAAATTAGAATTGATATTTCTTTGATTTTTTCAAAAAAGTATGTGTTTATTTCCTGTCACTTCAACAAATACCTAAACAGCCAAGATTTTTGCTATCATTTGCTCATTGATTCTTGTTTAGGTAGAAGCCTGAAGAAGGCCAGTGGCAGTTATTAATAGAGGAAGGGTTTGTTGTTCTTGTAGTTTTAACTTGCAAAGTCATAGGTTCTATATAAGCTTTGTTTGCAGCAAAATGGGAAAATCCAGTGAAAAGAGAACTAGAACTGTTGTGAGAAAGACAATATGTCATTTCAATTAAATGTGGGAGAAAGATCAACTAATGAAAATAGTGACAGGCTGCAATCTTGAGTTATGTTGGCTCAACAGCTCATATTATCATAAGTGAACATTTTATGTTGGTTGTTTTTCTATTATGAAATCTTGAGGGAAAATTCTGAAGTGCAAATAAAAAATATAATTGAATGTCTATTTCAGCATATATTCTTGTATCATAAGGAGTAAAATGGGACAGATTGTAGTCCATAAAAGTAGTCTTAATGTTCTTCAGATTCAGTGTATATTACATAATATATAAAGAAATGTTAGAAAGGAAAAAAAAACACATACAGAATCCAATAACAAGTGAAAACATTTTTCATGAATGAAAGTGAAATAGAAAACACTGTTAAGCGAAAAGCAACCAAAATTTTTTTTGCCAGCAAATCTACTCTAAAAAAGTCAGAAATGGAAATTCTTCAGACAGAAAAGAAATACCAGAAGGGAACTGAGAACAACAGAAAAGATACAATTAACATTTATACAACATTACATCCAGCAGTACATGAAATGTTCTTTTCTAAGTGTACAAGAAGAAATTCATCAATATAGACTTTATTCTGAACAAAACACCAAACAAACTTAGAATGTTGAAAGGAATAGAAATTATATTCTTTGACCACCACAGAGAATTAAATTAGAAATCAATACTAGAAAGGTAGCAGGAAAATTTCCAAATGACTAGAAATTAAAAACATTCCTATATTATGTATACCCATTTTATATGCTGAAAACTACAGAACACCAGTGAAAAAAATCAAAAAGATACAAACAAATGGATAGACATACTATGTTCATAAATTGGAAGACACATAGCAAAGATGGCAAATATCCCCAAATTGATCCACAGATTTAGTATAATTCCAGTCAAAATCCTTATAGAATACCTTATAATCTAATTTTAAATATATGGAAAGCACAGGGATTAGAATAGTTAAAACCATTATAAAAATGAAAAATAAAGAGGAATTATACTAAGCATTGATATTTATTACAAAGCTATAGTAATCACATTTGAAATTGGTAAAAGTTCAACATGTAGTTCAAATGTAATGGAACAGAAAGTCCAGTTTGATGAACAAAAATAGGATCAAAACTATAAAGGTAATTCAATTAAGGACATTCTTTTTCAAGAGAGGTATTAAAATGAACATATACAACCATACCAAAAAAAAAAAAAAAAGCCTGCATTTTAAGCCTCAACTTCCCTTATATAGACATTAACTTAAAGAATAATAGGTATAAGCATACAGCATTAATCTATAAACATTGAGAAAAAACAGTTCAAAATCTTTGTTACCTAGAATTAAGCAGAGTTCTTTAGTCATGACACAACAATCGATAAATTACATTTTATCAGAAATAAGTACTTTGTCTCTAAAAGGCTGTTGGAGAATGAAAATACAAGTCATAGACTAGAAAAAAATTCTTGCAAGTTACATATCTGAAAAAGGTCTTGGATCCAAAATATATAAAAAAACTTTCCAAATTCAATAGCAAGGAAACAAAAGGTTAGCTTATTCTTTTCCTTTTAATATTTTAAACTTAACCATTTACATGTCTACAAAAAATTCATATAACTCAACAAGCAGAAAACAAATAACCCACCCACTCCCTGGTGGCATAATGTGTTAAGGATGCAACACTGCAAGCTAGCCACAGCTGCTACAGTGTGAGTTCAATCCCCAGCCTGGGAGGTGACCCACATGGTGCAGCAGACCTCTTCTGACCCACCTGCTGCTCCTCTCAGCAGAGTACTTTGTTAATCTGCCTGTACTTTTGTTGTTCTGTTACCCACTCTGTCTCTGGTGAATGCTCTCACTGCCCCTGCACCTCTGGCTTGTACCCCAATTCTGTAATAAATAAATCTTTTAAAAAAGACAAAGAAAACAAATAACCCAATAAAAATAATGGGGAGAAGAGCTAAATAAATACTTCTGTAAGGAAAAATAAGTTTTTCTGTTTCTTTGGATCATTTATGGAGAGTCTGAATATGGAAATAATGGAAAGGTTTAGATTCTAAGGAACTATTTAAAGTCTTAATGTTAACTGATGGGAACTTGGATGTATGGAGTATTGGAAGTCACACATTTTAAGGGGCTTGCTGCTTGGAAGCTATAATGTTGGGGGAGAAAGGGCAGAAACAGCTACCTTTTTATAACTTTGATTGAAGACGGGTGTTTTGCACTGAAGCAAGGGAGAGAAAGTGGTCCATGGCCTCAATTGAAGGCACAAGGTGGGGGTGGAATACATTAGTGTGGCCTTTATGATCATTCTAGAGGGTAGTGAGGCCTGTATTTCCTTGTATATACTTTTGTATATTGTGGGTAAATTATGTGGGAAAGTACATGGGATCAAACAACATAAAATTTTACAATTTAGAAGATAAAAGTGTTGATGTCTTTTATTCTCATTCTGTAGTATTCATTAAGCTATACTGCAATTGTGCTATTATAGAAACTAGGGCTATAACAAAAACATTTAATAAACACTTCTGAGATGTCAAAAAAAAAAAAAAAAAGAAAGAAACAACTTAAATTGAGAAAAGTGCTTGACCAAAGTAGATAAAAAGGTGAAAATTTACTGCATGAAAAGATATTCAACACCATTAGCCATTTGGGGAATGCAAATTAAAAACAAGATGCAAGAACATTACACATTTATATTCACTAATAGGACTAAAACTGAAACATACTGACAGTTAATACTCAGGTTGTTTGAAAGGATGTGGAAAAACTGGAGCTCTCATACATTGCTGGTGGGAATGCAAGATGTTATTTTTTTTCCTACAGTGTGGTTTTTCCTCAAAGTTAAACACGTATTTGCTTTCTGACCCAAGGAACTGTGTTCTGTGATATTTATCCCAGAGAGATAGAAATTTACATTCACATAAAAACCTATACATGTGCGTATATTTTATTATAATGCCATCAGCTGGACTCTACCCTCAAACCTTCAAGAGCTGGATAAACAACTATTATGTATCTAACAATGGTATACTACTCAACAATAGAAAAGGACAAACCGTTTCTATGTCTAACAAAATGAATAAATCACAATTGCATTGTGTTCAGTAATTAAACCAGACTCAAAGGATTATGTAACATATGACTTCATTTACATGTCATTTAGGAAAAGGCAAAACTATAGAGCAGTGGTTACCAGGGTCTAAATATCTGGGAAGGATTTGAGTACCCAGGAACAGCAGGTTAAAGGAAATGATCTTAGAGTTGTGTTACATGGATTTGCAAAATTTGTGGAACCAGACACCAAAAAATAAAGAAATCAGTTTTGCTGTATGGTACTTTAAAATATGAGAAAAGAAATAATTATGATAGAAGTTGATAAATTTCAGATTGTCTTCAGTTTACAATGGTGACTTTGATGTTGAACAGGAAAAAACAGCAATGGTGAATATGTTCCCAAGTTACTGCAGGAAAATGGATTTTGGAAGCAAAAAAAAAAAGTAAGAAAAAGAAAATCCTACTTGGAGAGGCAATATAGTGAACCCAAAACTTCCTCTGCCCTTTGAGAGCAGGGTTAATGGCTTCTGAAGTGGCTCAGAGGCCTGGAGCGGAGTCACTCAATCTGTCACCTAGGACTTATAGTCAAAGTCCTCTGTGTCTGTCCACTGGGGACCAAGGTCAAACACAGCACTGCCACAACCTGAAGAATAGGATTCTGCAATGTTGCTCACAGGAAAATTCAAAGATACTGCAACCCCCTCATATTTAAGACTCTAATGAGAGGAAAGCCCATGACTTTGGCCAGGTTGAAACAATGCCAGTGTCCTTCTTGCAGGATTTGGTATGCTGAAAGTAGAGTGTTGGTAATTTTTTGGTCTTCAACACTGTACATGATTATTAATCTTGAGGGAAAAAAATAAACTAAAGCAAGAGTTGAAAATGCAAGAAAAAGGCTAAGCTACAAGATGCTACTCCCTAAACACCCCTAACCTGGAGAGATTAAACTGGGTCAGCCTGGTATTTAGATGCTTATGAAATAATCAATGAATTGAACTCTACACTCAGAGCTTGTCAGGGCAGGGATCTGCTGCTGGAGTCCAAAACTCCAGATGTACCCCAACTCACCACCACCTGGAGTGCTGATGCCTCTGGGAAGGGGTCACATAAATGTGGGACCCCAAATCCCATGAATATGAGTTTAGAATAAGGCAGAAGGAGGTTTAATTTTCGATAAGGTCAGTAAGACTATATATTTGGTTCAATCCGCAAAATGCCTAAATGATAGAGAAAAATAAATAGACTGAAATATGCTGATAAGCTTTTTTGGGTGGTATGGAGCCAGGGGAAGAACTGGTACTAGTTCTAAATCCTTGCTGTGTCCCAATTCAACATGTGGCCTTAACCAGGTGGCCATTGTAGTCCATCTTAGAACTCACCTAATTCCACCTCCTTCCTGGTTTTTAACCTAGTGTATGAGATTCAAAAAGATGAAATGACCTATCTTAGGTGTCACCATCATTTGGTGCCCAAACTGGCTTTATGCAGAAATTCTGATTCTATGATCAGAGAACAGATAAGGAAATGTTCCTGATTTGATAGGTCTATCTAAGTTCTGATAGAAGTTTGCTTCCTTATAGAAGAATTGAATTTCCTAACAGCAGGCCCTAAGAACATCACAGGGTGAGGCTTTTTACTTACTAACAGGTTGGTTACTACAGGGATAGATAGATTAGCTAGGTAGGTAGGTAGATAGATTAGCTAGCTAGATAAACAGACAGACATAATCTCAGGTTAAAGCCTCCCCCAAATTCAGCAACTTCTAGTTTTTCTCCCCCCTTTACCTAAACACAAGATAATGAGTAGAACAACACTAGAGAGGAAATTGTAAGAAAATGTCCTTTCTCAAGCACAAAGTGGCAATACACAATTATATACCAAGTGCATGAGCTGCTATTAATCAGAAATTAATTGAGATCTAAAACTTCTAAGGAAGAGGTTTTCACAAAGGAACTCAAACCAGAGGTTGCTGTTAGAAGGGTGTATCGTTAGAAGCAATAAGGTTTATTCTGAAGGAAAGAGATACAAAGTAAATATTTTACACAAAATGAATAAATGATGGTGGTGTTGAGATGGAAAAGACAAAAACTGTGAAAGAGACTGAGAATTTGACAGCCCATGCTTTGGGAGCAGATGTCCAGTCTAAATGCCCAGGTCAAATTAGATATAAGCATAAAGTCACAGTATAAATACATTAGTTTTCTTCCCTTCATTGTCTACTTATATCTGGATGCAACTTCTTGTTCACACACACACACATTTAGGTTAGATATTTGGGAATCTGATTCACTTTTTTTCCTCATAATTAAAAATTCCCCAAATATAAAACATCAATGTGAGTCTGACAAGCCGGTCATTTAGCTTATTCTCTCAACTGCAGGTTTTTTTTTTTTTTTTTTAAAGCACTGCCTAAAGAGAAAGACTGACTGACTCTATGTCATCTGTGAGAATGAGCTTCTTTCTTTAAGTGACCCAGCACCCAGAATGAGAAGAGATATGACTGGAAATTCTTCAGCCTTGAACATGGGGTCAAATACAACCTGATCCAGGGACCCGTGGGTCCCTGTAGTAACCAACCTGTGAGTAAGTAAAAAACCTCACTCTGTGATGTTCTTAGGGCCTGCTGTTAAGAAATTAAAGTTTTGATTTTGGTCTCTTAATAGTTCTGTGACTACCTGCGAATTGCCTCTAGGTTCTTTCACCAGTAAAATGTAGAAAATAATGGTATTTAGCTCTTACTACTGTGAGGGAGGAGAATTTAATAGCATGTAAACATTGAACAATCCCTATCTAATAAGCGTCCAATAAATATTTGATATTATTAATCTGTTAGTACATTATCTACTCATTCAAAAATATCAAAAAACAGCAAGAGTAGAAGAGAAGTCAGGAACACTGCTGAAGTATATGAATTAAACTGAAACACTCTGTTCTGTCCCTTGGGAATGGATCTTCCCTGGAGAGTTTTAAACCACTGTGTGGTTGGATGACTTGCAAAGTTTGGTAACAGGGATAGATTTTTAGTTGGGAACTACTAAGATAAGGACAGACACCTTACTTTCAGTACTGATGGGGAAGATCTACACACTGGAGAAGCGCAGGTGATTAACCACATCTCCACCCACACCTCAGTCAGGGTCCCAGGGCCACTGTAGATTTTCTGATGGCAGCCTGAGAAATCAGCTCCTGTTCATGTCTGATGCTGGTCACTTCTGTTTAACTGTCATCCTACCAAGAAGGGAAAGCTCACTGACACAAAGGCCCTTTGCTCAAGTCATCATTGCAATGAGAGGGAGTAGAAAACCAAACACTATTGATTAAATACATATCTAGCTGAAAGAAAATACCTAGTGGATATGGTGTTTATTAAAAAATCACTAAATGCATAAAAGGCATTTCTTGATTGCTATAAATCCAATCACAATAGCAGGGTGTGGTTTCCAAATAAACTAGATTTATAATAGAATGTGGAAAACAGAAAATTAGCCCAGTGGATCTGGTCCTGTCTAGCCCTACCTTGAAAGAAATGCAAATCCTAGCTGAAATCCAAGGCAGTTCAAAGACTCAGGGAAACATACATCAGAATATGGAGAAGGTGGCCTCCAGAGGAATGTATCATATACAGCATACACTGGAATGCACAGAGGAGTCTTGCACTACTAGCTTCAACCACCAAGTTTCTGAAACAAATAAACAAAACTGCTGCTCTTTCCTATCTCTTCTACCCAAATGAACTGAGTACTCAGGAGTTAAATTCTCCTTTGTGGCTCTCACAATCCCCCTAGAATAGAGCTCTAAAAGGAGACAGGCAGCTGTTGCAGAAAAGCATGAGGCAATAATCAGCCAACATTGCTTACCAAAGCACAAAACTCTTGGGAACATGAGCTGTTATTCAAATTAAACTCAAACCCTCTTTTTAAAATCCTTTAGTGAAAAAGTAGGCTAGAACCTTTAAAATCCCTCTGTAATTTGCCTCTCAAATAAACAAAGTGGTCAAATATTTCTCTCCTCTTCTGTGTGATAGGAATGCCGGGCAGACAGAATTTCGAGTTAGTGTTGAAGAGCTTCAGAAAGTGCCAGGTGTGTAATTTTTAGACAGTAGACACTGGTTCAGTTTTAATTTCCAAGACCAGTCTCTCCTCATCCTCTCAAAGAGAGAGGGACTCAGCCTCAAGTGCAAAAGCTTTGCTCACAAAAATTAGATAATACTAAATGACAAACTTATCTGGTCACTGCTGCTGAAAAGTCTCCACCAGAGCACAACTCTCCCTCTCCCAGTAATGAACAAGCTAACAAGTGAAAACTCTCATTCCACTCAAAAGACTATTGATAGTATAGTAACCTACCTTTCCAACCTTGGCTCACCCACACCTGCCCACTGCTCCTTCTCATCACTTATGGACCACGTCTTGCTTTCTCCTGAGATTATATCTTTATACATGCTCTTCTCTTGGTCACAAGTGCATTCTCTTGTCTTCACTAAGCAAATTCCCACTGGAATTTCAAGATCTAGTTCAAAGTCACTTCCTCTGTGAAGCCTTCTGGGTTATCTTGGCAATAGATAACTGCTCCCTCAACTGCCTCTACTCCTTACTCCATGCCCATCTTACAGTGTAGGGGAGCACTTGCAATATATAGCTAGGTGGGATCTCCCCAGGAGTCCACCAGGGCAGGAATGGTCACTTATATCCAGAATAAAACTGCATATATAGCAATTCTAAAAAAACACTTACTGAAGGTAGGGAGGAAGCACAGGGGCCTGTGGTGGTAGACTATGGGTTGTTAGGTGGTGGGTACATGATGTAACAATGCCTGAAGGGAGATCATATACTTCTGATATGAAAACAATGACATAAATTGCTATTAACTCTATTAGAAAAAGTTTAAGGGATGAATATTGAAGTGAAATATAGAGGCAATGAAAAAGTTAGTAGAAGATACACCCAACTTAGATGTGTGTGTGTAACTAAAGGCCACGGACCTTTAATTTAATCATAGTCAGGAAATCTTTTTCTTGGATAATTACTATAAAATATTTCTGACTAGTAGCATACTTTTTTTTTAAGGACTTATTTTATTTGTACATACAGAATTGGGGTACAGGCCAGAGGCTCAGGGGTGGTGACTTCACCAGAGACAGAGTGGGGAGCAGAACAGGCAGATCTACAAGTACACTGCTGAGGGGAGCAGCGGGCAGGCCAGGAGAGGTCTGCCACACCATGTGGTCACCTCCAGAGCAGGCGGGAATCGAACTCATGTGGAAGTGGCTTTAGCTTCTCAGTGCAGAGCGTTAACCCACTGCGCCACTAGGGAGGGCCAGTAGCATACGTTTTTATATAAGGTTTCGCGTCTCATGGACAATAAGCAATATGTAGATACCTTGAGAGTTAAATATAATTTTAAGACTTCCACATGGGAAGAAAATAACTATTCCTGAAAAAATCACCAGGCTAATGATCAAAGATTTGTGCATTTGGAGGGGGCATTACTACTTGATAGGTTGTAATTAGGTTTTTACCTCACCAAACTGAAATTTGTATAATGTGGTTGCTCTGAGACCATATGAAGGGGGTCCCTCCCATGAAAATGTCCCTAAGAACCTACCTAAAGTCAGCTTGCCATGAAGGTGGTTTTAAAGAAAAGTTCCCCAGTTGCCATTATGGGGTACCACTGGATGGGGGATGTCATTTAATGTGACAGAGATCATGTAGATGAGGGTGGGGAGGGATAAGAAGGGAATAGGGGACAAAGTGAGGGTGGGAGGGTGGTTTAACAGGAGTCTAGTCCCAGGTACATTGCCCACAGGTATTATGTACAAACTCTGGACAAGGCAGTTTCTATCTGGTTCCTAGTTTAGTTGTACAAAATGGCTAAAGAAATCTCTTAAGAAGTGCATTTTTTGTAAGAGTAGATGACTTCGAGATTCAGTGCATTCTTTTCTTCCTTTTCAGCTACAATATTATAATTCTTATTTGGTGTATCCATTAAACATTTATGGAGACCAATTTTAGAAAGCTGATTTTGTATTATAATTTTGTAATTAACAGTGATTTGACTTCAATAATTTCCCAGGAATGAAATGCAGTTTCTCTGAGTACTTGCCCATATCCAATGTGAAAGAATAAAAATGCAAATTTTTATCTACAAGATGAAGAGGCCCTAATATTTACAGAGTAATCACATCAAAAACTCTATATGCCTTGTCTAAACAGGTCCTTAGGATAATTATCTCAAGACTACATTCAGGGGATTGAATGTAGTCTAAGATCCCTAGATTTAGCTCTCATTCAAACCTCTCCCTCTTTTTCTAAATAAATATAGAAGTATACATAATAAAAGGGACATTAAAGCTAAAAAATACCACAAATATGAGCTATTTTGAAAATTGAATTTCTCAGCTGTTTATGCATTTATAAAACATTGGGGTTACAGTTTTACACCGCCATATGTGCACATGCTTTATTCACTCACCCTTCTCCAAACCTCCTGTGCTCATATCCTACCCCCACCCTCCTCTTTTCTCTCCTCCTTCCCCTCCATTCCCTCTGATAAGCAGTGTATTTAGTCCACAGTCAAGGATTATTTTTGCTGCATTTTTTCCTGTTTGTTTTCTTTAGTTTCTCATATTCCACAAATCCCGTGGCTGTCTTTTAATTTCTGACTTAGTTCACTTAGCATAATCTATTTTTCCCAAAAAGGTAATATTTCATCTTTTTTTTTAATAGCCAAGCAGTATTTATTGCATATATACTCCACAATTTCTTTGTCTAGTTGTCTGTTAGTGGGCACTTAAGTTGGTTTCCTGACTTTGCAATGTTTGACAGTGCAGCCATGAATATATGAGTAAATAAACCTTTCCTATTAGAGTTTTTATGTTGTTTGGGTCAGTACCTAGCAGAGGCTTTGCTGAACATAAGGGATTTCCAATTTTTTTTAGAGGGTAACTCCATACCTATTTCCATAGATGTTATGCCAAACCACGTTGTCACAAGAGTTGATAAGTCTTCCCTTTTCTCCACATCCTTGCCAATATTGGTTGTTTTCAGTGTTTTCCATGCAAGCCATTCTCAGAGGGGTGACATGCTATCTGTGGTTTTGATTTGCATTTTCCTTATAAAAAGTGAAGTAGAATAATTTTTCACATGCTTATGGATCATCTCAATGGCTTCTTTATTGAAGTGTCTTTTGAGGTCTTATGCCCATTTTTAAATTGGTTTGTCTATTTATGTGTTGTTGGATTTTTGATTACTTTGTATATTTTGAAAAGAAGTCCCTTGTCAGATAAATGATCTGCAAATATCTTCCCCTAGTTTATAGGTTGTCTTTTGTTTTTGTGGGGGTTTCTTTGGAAGTATTAAGACTTTTTAATTTCATGAAATTCCATTTTTTAAATTTTTTCATTTGTTTCCTTTGCTGTTGAAGTTGCATCCCCAATGCATCCTGTGTTAGGTGTCCAGTAACATACCCTTTAGATTTTCTTTTAAGTATTTTGTGGATTCAGTTTATATCCAATCTTTAATCTACTTTGAATTACTTTTTGTGTGTGGAGTTATGTGTGACTCTAGTTTCATTTTTCCCCCACGAGATTTATTCATGTTCTTGTGCCTGTTTCCTTCAAGTCTACAGCTGTTTTATCTTTCTATTTGGTTGAAGTTTCAAAAATGGTAACTTTTACCACTTGACATCTCAACTTAGAGATGCATTATGAGACTCAGAGTAAAAACAAAATCTCTGAACATTATAATATAATTAAAATGCCAGGTTGCGTAGAGGGTCAGTTTGCATAGTTGGTAAGGCAGAGTACATCTTATTTGAATCTGGGCTCTGATCTCTAAGGTACATCTTTGGAGTACTTCTGAATCAGGGCTCTGATATTTATCCTGTGTGACTTTGGATAAGTTACTTAACCTCTCTGTGCTTCATTACTCCATCTGTAAAATAGGGATAATGAAAACAGCTAAAACTTGTGGGGTTCTTAAGAAAATAGCATGCTTCTAAAAATTAGTATCTTAGTGCCTCACACATGGGATGAGTGCAACCATTGTTAGCTGTCATTTTCTCACAATGTTGAGGTGCCATGGGAACAAAATCCCTATCTCCCTGTTCAGCATGGTGTCTTCAGTGCCTGGATCAGCGGCTGACATTGGGAAGCATTTAAGAAATATCTACTGGGTCAGGATAACATGTGTACATTTCCAGCTCACTGCAGCTTCCACGAAGCGGCACACACTGTTAATAAAGCAATGTTCACTATTAATAAAGTCTTTGTTCTTGGCATAGACTTCTAAATAACAGGTATATTTTTAATTAGTCCCAAATTCTACTTAATATACATACTATCTACAGATTATAGCATCTAAGTGATTTGCCCCCTAATATATGTGTTAATGACATTAATTTCTGTTGGAAGGAAAAGTGGTGTGGATCTGACAGACACACTATTAATATTGTTTAAAGAAGAACACTCAGGTAGGACATTCTAAAATCTAGGTGGCACAGAAGGAGTATGCTCACCAGCTCAAAGTAGAAAACAGGTATTCGAACATACCTAGTCACAGTGACAGCGCAAGCACCTGGTCTGATGGAGAAAGGCTGGAGCTGAGGAAACCAGCATTAATTATGTGTTGCTGTTAACCAGATGATTAATCTTAGTTAATCTCCTTAACAACACAGTGTTTTATATTTCCTACTTCACAGAGGGAATCGGAGGCTCAGGGGAATTACATAATTTGCTCACAGAAACCTAAGACATGAAGAGATCATTTTATTGCAGAACTGATACTTTGTCTATTAGGTCAAGTCTGGCACCTAGTAATTCTCAGCAAATGGCAAATGTTAAAGAAACATTTTAATCCCTTTTCTTCCGACTGATAGTGGAAGTGATGCTTGGCTTGCCCATAAATGGAACTTCCAGCCTTTTCTGAGGACCCAGTCTTCCCTGGCTCTGGAGGAAGTCTTCTGGGCTCCCTGGAGGAAGATGCTTCACTGCTTGAGATTCCTTGCATCCCCAGGGAAGTTATCCCTGAAGATATCTGCCCAAAACTTGCATAAGAAGTCAGTGAAATGCCTGAGGGAGTGCTTTTATTCCCCACCCCACAGTCCCAGTTTGCTCAGTTTAAGGGTTACACTTGAAAGTGTGTATTTTAAAACCTTCAGGGAATTCTCATTGCATGTTAAAGTTTTATTAACAAATTCTAGGACCCTGGTAGTCCATGGAGATAAGCATTGAACATGGAATCTGTGGAGAGCTGCTGCTGCTTCTGGGCTTCTGTGACCAAGGACATAGGGCTCATGCACCAGACTTTCTTGTCCTCTGTGGAACGACCAAGTGGGGCCTCTTGGTTCTCAGGGGGTAGACATGGTAGATATGTTTTTAGGGGAGAAGATGAATCAAGCCAAGTGGAGGACTGGGGCTTAACCAAGGGGACTTGATTATGATGGAAATTTTGGGAGCTCAAGATTAGCTAAGTCTCTGTACAGGATAAGAAAATTAAAAATGTCAGGTCATAGGATTTTACTGGTTGTATGGTATTTAGTCTTCACAGAAAATATATGCAAATATACACAGTTGAAGTAGAGGCAACATGAAAGGTGGTAAAATGCTGGTGTTACAGAATGAGATTTGAATTTTGACTCACTATTGACAAGTGTGTCCTCACCTTTCAAAGACTCAATTTTCTCATCGATACAAGGAGTTAATAATAATAATATGTACTTCAAGTTATTATAGTGAGGCAAGAATGCAAAGAAAACTAAACTTAATATTACTGATGTAAGGGATTAGCATATGATAAGTGCTTAATTAATGTCCTCTTGGCAGCACTTTCCCTGCGGGTTGACCCCTGTCCATTCAGTTCATCACTGTGCCTCTGGTAGACACTTAGCAACATCAAATATGGGTTGAAAAATGAATGAGTGTGCAAAGATATAACAGGGGAAACATTAGAAGGCCAGGACATAGGAGGCTGAAAAACTCTATCGACACTGTCAAGAGATCTAATATTAAAGTAAAATTACCAAAATCCACTAGGGAGACTAAGACTTTTATGCTTTGCCCTCTATTTCATTTAGTATCAGGAAGAATTTGAATGTTTTGAGTGGCTTTATATGCAAACTATTATTTATGGCCTTCTTAATGCCTGCATTCACAGACACACACAGACACACAAACACACAGAGACAACCTTAACTAAGGTAGGTACCCACTAAAAACAATCTTGCCTGCAGGCTTTGGTCCATTTAGAGTTCTCCCTAGTGAGAACTCTGAAGCTGACACGCAAATCTAGAATTTGGGATTACTGAGGTTTGGAATGAGGAACCTGATTGTCCCTGACTGTGTCTCCTCCCCCAGTCTTGATGTGAGTGGGTGGAATTCAGATATGATGGTAATTTGTAATCTGGGCTGAGAAAGCTGTGCTCTGTGACTAAGCCTGACAGGGGCCTGGTTGGTACCAGTGCATGCAATACATGCCAGTGAATTTTGGATTTAACTATATTACTTCAGGTCTCCTGGGAGCCACCTGTGAGGACTGGAAGTCATCTGTTATCACAGATAATAAGGTACAAAGTAGTGCCTGGTGGCAGACTTGGACTGATGTAGGCAGCTTGGGCTTGGCTTTCTAGAAAACTTCAGGAATCAAAAAGAGAAGTAGGCATTTCCAGGGCCTGGGCTGTGGTTTAAGCTTTCAACCCCAATTGTTTTATATTCTGGGCTTCTCTGAAAGTCATGGAACCCCACTAATGAATGGTCAAACTGTAACAGAGTGGTCTCCAGGAAATGAGGTGGTTGTCCCTCTCTCTGCCCTGTAACAAAATAACATCCTGGGGAGACTGGTAAACTGCATCAGAATTGCTTCAGCTGGTGTGTTCTTGTGAACAACAAAATTCAACTTCTACTGAAGTAGAATGTTTACCTGACAATTCTGATAGTTTAGAGCTGCTGAACTTAATTGAATCAACAAGTTCTATTCTTGAAAGACATACTGTCATTTCTTATTTTTCCTACTTTAGAAGTGTCTTTTCTGATGTTGAGTTAAGGAGTCACTACATAAAAAAGATTTCTAAGAAAACCACTTTGTGATCTTTTGCTATTGGTGCAGCAGTGATTACGACAAATCTTGGAAAACAGATCTAAAATCAAATGCCCTCCTCTGTGTTTCTCTTTCAATATTCTGTGTGTCCCTGTGTATAACTAGAAGTTAATTCAAGACTTCTTTAGCGTAGAAACCCAGGTGACTTAGCTAAGGTGCCTGGAAAGCAGGAAGCATGTTGCTTAGCAACTGGAAACATTTGAATATATCCAGTACATCTTCTGTTTAGTGTTCACAGCCCTGATTTTCTAATACATAGAGCAGATGTTAAGCCTCCTGTTGGAATTTTAAAGGCATAAAACAGAATAGTGAAAAGCGGAGACAACATTTTCAATTGCAAACTAACACATTGGTTTCAGCTCCCAATCTTGCTGAATTTGGAGACTCATTTCCGTTATGTTGATTTTCCCTTCCTCCTTCCCTACATAGAACTAATACAGTTACTTTTTTCTTCCTTTAATCTGTAAGAGGAGTTAAGCTTCCTACAAGCCAGGGATACTGGCTGAGAACAATGATAAAGAAGGCAAGGCTAGAAAAGGCTACGAAGAGCATTCATTCATTTCTTCTATTCACACATTGGTGATTCAACACATGAAAGCAGTATTGTTTGGTAATTAAACCCAGAAATCATATACACTAGAGTTCAAAGTTCTCACTCTGAGTGATCTATGGTTCCCCATCCCCCTTGTTCTGAGGGATAATGTCTTAGTGCCCAGGGCTCCTGCTGGTCAAACTAAAATGTAGAGTCAGGTAAGGAACCTCTCACCAGGACAGAAGTCTTGGTATGGGAAACAGACTGGGAAACCAGTATCTGCTGAAAATAGCAAGCAGACATTATGGCCAGGTTAGCCTAACCAAAGAGACTCCCTTAACAGAAACTTAACTGAGAACAGGAACTAGAGGTAGGATGCTTTGATCAGTGGGAACAATGGCACCCCCCCCCCACACACACACAGGCAACAGTGCAATTCACTCCCTACTAGCTTGTGGCAGACAATTATGCATCCCTAGTACACATCCCTTCTCTCTCTCTCTCTCTCTCTCTCTCTCTCTGTCTGTCTCTCTGTCTCTGTCTCTCTCTCTCTCTCTGTCTCTCTCTCTCTCCCCTTGGACTTTGAATTGTCTTTCCTCTGTCCATCACTGCTCCCAAGCTGCCATCCTGCGAGGGGACAGATTACCTCATTTGAAATGATTTGCTCTCTAAACTTAGTTTCCACTTCATAAAGGGAAGTACCAATAGGACCTGCCTTCTGTGCTTTTCTGTGGTTGAGAATTAAATGAAATAAAGTAGGTTAAGTGGATCACAGAAGCTGACAGTAAAGGCAGTGAGGGGTACCACAAAATAGGAGAGTTAACCATGAGTGTCTTAGAATAGAGGTTCCTATTCAACCTGTGAGATCAGGCAGACTGAGGAATTCTTCACTCCTAAACACTTACAGAAACCTCCTGACAAGAGGGTGACAGAAGCAAGGATCAAAGTTTGTTTTCATGTAGTTCTGTGTCTATATATTTTCTTTAAAATTTCTTCAGAAGAAGGGAATGGGGTTCTATTTTCACTGTTGATTTCAGGGTATTTAATATTCTATTTCCTGGAGGAAATGACTTTGACTCTGATTTTGGAGTGGTAACTATAATCATTTCAGATATGCTAAAGCTGCATAATGGTTCAAAAAGCATATGAATGAATGGTAATATAAAAAAAAGCCTTAATAGTGAAAGAAAATTATAGACAACTATAAAACATTCTTTTTTTAATTTTTCTTTTAATAAAAGCATCTTAACTATTCTGGGATGTGTGTATATATGTGGGTGTGTATATGTGGGATTCATTTTCAGATCTCTCTTGTGTGATTAAACTCTGATTTGAATATTTCTATAATCATAAGTTTTGTAAAACTAAACTCACTCATTTACGTCACTTGAAAGTAGACAATGAAATAACTATCTACAATTGTAGCACCTGCTATAGTACAATGGGGAGGCCAGCCCCAGCCTGTGGGATAGCTTGACAGACAAGTCTGACTTAAGTAATGACAGGTCCCTGTCCGTGGATAGACAGCATCTCCTGCTCCTAAGAAACTACTTCACAGTGACAATGGTTGTCACAAGCCCATGAGTCAAAAGTGACCAGTGGGGCCTGTGTCTGAGGAGCCACCCTGACATGTATACTGCTGGGTAGAAGGGCTGAGGACTCTGGAAGGCCTCTTGTGAAGTCAGCGGAAGCCACCAGAGGGCCTGTATGGGGATATAGTTGTGGCAGATTCCCAAAATATGGCTGGATTAAGATCCCTCCTTGAGGCCTGGAATTGGGGTATAGGGCTGATCTGAGACCTGGCATCATGGGCACATGGAAAGGGCCTGGGTTTTTGACTTAGAAACTTGAAGAGGTGATCAGAGGAGAGTCTGCTAACTCAAAGGGTTTGAGTTTGAGTTTGAACTTGAATCTTGGTTCTCTTGTTAACTGGTATTATGACCTTGATAGTCAGCTAATCTTCTAAGTCTTGTATTTTTAAATTGTATAAGAGGTATAAAAGTAATTGTTTTCTTAATCTCCCTTCTAAAATGGGTATCTTTAGAAAAGGTTCCCAGCTTTGTAAGGGAGGTTATTTATCCAGAGCAGTGCTGTCCAAAATAATTTTTCTGCTGTGATGAAAATGTTCTATAACTCTGCACTGACCCATCCAGTCACCACTAGCCACATATGGTTCAAATTAAGCACTCGAAATATGGCTAGAGAGACTGGGACACAGAATTTCAAATTTAATGATTAGCTTTAATTAATTAAGCCTCATGGGGCTAATGACTATCATATTGGACCACTCTGGTCTAGAGAGCTTTGAAACACATAGTATATTTTTCAGTCTGGAAGATTGCAGAGGGTGATGGCCAAAATATTTTACAAAGAATATAAAAATAAAGACAAGATTATCTCTTATTAGTTGACCTTTCTTGCTGGAGACTGCTACTGTGGTTTTGAACCATCAGATAATGCATGAGAGTAAAATTTAAACAGCAAATTAAACACAGCACATGACTTTTTTTTTTTAACTGTTGAAAGTGAATTGTTTTCCATGGTGCTAGAGATTTTAAATAAATCTCTAACAGAAAATTACCACAGCAACTACTAATTTCTCAAATTCCAGCATTATAAATTGAGGGGTTGCTCTTCAGAGTATGATGCTCATTGATCTATAAAAGAAAACATCTTCCTGTTGGTGAGGATGTGGATAAAAAGGAACTCTTCTGCACTGCTGGTGGGAATGCAAACAAGTGCAACCACTATGGAAAACTGTTTGGAGGTTTCTCAAACTGCTAAACATGGAGCTTCCCTACAACCCAGCAATCCCACTCCTAGGTATCTACCCAAAAAACACAAAAACACTGATTGAAAAAGATACCTGCACCCCCATGTTTATTTCTGCTTTATTTACAATTGGAAAAACATGGAAGCAGCCCAAATGCCCAAAAGTAGATGACTGGATAAAAGAGGTGGTACATATATACAGTGGAATATTACTCAGCAACCAAAAAAGAGAAACACATGTCTTTTGCAGCAACTTGGATGGAACTGGAAAAGATCATGCTTAGTGAGATAAGCCAGAAAGAGAAAGAAAAATACCGGATGGTTTCACTCATAGCAGGAGTATAATGGACCAGGCGAGAAAATAACAAAAATAATGAACAACCTTATACCAGAGACATTTTGCAGGGGTGGAGTGGGGAATGGGATCAAAAATGGAGGGGTGGGGAAGGAAGTGCATGGGATTTTGGTGATGGCACATGGGTGACATGGTGATGGGAAACCCATGGGGATTACAATTGAGATGGGAAAAAAATGTACAAAATGATGTAAAAATAAACTGTTATAAAATAAAAGAAAAAAGAAAACATTTTCCTTATTGCTGAAGATTTACCTAGACCAGCTTTCTTATTATTCTTTGGACTTAAAATTCTGGGAATTGTGCTGATTTATGCCATCATTCAAATCCTATTCCTCACTTAACATCTTGTAATAAATACTTCTGACTATCCACAGATTAATTCCTTTCAATTACTCTATTTATAAAGAGCTTGAGTTGCCAGCCAGCAATGGTCCATATATATTCTTATTGTCTTACACACACACACACACACACACACACACACACATATATATAATATAATTAACTAATCTTCATCTCTTTCTTCTTTGTCTACCTCATGTTTTTCAGTGTATAAATTCATGGACATCATTGTCAATTGGTCCATCTATTTATCTATTTCTATGTCTACATATCTGTATATGTGTTCTTTATTTTAATAAAATAGTTGAAATTGAAAGGACAAAATTACTTAAGCAAGAATAAAGGAAATTAATGATTAAGAAGCTATTTTATATATCAGATACTTATATCAGATACTTTTAGTAATGAAGGAAAATGTGTGTGTACCCTGCCTGACTCCATCTACTTCCATAAATAGAGATTTGTTAGTGATGGGCTCAGACTGGGTTTATATTCCTTGATTAACACTTCTTAGCACTGGTACTTATATAAAAGTGAATGCTATTAGAATTTTAAAAGAAAACCATCCAAAAAATCTATTTTTGCTTTGGAAGAAAATCCATCTAGAATATAAGCAACATTAATTGAGTTTAGATCGGCTGTCCCAGTAAAATCTTATGGGGGAGAGAGGATCTTTTGTTCTTATAATATGAATCAATGAGGCTCAGTTTCACTCAATCAGATAAACTATAGCTCTTAAGGTCTATTTTAATGTTTTAAAATATGAACAATTTCATGGGCTTCTTTTTTTTTAAACACTGTTCATCAAGAAGGGGTTGGTGATTGAGTATGAGTTGGAAAAAGAGACATGCTCTTGTATTTGTGCTTTGAGTGCCTCTAGCTGGAGGTACCTACCTTCTCGATCTCTTCTCAACTCTGTCACATTAGACTTATGCTATGTAAACAGCCAGGATACACAGAGAATTTCCCCCCCCCCCACCTGTTTGGACTTAAGTCTCCTTTTTTTGAGAGAAGAGGGCATTGGGCTAACATTATTTTGGCTTGAAAAGTTCTTTCAATGAATTTCAGTTTCAGAGGTCGGGATTTAATTAACCATCCCCATTAGTGGCTGGTAAGCTGGGAGAAATCTTGTTTTTAAGCTTTCAAAATATTTGTATAGTTATTGTGGGTTTAGGTATAAAATGGGATTTTAGTGAAATTTGAAAATTGTTTTACACAGCTAAGTGGAATTATTTAATTGAGGGGACATTCAGACTAGATTAGACCTGGTCTTTTTTTCAACCTAGTTTTGCAAGCTTCAGCAATTAACATGAATTCTCTAGGTTTTATTTTTTCCATTGTAAAATAAATATAATTATGTTTTCATAGAATTACTATGAGGATTATTTGAGGTTGTGTGTATAAAGTGCTTTACAAACTCAAAGGCTTTCACAGACTAATAGTGGGGATCACTTTGGTTATTTTTGAGGTGTGTTTCAGAGGAGATTCCATATACTGCTTGAAAACTGGTTGAAGCAAGTGACCTTTCATCTTTGTCTTGAACTTTGAGTCTATTCTGTGAGGATCAAATCTTTCTGTGGTGGATTATCCATAGTACTGAATCAGAGCACATTGCTTTTTAAAGGGACATAATATCTTATGTAAATGATGTGTTCTTAGGGAGTTTGCATTATTCATAATTTCAATAATCCAAGTCTAATGTTCCTAATTTAGTAAGTGTAAAGAAGAAAAGTGCACTGTGACAGTATAGAAGTCTCCCCCTCATACAGTAAACTCTCCATCATTACCTCTTTTCCCCTCTTCACACACTGGTCTTTCTCTTTCTCTCCCTTTGCCTCTTCCTTCTTCACTTCATTTCCCTTTTCTTCTGTATTGTCTTCTTCTCTTTTCTGTCTATCCTTTCTTTTTCTTCCTCCCTTTTATCCCCTTCTTTCAGAGATACTTTTATTTATATATATCCAGATACAGATTTTTCTATCATGCTCTCCAAAGTCATCAGTTTTATTTTTTTTTATATTCTTTGGAGCCTTTTAAAAAGTATTTTAGCATATCTAACCATTTTTCAAAAGTTATTTATTTGGCTGTTTTTTGTTGTTCATGAATACCATGATTTGATTAATGACTACAGAGTTTGTTATGTAAAAGGCAGGTTATAAATCATAACTGTAAGTATAAAAATAACAGCCATATAAGAACTGGCAGTTACCTTTTGAAGTATTGAAGTAATACAGTAATGAAAAAGATATGCAAGGAATCCAAATAGGGAAAGAAATAAAACTGTCCTTATTTGCAGATGATATGTTAGTTTACATGGAAAACCTAAAAAACTCCATAGAGAAATTAATCAAAACAATCAACCAGTTCATATAAAATCAACACACAAAAGTCAGAGGCCTTCCTATACACAAACAACAAATCAGAAGAAGCAGAAATTAAAAAAAAAAAATCCCTGTTCCCTTTTCAATTAAAACAAAAAGAATCAAATACCTGGGAGTCAAAAAGACAAAAGAGGTAAAAGACCTCTACAAAGAAAATTACAAAACACTGTTTAAAGCAATACTAAAGACACCAAGAAATGGAAAGACATCCCCTGCTCATGGATCTGGAGAATTAACATTATCAAAATGGTCATCCTACCAAAAGCGATATACAGATTTAATGCTATCCCAATAAAAGTCTCAATGACACTCTTCAAAGAAATAGAACAAATATTGATGAATTTCATATGGAACCATAAAAGACCTCAAATAGCCAAAACTCTCATGATTAAAAAGAAAGAGAACAGAGGCATCACAGTCCCAAACTTCAAGCTATACTATGAAGACATAATAATAAAAACTGCATGGTACTGGAACAGGAACAGAGACACAGACTAGTAGATTCAAATAGAAAACCCAGATATAAACCCACAAGTTTATGGGCAGCTAATCTTTGACAAAGGAGCAAAGAAGATACAATGGAACAAAGAAGTTTGTTCAAAAAATGGTGCTGGGAAAGCTGGGATGCTACATGCAAAAACATGAAACTAGATCTCTACCTCACACCATGCACAAAAATGAACTCTAAGTGGATTAAAGACCTAGACATAAGAACAGAAACCATAAAATAACTGGAAGCAAAGATGGGCAAAACATTACACAACATACACTTCATAACATCTTTGAAGATACAGCATCCAATGCAATGATAGTGAAGGCAAGGATAAATAGATGGGACTACATCAAGTTAAAGAGATTTTGTACAGCAAAAGAGACATTACAAAAAGCAAACAGACATCCCACTGATGGGAAAAAAATATTATCACTCAAAACTAGCAATAAAGGATTGACCACAAAGATATACAAAGAACTAATGAAACTCAACAAAAATAAACAACCCCATCAAAAAATAGGCAGGAGAGCTAAAAAGACACTTCTCCAAAAAGGAAATGCAGATGGCCAACAAGCATATGAAAAAGTGTTCAACATCTCTTGTAATAAGGGACATGCAAATTAAAACCACAATGAGATACCACCTCACCCCCATGAGAATGGCACATCTTCAAACAACTAGCAGTAACAAATGTTGATGAGGATGTGGAGAAAAAGGAACTTTCCTGCACTGCTGGTGGGAATACAAACTAGTCCAACCACTGTGGAAATCTGTTTGGAGGTTCTCAAACTGCTAAAAATGGAGATTCCATATGACCCAGCAATCCCATTCCTAGGTATCTACCCAAAAGACACAAAAACACTGATTTAAAAAGACACCTGCATCCCAATGTTTATTGCTGCTTTATTTACAATTGGAAAGACATGGAAACCCAAGTGCCCAAAAGTAGGAGACTGAATTAAAAAGATGTGGTACATATACACAATGGAATATTACTCAGCCAAAACCAAACAAACAAAAAAACTTTAAAACATGCCTTTTGTAGCAACATGGATAGAGCTGGAAAAGATTATGCTTAGTGAAATTAGTAGAAGAAAAGGAAAAATATTAGATGGTTTCATTCATAGCAGGAGTATAAGAGACCAGGGGAGAAAATAATAATAATAATGAACTACTATATACCAGAGAGTTTTTACAGGGGAGGAATGGGAGAATGGGATCAAAAATGGTGGGGAGAGGGAAGTGCACTGGACTGTGGTGATAGCACACAGGTGATTTGGTGGTGGGAAGCCCACAGGTATTGCAACTGAGATGGAAAAGGCACAAAATGATGTAAAAATAAACTATTACTTAAAAAACAATACAGTAATATAGTCACATGGCTCTGGCAAAGGATCATAGCTATTGATATATTGATACCCTATGGTGACTGTGTAGCCAGTTTGTAATTCACTTGACTTTCTAACTTTGGAATTGTGTGACTGCAGATTTATACACTTTCCTATATAAATGCACTTAACATTTTCTGTAACATGCTATCTCAAATTTGACTAATGTCCATGTGCACAAAATGTGAATCACACTACATTTTAAATAATATATATTTACCATATTCACCATTCTTTTTTTTTTCTTATTTTTACTTATTTAATTTTTATACTGTTCTTCATAAGGACTCTTCCTACTGTCCACCAGTATTAAAAACCTAATTGGAAACCTAATTTAGCTAAGTTTGATGCTTTAAAATGACAATGATCACAGCTTATAAGAAAATAAAAAAGCATAACGATTCCCAACTTCTTTCAACATGTGAGATTTTTCTATGAGATCCAGCTAATTTTTCAACCATTGATTTTTGTCCTTGGTACATCATATTTTCCTTCAGTGAGGTTTCCATAGTAATATTTAGTAATATTTTATCTTTTCAGTGGAGATACTGTACACCAGTAGGACCATGGGAGTGAAGTAAGAAGGCTCAAATTCAAGTCACAGCTCCACAACTTAGTAACTTTAAGATTTTGGAAAGTCATGCAGTCATTTAGTCTATGGTTCTTTCCTCAGAAGAAAGAAGGTGGAAAGAAATATTTCCCAGGGTAATTGAATATTAAATGAAATCATTTAAATGACTGAATCCTACAACTTCTAAAGTATTATATGTCAAGATGTTGTTACTAAAAACATACCTTCTTGAACACTATTTAAAACACAACAATGAGAGAAGATGATACTCCTAAAACCTTGTGATTACTTAGGTGCTTTTCTTTATCAAGTCAATCTATCTTTATTTTTCACTTCCATTTTGGAGGAAAGAATGTCACAAATTTATTATAGCAATAGAAATTTACATTAAAATGTCTAGCACTTAATATTTCTTTATACTCAGGATTTTCTGAATATTACTGCATTTAAAGTTAAATTATTACATTTTATATGTACTAATTCTCTTAAAACTTTTTTGACTTAAGCCAAAACTGATGGAGAATGTAAGGTTTCTTTTCTCTAAGTGTTTAATGTTTTTGAACATTATAAAAAGTCTTTTACTATATATGTGAGAGACTTATTGAAATGTTTAGCATTCATATAGGGATATACATTGCTGACAAAGTTGATATACATTGTTTTTCATATTTCTGGATGGAAATATGAAAAAAATTCACTATATTTACTGTTTTAATCTATTTTCTACATCATCAACAACTTTGGCACCATCCATAAGAATAAAAGATATACAAACATAAATAAATCTACAAAGAAATGAATTTTGAGCTATAATTTAAATTTTTAAGTAATTTAAACACTTCCAAATCGACCTTTAGGTAACTTTTTTTCCCCACTTCTTTTCTCACCTCTGTAATTGCAGCAAGTACAATACGCTTACAGACCTCTGAAACAAGTTAGGATGAAAAGCACTGTTAGGGATTTTACAATCTCCGAGTTAACATATTTATTAGTTTTTGTGCTGCACAAGTTTTATTTCTGTATTCTCCCCACTATAAATTATCACCATCCTTTTCTTTCATTAAAATAATAGTTACTTATGGTGTTCTCAATTTAAAGCCGGAGGTAAAAGAGATCAATAAGATTTGATGGCAAATTTCATAAAGTTGTTGGAAAAATATGATTATATACTTGAATTTTAAAATACAGGCTGCCACTGTTACCAGCTTTATTTATTCTAGAGATGAAGTCTCAGAATTTATGTCAAAAGACTAAACTTCATATTATTATTTATAAAATACCTTATACCTCAGCACTCAGAATCTCATTTGATTTTTTATCATTTCAAGATGGCTAAACCCTGAGAATTCTTATCTGAAATGTAAAAAGCAAAGGAGAGAGTTGTAGCCCAGTTAATTCTTGATTCCCAATTTTCCTCATCATAAGCCTAATCTCTTTCTCCCCCTCATATTTCACTAATAAGTTCAGGAATGTTACCCAAACTTTAATTGATTGAATTACCTTAGCAACAGTAGACCCGGTGTTCCCACTATGAAGGTTTCAATTGTGTCAGGCAATTATATTCATCTGTAGTTTCACCGTTAGGCAGAAAGTCTATTTAAAAATGACCAGTGTGTTTCCAAGGATTTGAGGATTTTCTTCCCTTTTTCTTCACTCAAATTTTAAGGATATTTTCAGACAAGAAAAAATAAACAATGCAATTACTGAAATTTTCCAGTCTGTAGTATTTTTCTAGCATTTGTTGTTGGTCGCTCAGGAACAAAATCAGCCATCAGGAGAGCATAAAGTAAGTAATAAAAATGAAATAAACAATGAAAATGTGGTTCTTCATCAAACCTAACTTTGCAAATAGTAATCCTGGTTCCTTCCACAGTTCTTGAAACTTCTCTGCCCTGTAGTGTTTGCATCTCTTCCTCTGTTTTACTCACTTGATTCCTGAGTATTCTAATTCTCATATGCAGCAGGATACTTCAGCATTCCACTGGGTATATGCCTTCCTTTCATGTTAGCTTTTACAAGTCTTTCTTTAGTAATAGCCACATGATTCCTAGTGGCAGCCATGTAGAGACTCCAGAGTCAAGTAAAGCAATGCTTGTTACAAAAATATACGAGAATCAGTGATGAAATTTTCAGATATGATTGTTATTCTTCCTTTCTGAATTATTATCCATGCAGTTCATTCTCTCCATGTGAATAAAATCAAAAGTCAACCTTTTTTTTTTTTTTAAGTGCTATTGTCTTTAACTAGGAAAATGTCACGACTGCAGCCAAAAGCATTGAGGTTTCCTTCGTTTCCATTTCCAAGCGCATCCTCGTGCAGATTCCTGGCTGAAAATGCAGAGCTCTTCAGTGTTATCCTCAGTCACCTCCACTGGGCCACTTTGTCCTTGGATGGTGTTTGTTTTCCAAAATCAAGCAAACTCAAGAGATCCTCCCCATCCATCTAAATCTGCTCACAGATTCCATATAAGAGGCACTTGCAGATTTGCTTCCATGGTTAAAAAATAAACAAAAACTCCCTGTGCTTCTTGCCAGTAGGAATTCATGAACTAGTATATGGATTGCTTCAGATATGATTTGTTCTTTTTAAATATAAGTTTTCCTGAACTAAGCAGATACTGCATGCCTACATATTACTTTGATTTATCAGGGTGTCTCCTTGGTAACTAGTATTTCATCTTTGATGATTTATATTTTGGGAAAGTACTTTCGACTAAAAATGAACAAACTAAAAGTTGTGCACTATATATGTGTTTATATATAGATAGATAATGGGTCAAGGGGCATGCATACAGAGAAAGGAATTACTAAAACTGACAGTTTCCTATTTACAAAAGTGTGGGAGCATCTATGCTTTACTTTTACATTCTTTCTCTCACAAGAAATGTTTGGGAATAGGTTATGGAAGAGTACCAGTTAAGAGTTTTAAAAGTGGTGTTTCTAAACAATATTTCTTAATAATTTTACAGGAACATGGGGCTTTGGAAGTCAGTGCTTTTTCAAAAGCCTCGGAGAATTTGTACTTTAACCAGATTTTGCAACTTCGGTTGTATTTATCTGTAGTTAAAAAGAATGACGGATAATTTACTTAGAAATCACTGACGGGACTGTTAAATGCTTAACTAACTTTTATTCCTCTATCATTTTATTGTTCCTTTATACTGATAATGTTCAAAAGAGGCAGCACTTCATTAGACTATGGAAACCCTATTGGAAGGCTTCATAGCGAGGAGATAAAGTTACCCAGGTTTGGAGCTGGCAATCTTCCTTCCTGCATATCAATAACCCTGAAAGGCAGTGCAGTGATGTTATGCAAAAACAAGGTGAATAAAGTATTAAATATTAATTTCTTAATTTGAAAATGGTGCTAATGTTGATGTCGCTGGCAATTTGGCAAGGAGGAGCAATAGTTGTTTTGATTTCAGGCTGCCATTTGATGGTACTAACACTTCCAAGCTAATACTGTATTGCAAACCCTATGTCTCAGTGTCACAGGACAGCAGTCACCCGTGTGGTTTGTACAAAAGCCATGAAAAGAAGCATTCACAAATGCAGATTTGTTGGGCTAAACTATGATAGCGTTATTGCTAATGATGGCTTGCACCATTAGCTTTTCAAGTACTGACATACATGTATCTTAACCCCACCCCATTCCTAGCTATCAAGGGAAGTTAATGGTAAAGGTCATGCATGAGTATAAACCCAGATCTGCCTGGCTTCAGAAACTTTATTCGTCACCAAGATTGTTCTGTAATCAACAGGCCTCTTCTCAATCTGACCTCACATCCAGCTGGAATTCAGCACAATCCTCTGTCCAGAAGGAACTGCCTGACATTCAAGTTTATGAAAAATAAGACAGGAAGGAGGGAGAGGCTTCCATATGAATGAAAGATTTGTCTTTATTTAGGAAAAAAAGGAGAATGTGACAGATGAGTATTTTTGATAACTGCTGATAATTCCCAAGAAATCAGGGTCATTAGCAAAGGAAACCATTTGTCAATTAAAGGTTAAACTGAGTTTGGGCTCCACTGTCCTGCATGCCAGCTGCTAGTCACACAGGGCCATAGAGCACTTGAAACATACCCATTCTGAGTTCATATATCTGTAAGTTTCAAATATGCTGCTGAAAAAAAATTATGAATGCTTTTATGATCATATATTAAAATAGTAATATTTTAAAAATCTTGTATTAAATGAAATTATTAAAGTTAATGTCAGTTATTTCTATTAGCTTTACTTTACTGTGTCTATTAGAAAATTTAAAATTACAGGTATGACTCATTTGTCTACACTGATTTTTTATTGGACAGTGTTGGTCTTGTTTGAACTTAAGGGGAATATTGTTTAGAAGATGCTAATGAAACATCTAAGTAGTAAAGTGGTAAAAATGATAATTATTCTTGAGGATTGTATTCTTGTGATTGATGCAGTTTAGAAAAGTTTGCAAGAGAAGATACTAGAAAGAGGAGAGAAGACAAATAACAATTATTTTGTACTGACTATGTGCCAGGAGCATTGGTCCATTATTTCTCTCAACCTTTACCATGACCTTGCTATATCATTGTTTTACAGATGAAACTGAGGTTTAACAATAATAGTTAATAAATAATTTACCCCTTGAGGGCTTCCCTGGTGGCACAAAGGGTTAAAAGTGCAGCACTACGAAGCTATCTACAGTATGAGTTCAATTCCTGCCAGGGTGCTAACCCCACATGGTACAGCAGATCTCGCTTGTCCTGCCTCCTGTTCCTTTTAGCAGTGTATTTCAGTATAGCTGCCAGTTCTGCTCCCACTCTGTCTCTGGTGAATCCTTTCACCCCCCCATACCTGTGGTCTGTACCCCAGTTCTTGTATGCATAAGTAAATCTTAAAAAAAAAGTAATTTACTCCAAACTATCAAGACTAGTGGGAGAAGATTGGGAATTAAAACTCAGGTTTACTTCATGTTTTTCCACTCAACCAGAGAGGCTGAGAAGAATAACAAAAACTGTTGAGGATGGTTAAATGGGGAATATCTAAAAAAATGCTAACATAGAAAAATTAGCCAGGTTTTAACAAAAGACGAGGACAAATGGTAAAGGAAAATTTCAACATATTTATGGAGTAAGAACACTGGAGACAAAGGTTAGATAAAATGAATGTTCAGTTCTCAAATTGGGGGTTATGTTGATAAAAAAAAAAGTGCTGTTTTCATCAAAACTCATTCCACAAAGTCACCCTAATAGCATATACCCTAATAGCATACACCCTAATGTATGGGCTTCTACTATATGCATGTCACTGTCTATTAGTATGGAAAGTAAAGAACCATAGATTATAATCTCTAGTCTTTTATTTACTTCTGAAGGTAAGAAATAAGTCTTGACATCATTGTTTGGTTAAAAAAAGAAGGTTGGAGGAACAGTTAATGGTACCTGTATGATTTGCAAATATTTTCTTCCACTCAGTAGGGTGTTTTCTTAATTATAGTTAATGGTAGCTCTTTTACTTTAAAGAAGGTTTTTTAGTTGATGAATTTCTATTTATCTGGTTTTTACTTTGTTTCCTTTGCTGGGGAAGGTCAATTTCCAAAGACATATAGAGCCAAAGTGTTTTCCTTTTTCTTTCCTATGCTTTTTATGGTTTCAGTTCTTAACATCCAACTCTTTAATACATTTTGAGTTAATTTTCACATATGGAATGAAGTAGTGGTTTTGTTTCATTCTTTTACATAAGCCAATTCAGTTTTCTTAACATTTGTTGAAGAGAATTTCTTTAGCCATTCTATAATCTTGGATCACTTATCATATATTAACTGTTCATATAAGTGTGGGTTTATTTCTTGGATCTCAGTTCTATCCAATGGTATGTATCTGTTTGTATTCTAATACTATACTGCTTTGATTCTGGCATACAACAAGGGGCTATTTATTCATGATCTAAAAAGAAGTCATATAACTCAATGGCAAGATACCGAATAATCCAATTGAAAACATAGGCAGAATTGCAAGATCTTTTTCAAAAAAGGCACATAAATGGCCAAGAGATACATGAAAAAAAAAATACTGATGATCACTTATCTCTAGAAAAATGCAAATCAAAGCCACAATGGAATACCATTTCATATCAAAAAGACCATAGACATGAAGTGTTTTCATATGTCATTGATAGGATGTAAAAAGGTCTAGTACCTATGGGGATTATTTTGGAAATTTCTCAAAATATTAAAAAATATATCTGCAGGATAATCCAGTAGTTAAACTCTTAGGTTTCTTCCCAAAGAATGCAAAAACACTAATTTAAAAGGATATATGCAGTCCTATATAGTTGCAACATTCTATAATAGCCAATTCACGGGGAAAAGCTAAGTGCCCAACAACAGATGAGTAGAGTAAGATGTGGTATGTCCACCTCACCTCAGTGAGAATGGCACATCTTCAAACAACTAGCAACAACAAATGTTGGCAAGGATGTGGAGAAAAAGGAACTCTCCTGCATTGCTGGTGGGAATGCAAACTAGTACAACCACGATGGAAAACTGTTTGGAGGTTCCTCAAACTGCTAAACATGGAACTTCCCTACGACCCAGTAATCCCACTCCTAGGTATCTACCCAAAAGACACAAAAACACTGATTGGAAAAGATACCTGTACCTCCATGTTTATTGCTGCTTTATTTACAATTAGAAAGACATGGAAGCAGCCCAAATGCCCAAAAGTAGATGACTGGATAAATTAGAGGTGGTACATATATACAGTGGAATATTACTCAGCAACCAAAAAAGAGAAACACATGTCTTTCGCAGCAACTTGGATGGAGCTGGAAAAGATCATGCTTAGTGAGATAAGTCAGAAAGAGAAAGAAAAATACCGGATGGTTTCACTCATAGCAGGAGTATAATGGACCAGGAGAGAAAAGAACAAAAATAATGAACAACCATATACCAGAGACATTTTGCAGGGGTGGAGTGGGGAATTGGATCAAAAATGGGGGGGGGTGGGGAGGGAAATCAACGGGATTATGGTGATGGCACACGGGTGACTTGGTGATGGGAAACCCGCGGGGATTACAATTGAGATGGAAAAAAAAATGTACAAAATGATGTAAAAATAAACTTTTGTAAAATAAAGAAAAAGATGTGGTATGTATGTATGTATATACACACACATTATACACACACACACACATATACACACTCACAATGGAATACTAATTAGCAATCAAAATTATAAACTTACATCATCTGCAACAACTTAAATGGAGCTGGACGGTATGATGCAAAGTGAAATATACCAGAAGGAGAAAGATAAATACCAAATGGTTTCACTTATATGTGGAATACCGAGAAACCAAACATAAAATCAGACAAAGACACAGCTTAATAAAAAACAAAACCTTCAAGGCTGACCATAGAACTGAGACATCCAGGAGGGGTGAGGGAGAGAGGAGAAGGGGGAGGAGTTAAAATAGGGGTGGACAGCACAATGGACTATGGTGGAGGACTAAGCATGTTTTAGTGATGGGAAGAGCTATGGTGTCCACAGCTCAGGGAAGAAATCCTATGCTGTCAAAAAAAATTAACAAAGACCTAAGAAAATGGTACTTCATTTTTTTTTTTAAAGATGTGTATGTACACACACATACAATGGAATACTACTCAACTATCAGAAATTATAAATCTTTGCTATTTGAAGCAACATAGATGGAACTGGAGGGGATTATGCTAAACAAAATTCATCAGAAAGAGAAAGGCAAATACCTAATGATGTCACTTAGATGTAGAAACCAAACAGAATGTCAGGTAAAACCAAACTTAAAAGCTAACCCTTGAAAGCTGACTATAGAACTGAGAGATCTAAAGGGGGAGAGAGAAAGCAAAGAGTTATAACTGGGAGGGAGCACAATGGAATAGGGTGGTGGCAGACAATGGGTATTTTGGGGGTGTTGAGCAAACTGGAAACAACACCTGAAGGGGAGAGAGCCTATAATCTCAGAACACAAACAGTGATGTTAGCCAAGGTTATCTCAATAAAAATGTAAACAAATATAATGAATAAAAGATGAAACTGAAGGAAAAAATTCTAATCTACTAGGGAAGAATACATATAATAAAAACTAGTTTTTAGAAAAAATAAACCAACACAATTCCTAAAAGTATGACTGTATAACTGAGGCTACCAGATGGGAAGTATTATTAGTTGGGGGAGCAATGTGAGATGGGCACCCATTGGACTCTGGTGAAGGATTATGGGTACTTTGGTGTATGATGTGTTAACATACATATGAACAAGTGTGAACCTATTCTAAATCATATACAATGTTTTAAATCACTGTTTATTAAAAAATAATGAAAAAAAAATAATGACACCTAGTTAGGAATTAGGAGATACTAAATTTTTGAGTAACCTGACCTTTACAGGTTACTTAACCCTTTCAATTTTCTTATCTGTAAAGTTGTGGATATTATCACTTTTACCCTTCATGACTGTTGTGAGGAACAAAATCTAAATGAGACAGTGCATACGAATATTCCTTATGAATTGTAAAGTGCTGTACCAGATTTAAAAATCCATTCATTAGTTGTTTGGGCTAGACAGATATAGGACTGTTATTTCCTGGGGCTATTAAATTCACAGATGCTCTCATGCTTTTACCATTCCCAGTAGCACCAGAATATGAATTCCATAGACCAAGTTAGCTCTTTAGAAAAACAACATTTATGGAGCATATACCACTAATTGTTACTTTCTACAGCAACTCTGTAAAGTTGGTATTGTTAGTAGCCACTTGTACTAATGAGAAAACTGAAGCTCTAAGCACTTCACTCTTAAGTTTTAGTAACTTAGAACTTCACTCCTCTGAAAGCATAACAGGACAGCCTTAAATCTACATTTTCTTACACAAGTTCAGTGCTCTTGTTTCCAATTCATAGAATCTAATTCTGTGGTCCAGAGGATGGTATAAGAATATGCACATTTATTAAAACCTCTTTGAGGCTGCAGTAGGCATCCAGGCTTAGGAACCAGCATTCAGGAAAGCTCTCAAACATCTTTGGTGAAATGTGTTGTCCTGTGAAACAATTGGCAACTCTGCCAGGTTAGGACAGTCCAAGCTGCCTTCCAGACCTCCTGCTGATGGCCACGCCTACCCCGCATGACCTGACAGAGCCTGGAGATCTTTGAATGACAGCCCTTCACATACTTCAAGCGTTTTCAGGGGCCTCTGCACTGGGGGCACTCCTAAGATAGTTTGACTCCAAGTCTCTAATTTCTTTCTTCACTGGTACACATTTTTTTTTTTTTAAAGATTTATTTGTGCATACAGAACTGGGGTATAGGGCAGAGACTCAGGGACGGCGAGAGGCTTCATAGTCAGAGTGGGGAGCAGAACAGGCAGGTTGACGAAGTACACTGCTGAGGGGAGCAGCGGGTGGGCCAGGAGAGGTCTGCCATGCCATGTGGTTACCTCTGGGGCAGGCGGGAATCGAACTCATGCTTTAGCTTCTCAGTGCTGTGTTTTAACCTGCTGCGCCACCAGGGAGGGCCCACCAGTACACATTTGCTGAGAGAACAGAGAGGCAAGAATTAGAGAACCAGTAGCTGACGAGGTGGTCTCATGAGTGAGAGATGCCACTCACATTGTCCCTGAAGTGCCTGGACTCAGTATGTCAGGCACAGTCAGCCTGGTGAGACAAGCATGGTAGCTTCAAGAATGAAAAGGAGAAATTAAAAATTCCTGGCATTAGAATTTGTTTCTAAATTTCTTTTGTCAGTAAAATATATTTTAGGTTATTTCTATTTTCCTGCCTTTTCAATTCCCCAAATGATAAAAACAAAACTATTCAAAAATAAAGAAAAAACAAGATGGGGATAAAGAACAGACTAAGTGAGGGACAATGAGCCCCACACAGTCCAGTGAGGCAGAGGAGGAATTCCAGCACAGCTGGGAACACGGACAGCCTGAGAATAAGTGTGCTTCCTACCCGACATACCTCACAGATACCTCTGGGTCTCTCCAGGCAAGCTCTGGAAGAGTTAGATTAAAAGGAAAGGCATGGCCTTCCTCTCTCTGGTTCCCTTTCACCTTATCTTTCTCCCACAGGCTTTGTTTCAACTTTAGTGGGATTAGGGAAGATGTATAGTCTTATTGTAGAAGACAGAAAAAGACAGAACAACTGGTTGCTAATTTGTGTGCAGGGGTGTAGAAGGGCTCCTTGGGGTCCCCTGTAGTCTGGGAGGGATCTTATCCATCCTTTGCCAACGTCATGGGCCAAAGAAAAAGGCCTTAAATGTGTCTTTAAATGATATTTTGAAGGACAAAGCATCTTGTGTACAGGGGCACTTTATAAACATCCTGTCCCAAATCATGTTGGAAATAAACAGGAGAAATATACATCCAATTAAAAAGGTAGAAAGGCCCAGAAATCATGGGTATTCAGTTCAGTTTGCCACACTAGGGTGTTTTCAATTTTTCTGTCTTTAGTTACTTGTGAGGCTGTTTCTCATCATCTTTGAATTTTGGTCATTACTTGAATGCCTAGCAGCAACATACACCAGCATATATTTTTCTTCTCTTTCTCTCTCTGATACAGGCAGCCAGATATATCCCAAGTGGGGAAGCTCTTCTGAGTCTTCATGTACTGGTGATTCTCCACAATGTGGTACTGGGACATGTCAGCAGTGAGGTAGTTGGCCTACATAAAAGATTTCCTGAAGTTTTGTTTTGATCAACCACTTCCATAAAACTTCCAAGTTCCATGAGGATAAACAAAAAGAAGTCATGTTCTGTTTTTCTTAAACAGTATTGCCATATTTTCCTCCTTTTATTATGTGATTCTTCTTTCTGCTCCCTTTTGGTTAATTTCTTACATATTCTGGTTTTCTTACAAACTTTGGTTCTCTCCATGTGGTTTGTAGAGTACAGGTCAGGAGTGACTGAAAGCGACTGGGAGATAAAGTAGTTGGTGGTGAGAAGAAAAACCAGTGTGGCCAGGGAAGGAGAGGCATTGGGTCCACTACCCCAGGGGCTGCCCACCAGCAGAGCATGCCACGCATCACCAGTTACCTGCTGCCTGCAGGCCCCTCTGTGTGGGATGCCCTTTCCTTGCTTTCATGTCCCTAGTTTCCCATTTATTCCTCTGATTTCTTTTGTTATTCAAAGTCTAACTTTGTCCTTCATCACACATTCTTCTTATGGGATCTGCTGCTTTGTCACAGAAAAGCAATATTATTTGTAAAACTACAAATACACGGAGAAAGGAGAGAAGTACAGATATCACGGACCCCTATAGGTCAAGGTCAGCTTGAGTGAATTTGATTTCCCATTCCTCGAGTTCTGGCAAATGATTTGTTCATTTTGATTTTCTGTTCCTATTAACTGGGAACAAGGAGTTAATAACCAGGAGATGGAAATGAGGCTAAAGAAGCCTCTTCTCCCACAGATGGAGCCATTCTTTCTTTTGGCTGTGGTGAAAGGGGAGGTTGGCACTGACCTCTGATGAGTTCTTTCATCCAGAGCACCCACCTTCTCTGAATCTCCATTCTGTTTCTTTGTCTGAAGGAGTGGTGGGTGGGAGGATAATGCCTCCAGTATTTGGGGGAGAAGTCAGTGAGGTAATGAAGCTGAAAGTGTTTTGTAACCTGTAAAATACTAAACAAATGGGAGGTATTATCTTTCCCAGTATGGAATGGTCAGGAATCAGAGAGTGTCAGGGAAACCATGAGAAATTTGCTTCAAGTGTCTGTATGTATGTTGACTCTGCTACCTAGGATCTGTGTTAGGCTCCAGGGACTGCCTAAAGGACATTTGATATAAACAATCGCTTAACCACCAAGTGGGTTATGTTCTGCCTCTTTATAGATTATTGCAGCCTGGGTTCCAGGGAAAATTTAGGGCAGTATAATTGATGAGATCAGGGGAAACTGAGAGATCTACTGTGCAGGATTGGGGTGGTGTAATCAGATCCCGCATCCAGAAGCATACCTCATGGTGAAAATAGAGAGAATGGTGAGGGTTAGTGGAGAAAACTAGATGGAAGAGGTGTGTGTAAAGGAAGAATTGGGCTACTAAGGAAAAGGAGCCAGGAACCATCCCTGCTCTCAGTGTCATTCTACACTATTCCCTTTATTATGTTTCTGTGGGTTTGTTCACCTCTCTGTTGATCTAAAAAGACTGGAGCCTAACCTTCAGCCTGGTGTAAAGTCCTTGCCATTTGTACCCAGTGAGTTTGTCTTATCACTCATATTGCTAAGTGTATGGCTCTTGGGCTGAACTTGTACCCTGGCAGAGCCTTACCATGTTGCCAGCCTGCTCATGTGAACCTTCTTCCCTTCTCAGACCAGAAGGATTTCTCTAGACCTCTGCTTCACAGTATAAGAGCATTCACATGGGTGAAGGGTCAAAACTCTGGAGTTTGAAATCTGACCTTATCTCAAAGCAGCCAAATAACTTTAAGCATACTGATGAGACTTCCTAACCTGAGGGTCCTCATTTTACAATAGAGATAATATGTAAGTGAGTGTTTATGAGGTAATGTATGTAATTCACAGAGCTGTCACACAATGCATGGCTAAAATTATGACTATTCTATTTATTCTACATGGAGAGGCTCCTGAGAACCAGAATGCATGATAGGAAGCCAGAGACTCCTCCATCAACTGGACTCTCTAATGTATGGCTTCTAGTATTCATGGCATGCCCAAACTCAGTCCATTTCTCTTGTTCCCAGAAGTGGTCTAGAACAGAGCAGATAGTTCCATTTGTAGATATGCTTTTCCAAGTAGATGTATGAACACTCCTCAAAGGTTCCATTTTTATCAAAGCAAACATATTTTTGAAAAATGCCCAAGGAAAAACTTCTCAGGTGCTAACTTGCAATCTTGACTTACCCACGCTTGCCCTTGCTCAGTTTTTGTCCTGAGTCTACCCTGAGCAGGTGTATCAGAAGCTCTGACATCTACAGAAATCACTCCCTGTGGGAAACTGGCAGTTTGTCCTTTAAGCTTAACTTCACCTTGGCCTGAGAAATATGGTAGCTGGTACTTAGCTTGATTCAACTTAGACAAATAAACTCCATTATTTAAACCTCATCAATTTGTACAATGTTTACTACGCAGTAATTTAAATACACCAGGCTTTTCACAGATGCTTTTTAAAAGGCTCATTAGGCTTTTAAATACAGAATAGTTTTTATAATAGGGCATGCTGATGAGTGAATTAAAAATGAATCAAAATCCTATCTTAAAATTTTATTCTCTTTCATTCAACATTTAATAAATACTTGCTGAATTCCTACCATGGGACAGACTCATAGTGCTGAAGATTCCCATTCTCTCACAAAACAAATCTCTGCCTTCATGCAGCTTCCCTTATGGGATAACAAGTAGTCTAGGAGATGCACAAATTATATTTGAAAAATTAAGTGTTTTATGGCAAAAATAGTTAGACAAGGAAGATAGGAAGCTATCAGTGCTGCAATGATGGCTATGGTGGTCTGAGGTCTCACTGCAACTGAGAGTGAGCCATGCTCAATTCTGGGAGAAGACAATCTAGACCAAGGAAACACAGTAAATGGTAAAGGTCCCCAAGTAGCACCATGCCAACCCAGTTCTAGGGGTAGTAAGGAAGTCAATGTGGCTAACTGGATGGGGCAAGGGGAGATTGGTGGATAAGGCCTGGTGGTGGTAGTAGATTGTGATGGGCTAGGAGGCCATTGTCAGGACTGGTTCTGAGAGGTGGGCTTTGAGACAAGGAGTGCCATGAACTGGCTTTCCTTTTAATAGGGTTGCTCTGACAGCTTTTTTGGGAAATAAACTGTAACAAGAGGAAAGGGGGCCAATGAATGCTTCATCTTCAAAACTGGCAGCTGAATGGACCCTTTTTTTGGAGTCTGGGAGCAGAATCCTTCTTTATTCAGAGGACAGGTGATCAATGTTTCTTCCTCTTTGTAGGTTAATTGCTGACTGACTCCTTCAAAGGTGGTCCAGTGAGTCCTCCTCCTGTCATTGGAGGCTAGCTGCAGACAGACTGAGGCTGACACTTGCTGTGCCTTTAGAGCTCCCACCCTACAAGCCAGGACTGCTTTCAATCCTAAGCATCTGACTGGATTGTTCAATGCCAATCATCTTGCTTTCCATTTTTCAATTTAAATAATTAATTAATTCAACTTGCTCCTGATTGGTCCATTTAGCTCACATCTGATAGGTCCGTTTTAGAATTCTGGAACCAAATATAAAACTTTTCTCCTAGAGTGGGGGAAAAGTCAGCACACTGTATTCGGGCGAGGGCAGGCTCATGGGCCTGTTGACTCCAGGGAGCTTTGGTCAGAACAGGCCTTGTTGGGATGGGGCTGGAGGAGAAGGAAGGGCCACAGGTAGTAGCCTCAACAAAACTGCCTTGTCCTGCAGCCATTTGGGCACCATTAGATACAGTTACAAGAGAAGGGAGTGGAAATAATAAGATACAGACAAATGTTGCATTTGGCACTAGACTAGGGAAATGTAATTGTTTACCCCTATAACCACTTGAAGTTTACAGTCATAATAAAAAGTGAGTCTAGTTTCAATTATAGATATGTGTCCAGCTATATTCAGCCGCATGGGTACACATGTAGAATAAGTGGAAACTTGAATCTGACTAGGACTGAGTTTTTGCCAAGTGAGTCTGATGAAGTACGTGAGTGCAAGGGATTTGAGAATGATAACATAATATGTTATAGTCTTTAAGCTTGATAAGAGAAAAGGTGAATTAAGGATACAAAGAAGGCAATAGACAAAGAAAAGGGGTAGCAATGAACAAATGAATTGCGGCTGTTGGTGTCATCAGTGGTTTTGGCCATTTACCAGAGAAAAGAACCAGAGTGAGAGGAGGTGGTAGTCATAGAATGGGATGCTTGAAGTTCTCATGTAGGTTTTAGGAAGGATGAGCCCACGGTGTGAGCCTAGAGATGAGTGGCTGAAATGGGGAGATGGTTGGCATCATTGGGGGAGAGTAGTTTCAGAAACTGAAAGGACAGGGTTCTAGAATATTGAAATCACTAAGAGTTAAAAAAAAATCCCCATCTTAGGTAAAAATATTGAACCATTGCCTTAGGACACACTACTGGCTTCCTTAGCATGCCATCAAATGTTCACTAGAACATTTCACCACAGATACAAGAAATCACAAAACCACTGTTAGCACATGCCTTGTGCATACGAGGTACCTCTTCTTTGTTCTTTTAGAAGTCATCTCTGTGTTCCTCTAGCCTAGCAGTTCCAGTGCAGCCATTCCTTTAGTTTTCTTCTTTTCTAAACCAACTTTAAACTCTTAAGGACAGGAACAACATAAGTACTCAGAACTGGCATAATAGCTTCCTGGATGCTTACTAGACATTCACCATGTATAGGATAGTGGTTAAGAACACTCTTTCTGAAGTCTGACAGACCAGTAGACCTGGGTCTATTCCCAGGTGGCTTTACTGACTTTGTGTCTCTGGAAAAGTCAGTTAAGTCCATTCATTATCTGTACAATGGAGACAACAACAACAGCTCCTTATAGACAAGTGCTAGGAGTTGATAAGGCTTTCCATGTAAAGTGTTCATTAGAATCCTGGTATATAGGAAATGATTAATACTTTTTAGCTATTGATGCATGAAGACAATGAAAAGTATGGTTGACTGGGTTATTATTTCCAGAGTGGCATACTTCCACATCAGCCAGGCCAGTGCTACAGTCTTTCAGAGAAAAAGGGAATTGGAACAAGCTGACTTTGGTCTCTGGTGATTCTGTAACATGCACAATGAGAAATGATGAAAGAATAATTTTGTTTTTAATAAGTAGAACAGACTTCACGAGCTCTTTAGGTGTGCACCTCTCTGTTCATGCAGCCCAGAAAATGCAGCATCTGTCTTGTAGCTAGCTACCCAATGAACTAAAACCATGTTGCTGTTCTTGATGCTATGTTGCCAGTGATTATATGATTGTATCACATGATGATTAAGCCAGAGCACACAGATCTGATATATTCTCATTTATAAACACAAATATATATAAATTTTTAAACAAAGGCACACTTAAAGAACTAGGTAGCTTTTAATCAGTGAGACAAGGAGGGGTGCTGGAGTGGGGTAAGTAGCCTAAACTGCACCTTTTCATGCAATGTAGCTGCTCCTTGTTAAGCCTCCTTTCCCCTTCTGTTTAAGTGCTGTGTTTTCTTCCTAAGCTCAGAATTCGCTGTTCTGAGAACTGGAGGCTTAGCTAATGAGTCTGGACTGCTCATTGCTCTGTCTAGCAGATGGCACACCTGTCGTGGGGATGCATCACCCCTCTAGATAGAGGTTGGGCAGAAGTGGTGTATTCAGACCTTCTTTCTCTTAGTTGCACAACTAAGGGAGAGTCAAAAGATCTTTTATCAATCCTCAAAGCAACTGAAAAGTGCCTCTTGTATTCTAGTGGAATTACCTCAAATTGAATTTTTTTTTAATGGGCCTAGAATCCCATTCAAAACAACACAGTTGGGAAACAATCTAAGTGTTTTAATACCCGTTAGATTTTTATGCCTTTGAAATCAACATCAACCAAATCCTCTATTTTTATTTAGTTTGTGTATTTTTATGTATGTGTGTGTAGTGGGGGGAAGGGGTGGTGTGATTGTCAGGATTCAGTTTTTTTTTTAATGCAGGCTTTAGATTGAATCAGAAGTTGCTTTCGATTCCACAGGCAATTCAGCTGTTACCTGTTATTTATTCTAACCTCTTTTACACCCTGGTTTCCCAATAGAAGAAAACAGTCTCTTTGCCACATCCTTTGAACATTCTTTTTTAAAAAAAAAATTTCTGAGGTGTGAGTCAGTCTAGAGTTTAGTCTGGGAGTAGCTACCAAAAAATGGGTAAATCAAATCACCTAAAACTTTGGCTTCCTACTTACCAGAATAAGCAACTTCATTGCTGCACAGTGGAAACAGTACAGCAAAGTGGTTAGAATGTTTGGCTAGGAATTAGATGACCTGGTTCAAATCTTGTACTCACAGCTTACAAAGGGCATGACTTTGGCTCACAGTTTTATGATTTATAAAGGAGGGTAAAAATTGAACTTACTTTATAAAGGCTGAGGTCTGTTATGTAGCCCTCATGAGCTAAACAATGTGCTGCAACCCTTATGTAGGTTTATTTAGCTAATTTTATTTACTTATTGTATTTATTTTTATTATACTAACACCAATGTAATGGTACAGCAGTGCATATGCCTTAGGAGTACTGACTAACACCTCTTCAAGTGAATGTTGCCATATCACCCTCTGAACAAAATGTCAAATAGCCTTCAACACAGTCCATTGGACTCCCCCTCCCCACTGGGCCCACCCATATGATAACTTTGTTTTGGTTTGATTTTGTGTGTTCCTTTGCTTTGTTGCTTTGTTCCATATGCATAAAATCATCCAGTACCTCTCCTTTCTCCTTTTGACTTTCATCTTTGACTTATGTCACTTAATATGATCCCCTCAAGTTCCATCCCTATTGTTGCAAATGGCAGCATTTCACCTTTATTTATAGTATTCAGCTAATTTAAAATCTACGTAATATCAATGCAACAGGGACCTCAGAACACTGGCATATAGCACTAAAATGTTATAATTTTATATAATGTCATCATTATCATTATTACACTATTAAGGCACCCTATAGTTTAAATTTTCCTATTGTTTATTTACTCTATCTCACTTCTTTACTCCTCACTCCCTTCTAGAAATTCCTTGTTCATCATAACTGGCATTATTGATATCCAGTGGCTAGATTCTGAGGATGCTGCTTGAAGTCCTACAATACACAGGACAGCTTTTCTCCCCAACAACAAGCGTTAGCCCACTCTGAGGATTGCTATGGGCGTGGGTTTAAAGGCTGCTTTGAGAGTCTATTCGAGAAGCAATTTCTTTTTATTTGATAAACTACTATGCTTTGGCAGTGATGATGCTTAAGGCTCCCTGTGAGTCGAGTGGAGGAGGGTGGAGATTCCCATTTTATATCCACATCTAGTGGGAAAGCTCAATTTCCATTCCTATCCCTCAAATCAATATGTTTACTTGATTTTTCTAGTTTGTAGAATTAGCGAAAACCTGCTCTGGCCACCAACAAATAAACTTTTTCTTACCTGTGTCTGTATCTCCCACTCCCATACCCTTATATTGGGTTTGCTTCAGACATTCTCCTCTGCTTGGGACATTGCCTTCCTCCCATGTATTCCTTCTTGCTTCCTATCAAATCCTATTCATCCCACAAGTAGGGAAGGCTCAAATAGGACTTTTTACATCATGCTTTTCCAGGTGCTTCCTTTTCTTTCAGCTCCCTATGCTTTAATTCTCATGACATCTCATAGCCTGCCTTTTGGTATAAGTGCTGATCACTCTTTCTAAGGCTAAAGTCCCTTGCAGGTACGGGTTGTCTCATTCACTTTGGATCCCTTGTAGAATTTTGGACAAATATTATGCACAATGAGAGTTGGACCAATATTTGTTGAATTGCATTTGTCTCTGTGGCTACCCTCCACCCCCACCTGGCACTGCACTTATTCACAATGTGCCTCAGCCTGCACTCAGATTCCTGTTGTAATATTTCTAGTTTTCACCTTCACAGCCTTCACAATCTTCACGATCTCCCTCTTCCTCTCTTGCCTTTTTTTTTTATTGTTGTTGGCTTGAAGGTTAATTATTTTCATTGACTAAATCTGTCGCAATACACTTGCTTGTCTGTTGCCTTCAGTTGACGAGCAAGCTATTTTAGGAAGGCAACAAAATGTGGCAGCTGCTATTTATAAAACAAGAAGTGTTCTGAACTCCCCTGTGGGTCACTTGCCCATCTATCTTCATTGATGCCTGCAAGAGGTGTTTCCTAGGAGCCAGTGTACTTTCCTTTCTTTCTGTCACATTACACCCCACTCACCAATAATTGTGAATTTTCATTTTATTTTGCCTTGGTTTTAAATTCTCCTTTTGATTTGGATCATTTTCCTATTCCTTCTCTCTTTTCATAAAAAAGCAGAAAAGAGAAAAACCCACTAAGCTACATAAATGTCTTTTTATGAATTTGACCTCTTGAGATGAGAGCTTTATTATTGAAGGGAAAATGAACTGCCTGCCCCATGATTTGGTAATGGAAATGCACTATTTTAAGAAGTCTTATCAAACCTTTTTTAAATATATATATATATAAAAGTATATGTATACACTATCAAATATAATCACTTAACATTGAAGAACAGAGGATACAAATAATTGCTTTAAGTTAGGAAAAATATTACTAGCCTTAGCCTTACCATTAGTGCTAACAAATGAATTAAGCTTGGGTTACTCCCAAGTGTACAATGAACAAAAATACATATAGGAATTCTGATTTGGAGTAATACTATAAGATTGATGCACAATTGATCATTTTGCTTCTGAATTCAGCCACCTGACACTTCTTCTCTACTCTCATCTGAACTCATGTATGCTGAGGTTATCATTTTAATCACATGTCTTAGTTCCTTAAAATCTGAAGATTCTCCATTATGTATAGCATAGGGTCCAAAATTTTTATTGTGTCAAAAAATGTCCTTATATTCCATCTAAATATATCTCGTTACCTCATTTACTGCTCCTTATTCAATGCATGCTTTACTACAGCCACAACAAACTTTTCTCTTCCTTGAAGACATTGTAGTCTCTTCTGTGCCTTTGACCCTCTGAACAACTCCTCATTCATTTCCTGGAAGGCACTGTTTGTCCCTGCACCACATTTTCTCTTATGTGACCCCATTTCTTTCTATAAGTGATAGATGTGAAAAGGACTAGCAGATGTAAATGTTCAGTATTCAATGAAAAACGGAGTCTGCAAATTCAAAGGAAGATCTCTGTCTTATGAATGGGCTCTCTTCTGGGTGTTTATAAATCAGTCCAACCTAGCATGAGGGATGCATATATAATGTTGTATTTATATGAAAACTAGATATAGTCTTTCCCTCTTTAAAAAATCTCAAGAGCAAAAGAGGATCTTTCTCCCTCAATAATCCTCACAGTAATATCCCCCTGGAGACTGCTGTTCTATGGGCTCTGGAGAGCGGAAACCCTGGGGTGGGAGAAGAGTGAATGCTTGGACAGGAGAGTTGATACTTAGGAGCCAGGGTCTGTGGGGACAGGCTTGGATGGCAGGGGATCTGATAGAAATTAGTGCTTGGCTTCTTGAGCTGCCATAGCAAAAGACCACTGCTGTTGTGTTCTAAACAACAGAAAGTGTTTTCTAATAGTCCTGCAGCCTAGGATTTAGAAATCAATTATCTTCTCGAGTTTGTCTATTCCTAAGCTCTCTCCTGTTGGCTTAGAGGTGGTCCCGTTATCCTGCATCTGCACATGGTCTTCTCTCCACATGCCTGTACCCTAATTTTCTCTTAGTATGAGGATCCCAGTCACCCTGGATTTGAACCCATCCTAATGATCACATTTTACTTTATTCTTTGAAGATCCTGTCTCCACACATAGCCAGGTTCTGATGTACTGAGAGCTCTAAAGAAAAGAGTTTACGGTGGGCACATTTCTGCCCATGGCAGGCTGAGGGCAGGCATGAGTATTGGGGTCACAGGGACTACTCATGGAAACCCCTGGAGGGCAAGGAACCTGTCTTGCTTGGCTTAATCTTCACAGTAACTTGTTCATGGTGGGCATTCAGTCATGTTTTAGAACAGAATGACAGCCTCCACTTAAAAGTGAAGATTTTTGATTACTTTCTTTCAATATGCACTTACATAAGCTTCCCTTCTCAGTCTTATGTGTAAACTTTATCAGCATCTTGTGGACATGCTCATTTGAACAACACTTGAAAATAGTGACCAGGGCCCTTTACACAGCCTTTCCTAAGAGCTGAGCAATCAGTCGACTATGAGTTTTAGGTAGCTTATGTAGCTAATTTTAAACTTGCCTAACCATGTTGTCACTCAGGCTTTGTTTACATTTTTGTTTTACCAAGGGTATTCAAGAAATGTTTATTTCTATGTTTAGTGTTAACCTGATTCCTAGAAGTTGGTTCTTATAATATAGACACAAGACATCTCTGGTATTGTCTCTACCCTTTTTATGACCTTGTTGCAAATGTGAGCAGTTCTGCTCTGGCTGGCCTAACTTGTTTTCAGGAGATGATGCTGGCACCTAGTGACTACCATTCTCTAATGCTCAAACTTTAATTTTTGATAAATTTATTCATTTATTTTAGTGTAGAAGAAATGGGGTGTAGGCCAGAGTGTGTGTGTGGGGGGGGAGTGAAATAATTCACCAGGGACAGAGTGGGAAGCAGAATAGGTAGATTTACTGAAATACACTGATGAGTGGAGCAGTGGGAGAGAAAGGAGAGGTCTGCTGTGCCGTTTGTGGTTTATCAACTTGGCTGAGGATTGACTCAGGCCTGAGAGGTGATAGCTCTGAGACTTTACCCCTAGGCCACCAAGGAGGCCCAGTCCATGTTTTTAAATAACCTTCTTGGACCTTTGATATCTGCCGCCGTGGTCTGAAGGCTCCAATGTCATTGGTAGATCACCTAGAAGAAGGTTAAGTGTTGAGGTCACAATGGCTTCATGAGCCAGTAAGATTAGCTGGATTATATTGAAATATTTAATGGGGAATATTGTCATAGGATGACCCATTTTAGTATTTGTACCAGTGGAAAGATGCTGAGATCTGAGACTGACTACGTATGTGGTTTCTGTCTTTTCACTTATTATTCTCCTAATTATTATATTACATCTTATTTATTCCATATTCATATATGCTCTCACTTTAGAAGACAAACTCCCTGAAGACAAGAACTTTACCTGTCTTGTTTGTTGCTTTGTTGCTAATAATTGAAGTAGTTTACTATATCAACCAGTCACTTAGATACTACAAGGCCAGCATTGCTCATATGTCAAATGACTATACTAGTGTTTGTTATACCAAACCTCAGGTCATTGACAACATCTAATGGGATATAATGTCAATATATAAAGCACAAAGTGGCTTGTAAAGATAAGCTAAATAACCATAAAAGTATGTGTTTTTGAATGACAGGAAACACGATAAGGAGAATCGACATACTAAAGAGCCTTAATGTCACCTAAGGAGTTCGGATTTGATGAGGTACAAATCCAACTTTTAGAGGGATCCATTTCACTTGTTGAGTTACCAATTCACAGCTCAGCTTTGTTTCTTATAAATGTCGAATTTACTTAGACAAATCTAAGTAAAAGAACTATAGTTATATTTGAAAGTACGAATTGTTGAATTAGCAGGTGGCACATGAACCCTTCTTCCCTGTTAATAAACTCTTTCAAAAGTGTGACTTCCCTCTCAGATGAATCCTTTCTCTGAGAAATGCCCTTTGGTGAAACCTGAAAGGTCACTTAGAATTCCTTGAAGTTCTTTGTTTAAATAATCACATGAAAAGATCCTTCTTAAACTTTTCTGTCAGCAAACAAATGCCACAAAGCAGGATGAATTTTACACCTTTTGGGAGTCCATTAATTTACTTTCAGTGGCATTAAGTAATGAACACTCTTACAGCAAGGTCACAGTTCCATTTTATATCAAACAACAATCTTTCTCATGTATGATACATGAAGTACATTTCTTGCTCTGGGCAAAATGTTCTATTAAAATTATTTCCTTTGTTCTCTTGCATAGGTTGTCCTTTGTGACAATAAAGATTGTTTGGATGACTTATGTCTTTAGACTATTCACTGTATGATTATACTAATAGAGCTTAACCTAATGCTACATTAATTTTCTCCCATTATTTTCTCCAAGGATGCCTCTATTATTTACATGACAGTGTAATTCTTCCTCCCCCCACTCTTTTTTCCTTTTTTTTTTTAACTGTGGGAGATTTAAATCTAGAAATCTCATCTGCACTACAACTGAGATGAAAAGTGTGCAAAATGAAGAATGATGCTAAAAAAAAAAAAAGCAGTACTTTATTTATGAGCTAATATGCATCATCAAATGATGATGAGGAAAGGAGCTAAAATATATTTGTAGTAGCAGGTTAAAAATAAAGATAATTCAATCATCCAAAAAAAAAGTGCAGTAGAGGAAACGAATCTCACAATACGGGGAGGTCTCTCTGAATCTTTTGGGTACTAAGGATCCCTGATAGTTACAGAGCAAACTGATCAGTTGATCAGCATATGCTGTCTCCTAGCCTTCTACAATGATTTTATTATCCCTGCACACCCTGGATCAGACAAGAGTTCATGGTCAGGCTGGCTAACTTCAGAACCACCCCTTCTCTGATACTTGGAGTTAGGATTTCACCAGACTACTGTAAAAGCTTCTCAGTCAGTTTCCCAGGCTGCCTGCTTACTCTAACCTACCTTCCCCACTGTTGTCTGAGAGACCTTTTTAAAATTCCAGTCTCATCCTGTTCTCTTTTCTATCCCTAACAAAGCTTCCCAACTCATTAGTGTAGATTGTAATGCTCTTCGTACCCTGTCTCCAGAGGCATTTTCCTACCTTGCCCTTCTGCCCCTACCACTGGCATTTATAGGCCAGCTACACAGAGTCCTAAAGCCTCCAGCGTGTCACAGGGCAACCTCTGTGTAGGGTTGAGCACCTCTACCCTGCCTCTATGAGGAAATTCTGCTGTACAAGTACTTTGCAAACTGAAGAGTATAAAGTACAAAGATAAAAAGTAAGGCATCCTTGAATACTTACCATAGTCCCATTCCTGTCCTCCAGTAGTATATGTGTGTGTGTGTGTATCTATATCTATATATATATATGTATATATTATGGTTCATTTTTGTATTGTGATTTCTCCTTTCAGGTATTTTCCATCTTTTAATTGCCAATACCCCTTTGAACACATTGCTCAATTTCCTGATTAGCCATCTTGCTTTCAGTAGCTCAGCTCGGATCCACCTTCCAAAATGAGCTTAATAATCTTGAAGCATTCCTTTGCAATATGCTAAGAAAGTTTTCGTGACTATCAATGAAAGACACTAGGAAAATTCCAAAAGCACTTTCACTCTTAGTCCTCTGATCACAGTTTAGGTATCATATACTGTGAGGTAATACTGTTATTATATGATTTATTTATTTGTTCATACAGAATTGGGGTGCAGGCCAGAGATGAAGGGGTGGTGAGAGGATTCACCAGAGACAGAGTGGGGAGCAGAACAAGCCAAATGATGAAGTACACTGCTGAGGGAGGAGCAGGCCAGTCAGGAGAGGTCTGCCATGCCATGTGGGTAACTTCTGGGGCAGGCGGGGATCAAACTCAAGTGGAAGTGGCTTTAGCTTCTTAGTGCTGTGCTTCAACTATCTGCACCACCAGGGAGGGCCCTAGTGTTATCTTTTAATCCATGTTTGCCAATTTTGTTATCAGCTATACCACTAGAGAGCATTTATATAAGTTCAATCTTTATACTAATGTAAATAACTTAAGGAGTGAAAAAGAAATATCTTTAATTTTTTACTTTGATTAATTTATCTTGAAGTGCATGGGGTCTTCCAGTCATAAAGAAATCATTTAGGGATGAAATTAAGAATGTCATCCCTGTTTCAGAAGGTTTTATTGTTAAAAGAGTGATTAATGTCATCAAGAAAACATTAGGGGGGATTTCCTTGAGGGAAAATCTGGTGGGGTGGTTAAGAACCTGGGGCTTGACTTCACAATGTCTTAAACTCACACATGGAAAGCTCATTCAAATACTGAGTAAGACAGCTGATCACAATAATGATGAAAAGAATCTTGTCTCTTCTAGCTGTATCCGTACTGAGTTGTGTGTGTCCTATATTGACCCTAAACATGGGACATCAGAATGTGACACAAAGGATTGACATATGCTAATTCCTTAACACTCACCTTTACTTGCTGCTCAACATGAACTCGTATCACCAACTAAAGAAATCTGGACTGACCTCCTTAAAAATAGGAGGAAATGGACCTCTGTCCTAGCCCTCCCAGATGCACAAATGAGTGCAGTCAAAACAGCAATGAACAATCCCAGTTGAGTGCAGTCCAACTGTTGGCCTAAAAATTGGAGAATAAATGATTATTTCAAGCAGCAATAACTATCCAGTTACTTCTCTCAGATTTATTTTATTATTTTTAATGAGACTAATTAATTTACAATTGTGAAAATTCAATGAGATAAACTATTCAGAGGTGTTATGATGATAAATGATCAATAAATGTTAGTTGTAATATGCCAGTAGCTGTTATCATGATTAAAAGGTCACTAAAACTAAAACTGAATGTGAAGTAACACAGTGATTTCTTATTTCTTATCTGATACAACTTATCTGAGATATAATGTCTACTTTTTATATGTGAACAAATGGAAAATGATATACTTGACAAACAAATGTTTCCTCAATTGGCCTCTCTATATTATGTAGCAGATGAGAAAGCTCTGGTAACACTTGATTTAGAAAAAACCAAGAACTGAAGGTGCGCACTATGTCTGTGTGCCTCCGGCTTGGGCATATTGTGTAGTCCTCAGTATCTGCACTGTTTATTTAATTTTTTTTATCTTGTATTTCAAGTATATTTCTGAGTTCCCTCAAGTCCTTTTAAAAAATTTGAAGAGGCATTAGAAAAAAAATCATATATAAAAATACATAAAATACTGCTTAAGTGATGGCATGGCCCTTTGAAGAGTGTATGATGGATAAAGTTGAGTAAAGGGCATTGTGTGAAGGGAATAGCTTGGCAAAGGATATTCTATTTTTAGGATTTTTTTGTGAGAATGGAAATTTATTTCTGTAGGTTTGTAATGCTTTCACTCCTTTAGGAAAAAAAAAAAAGCACTTATGCTCATAATAATGAAAATAAGATATGTCCAAATTCAGAGTTAGTATCTGGACTATTCAGTGTGGCCTCAATCACACCTCTTCAGAGATGAGTGTCAAAAATAAGTTACTTAATTTTAGTCATATCTCAATACCATCCATTACTTTCTTGATTTATTCAACTTCACTGAGATTTTGTCTTCTCAGATGTAAAGTGGGAGGATAGCAGCCACCTTGTATATTGTAAATGTAGTAAGTGGGTGTTGTGTCTGGACTAGGGTCTTGGGGAGAATGATGTCCAGTGAGGTGAAGACACAAGGAAAAGATCTCTTATACTTTGAAGTTATACATGAATCACCTAGAGACCTTTTGAAAAGCCAGTTTCTGGTTCAGTAGATTTGAAGTGGGGTTTGAGATTCTGCTTTTACATCAGTTCCCCAGATGCAGTGCTGGTGGTCCACAGACTATGAGTTGATTAGCAAGCATAGAGCAGTTGCTAACAGACCAACTAGCTAAATCCAGCCAACTGCCTGATGTAAATGAAGTTCACTTGAAACACATCTCAGTAATGTGTCTTGTCTGTCTGTGTGCTTGTTCATAGAGTGGTTGAAACAGAGACTGTGCAGCTCACTAGTCCTAAAATGCATATTATCTGACTCTGAAAAATATGGTCAACCCCTAATCAGTGCACTGTCAGTACATAATAACTTGAGGGGCAATGTAATGAGATGGAGGTGTAGATTGATAATTTTATCTGAGTATTCTATATAGTATAATCTCACAGAGACCTCAGCAGAGAAGGGAAGAAGATATTGGTGATGGGTGGGACTACATCTGTGAGAATCAGGCTCTATTATAAAAATGTAACAGGTTGTGATAATGAGTAAGTAGATTTTTGAGTCTTGCTTTTGCTAATTACTAGGGTCCCTGAGAAAGTCATTTTAACCTTTCTGAGCTTCAGTTTGCTCATAGTAAAGTGGGATTTCTCAAACCAGCTCATAGGTTCTCTTAGAACATATATGATTGTGGATAAATGCTATTTAACATTTGTCTGCTACAGAGTAGATAGCAACAGTGCTATGGTCAATGTGTTCCCCCTCCCCCCATTCATATGTTGAAATCTCATCTTTGGGACTAATGTTCTTATGAAGGAGGATTCAGAGAGCTCCCTGACCCCTTCTATATTCTGAAATGTGAGGATACAGCAAGAAGTCTGTACCCCAGAAGAGAGCACACATTTGACCATGCTAAAACCCTGATCTCAGACTTCAAACTCAAGAACAGTGAGAAATAGCTTTCTTGTTTTTAAAACACTACCTGTCACATTTTGTTTAGACAGGCCAAACAGACTAAGATAAACTTAACACAGCATGGACAAAGCAGAGGCAGTCTTGTCAGCTGTGAGAAACATGGCTACTAGTACGTGTAAGCTTCAGCAATTTTCAGCATCAAGGGGGCAACTGTGACCCAGTTTATATAGCCCTTCCTGATGAGACTTTAGTCTCCTCAAGTGGTTAGGACTCATGCATAGTTCCAGTTCTAATGTTAACATCCCAGAACCCAAGATAGAAACCTTTTCACAAGGAAAGGGAATGTTCATAATAATAAAAATTAATGATAATTTTATTGAGTGTCACCACTGTCAGATTTTGTCCTAAAGCACTTTTTTTCACACAAGTAATTTATTTATATATTTTTAATTATTTATTTATGCATACAGAATTGGGGTACAGGCCAGAGGTGCAGGAGTGGTGAGAGGCTTCACCAGAGACAGAAAGGGGAGCAGAACAGGCCAACTGACAAAATACACTGCTGAGGGGAGCAGCGGGTGGGTCAGGAGAGGTCTGCTGCACCATGTGGGTCAGCTCCAGGGTGGGGATTGAACTCATGCTGAAGTGGCTTTAGCTTGTTAGTGCTGTGCTTTAACCTGCTGCACCACCAGGGAGGGCCCACACACATTATTTTATTTAATCTCTACAAACTTCTTTTAACTTAAGAAAGGTATTCTTTTTCACTTAAGGTATTCTTCTTTCACTTAAGAAAGTAGAAACTTGAGACTTAGCAAAATTAGTAATTAATCTAAATCAACTATATAGTAAACAACAACTGGATTAAGACACAGAACTGCCTGATTCAAAACCTATGTTCAACTTGACCATGAGCTGCCCTTACTGCTAAAGTACAATGATGGGCCATGTATTTCACACACTATCTTAGCTAACATAACTACCCTATGAACTAGGACTTATTCACTGCAAGAGACATTGAGTAGCTAGCTGTCTCCCAAAGCCCATGTGGCTACCATTTTGGATTTGAACACCAGATAAGTGGAGCTATGTAGCACAGAGATTGACCAACTCTGGAACCACATGCTGGCTCAAATGCTAGCTAACTGGACAAACTTGGACTGGCCAATTTCAATTTTTTTACTGTAAAAAGAAGAAATTTCACCAAGTAATATATTGTGTGATCCCAGCTTTAGTGTTCTATGAAATTAGCATCAAAGTTGGCTGATACTGAGAAATTTGAACTTTAAAAAAGTATAGTTTTTACTATAGAAACATAGAAGAAAACATAAACAAAACACTCCATGACATAGACTTAGAAACATCTTTGTGAATTCATCCCTGGCAGTGTTAAAGGGGAAGGATGTCCTAAAGGAACTCTGCAGAGTCTTATGGACTCCACCCCCTACTCTAGCTTTCTGCTCCAGTGATTGGAAACTACAACTCCCAGCAGTACCAGGGAGAGAACTGCGAGGACCCAGGGGCGGAGCTAGCAGAAATTCTGGGTCATTTGGGGCATAAATAGGGCACTACTGCATCTTTGGCTCTCTCGCTCAGGAAATGGCTCTTGGGACCGCGTGACTCTGTATGTTCAGTCAGCCTAGCCATAAGGTATTCCAATTACTTTGTATCCCACTCTCTTACCCTGGGTTGTTTCCTATTCCTTTCCCCTTTTATAAATAAACCTGTTATTGACCCTTTTGTGTGTACCTGCAGTAAAACTGAATTGTGAGCACATGGATGAGGCCCCACAGATAGGTGGCTCAGTCCACTCTGGGCTACCCTGTAGCAGCAGCAGTGAAAACAAGGAGAAAATGAAAAACTGGTACTATATCAAACTAAAAATGTTCTGTACAGGAAAAGAGACAGTGGCCAAAACAAAGGAACACCTTACTGAATGGGAGAAAATATTTGCCTGCCATACATCTGATAAGGGATTAATATCGAAGAACCACAATGAGATTATTCAATTCACAAAAAGAAAATAAATAACTCAATCAAAAAATGGGCAGAAGAGCTCAATAGGCACTTCTGCAAAGAAGATATGCAGATGGCTGTTGGACATGAAAAAATACTCATAATCCCTTATCACAAGAGCAATACAAATCAAAACCATGATGACATATCACCTCACTCCTGTGAGAATGATCAATATCCAAAACACACTAGAAAGTGCAGGCAAGAGTGTGGAGAAAAAGGAACCTTCTTACACTGCTGGTGGGAATATAGACTGGTTCAGCCCCTGTGGAAAGAAGTGTGGAGATTCCACAAAAGACTAAAAATCTGCCCTATGAATCAGCAGTTGCACCCCTAAATATATATGCAAAGAGCACAGAATAGGTGACCGGATCAAGAACATGTGGTACATATTATACATAGAGGGTTAGTAGTTACTACTCAGTGATCAGAAATGCTAAACTTGGGCTGTTCGCAGCAACATGGATGGAGCTGCAAGGGAGTGTTTTGAGTAAAGTGAGCCAGACTAAGAAAAAGAAATACCAGATGGTTAGTCTTATATGTGGGATATAGAAAAAGGAATCAAAAAAATCAAAGACAAATTGTAACACTGACCCTGGAAGCAGACCTCAGGTCTGAGCCATCCCAGAGTGAAGGAGCAATGGAGGGAGAGAGAATAAAGAACAGGGGTGGAGATATAGGCAAGTGTTGTGGAAGGTGTGGAGGACTATGGCAACCACACCTGAGGGGAGAAATCCTATAGTATGAAAATAGTTTGAAAGATGTTTTAAAAAATTATAGTTTTTACAAGTATGTTGAGAGTTTTGACTTTCATATTTCTTAGTGTTCATTCAACTAATTAAAAGGGAGGGACTTCTGTATCTAAATGTGGGTTTGTTTCTCACAGATGTTTTGTCTGACTGGCAACCTGAGGATTTAGAGCTTTCTGACTTGAAATCAAATTTTATAATATTATGCTTCTTTCATTTTCACCTAGCAGTTGTCACATCAGATTTGGCCTCCATTCTGGAAACATGCACAGAATTCCAGAGCAAGTGCTTCATGGATGAACTGACTTTGCCACTTGAAATGTTAAAAACATCCATTGCCTAGTACACTGCAAAGCTACTTTAGCAGGAGCAGGGGCCAAAAGGAAATGTGGCCTGTTGAGCATCTTCTCACTTCCATTGAAAAGCCAGCTTAGAAAATTGCTTGAAGTAATGACTTGTGTTCTTAGTGGTCTGATATGGGAGGGATTGTCTGCCAAGTATTTGATTCCTGTTCTCCCAACACTGTGCATGCCAGACATAGTGAGGGTATCCTAATTCAAGACAATATTATCCTGGACCTATTGTCAGCCTTTGTCTGAGTAGTGTTTAAAGTTGATTTTGATGCTCATTTACTGAGTAATACACTATGCTCACTGTATGGCAGTAGCAACGGGATGTTTGCCTGAAGTAATGAAGGCAGAAGGCACGGCCCTCTGGGTTTTCTTTCCATTGGCTGGCATGCACTCCATCTAGATTGGGAGGCAACCAACTATACATCAGTTAATCAGTAAAGAAATTCAGCTTTTATGCCATCTCTGGAGAATGTGACACAGATGTTTAGAGGAACAGGAGGACAAAGGAAGAATGGAGTCAACACAGGAGCTAGAGAAGTCTTCTTGGCATAACTGGAAGATTGGTTTTCCAGAAAATGTAAAATTCAGGTGCTAAGGATGAGAAGAGAAGGTGATAAAGAAGGGGTACATCCCCCAGTTCTGTATGCATAAATAAATCTTAAAAAAAAAAAAAAGAAGGGATACATTTACCAGTTCAATAATGAAGGTCTATTTGTGACTTATGAATAGATGACTTAGACTTAAACTCAGAGATGAAAAGGCTAGCAACTCATGGGAGCAGAACCCTTTGGCATTATGGGGAAATTTGTTTCTTAAAGTGTATATTTTAGAAGATTAAGAATCAGTTGGGAAAATGATGTCTTTTGACAAGATCTTAAGTTTTGAAGCCGATAATAGCTGATTTTTCTCCCATTCTCCCCTTCTTTACTTTTCTTTCCTGAGATCTTGCTATACATTTTAAGTTGGATAGAGTTCTAAAGTGTGGGTTCCAGATGAAAATAAAGGTAAACCAGGTCAAGGTCAGAAACTTGGAAGCATGTGGAACAAATGTTAAGGGAGCAAAAACATTGCTAGAGACCAGCCACATCATGGTGACAGCTTTCATTCATTTGCAGAAATCTTGCTATCTGCTAATGTCACCAAATTTCAAAATGGACTTTTATGATGTAGACATAATTGTCCCCACTTCACAGGTGAAAATCTAAGACTTGGAAAGATGATACAGCTTGGTCAAGGTCACAGGGACAGAGGTGAGATTTGTTTGCAGCTCAGTTCCCCTTCAAAGGCTCAGCCATACAATGATCTAGAGGCTTTGATTGTAAGCAACTACAGAAACCCTTTTGTCTAACAAAGATACAGAGTGGTTAGGGACACACACCAGGGGCCTGGATAAGTGAATTCAGAGGCTGTGCTAAGTGGTATGTTCGGTCCCCTTTTGAGAGCAGGGTAACAGAAGAGAACATAGACGCATTCTGGAGTCCTTAAATGCTTTTGTCTCATCCCAGCTGTGCGACCACAGGCAAGTTGTTTCTATCCTGCGAGTCTTTTTTCCTGCATCTTGCAAGAATGTAGTGACAACCCAAGAGCTGAGAGACCAAGAGCAATTAACAGGCAAGCAGTGGAAGGCCAGCACACAGTAGGTGCCAAATCAATAAAAACTCAGAGTGGCCTGTTCTGCGTTTGATTTTCATCATATATATGTATGTATGTGTATACATACATACAAGATCTTAAGTTTTTTCAACAAGGAAGGCATGTTTGAATCATCTTGATATATGCTAACCTGCACACATGAGACTCAGACAGAAGCAGGCTGACGTGGGCACAGCATCCCATAAATAGTTGCGAGAACACCCTGTCACCTTTTCTATTAGACTGATGAACATATTGCTGACATATGCTTTAATGCCATTATTCAAGATGAATTCTCAGGTGCAATTTCTACTTTATAGGAATATCATTTCTGTTCAGCACTCATTAGCATTAATGGTTTTTTATCCCACTAAAGAAAAGAACTTGTCTGATCTTGGAAAATCATTTGGGGAAGCTCCTGCTTACATTCCTCCTGGAGTTTAGTTGTCAAAAAGAGAAATCCATTTGCATTTAGTAGATGGTGATGATATCTCAGAAGAAATTAAACAGAGATTCCCATTCATATTAATGTAATGTAATTGAGGTCCTCCTTGACACTTGTTAGACTGTGTTTTTATGTCAGGCTGCTTTTATCATGTTTATAGCATATTTTTATGTTTGCTATGAGATAGTTGCCATTTCAACAAGGTAACAGCATGCCTTTGGGGGCCTCTTTTATGGAGAATGCCCCAGTTCCACTTGATTTCATTACCTTTCTATCCCTGGCTAAGGGGCTGACAGCTGCAGTGAGGTAAATCTCCCATTTTTCTTGTGAAGAAAGTAATTTCTGATGGCAGGTTGTGAAATTCAAGGAGTCTGGGAAGCTCCCTGCTTCACAGAAACAACTGGTCAGCATTGCATTCCAGGGAAAGACTGAGAGGACAACTGGAGGCATCTGACTAAATGGTTCCCAGGATGAGGACCCTGCAGGCCATGTTTGCTTGCTTGTTTTCAACTTTTAAAATTAAATCGATTTGAGTTGATTTTGGTTTATATTGCTTTTGTAATTGAGAGGTATAGGATCTCTCTGTTTAGGTGTTGTCCCAAAAACACACCCACCCCCCCAAGTCCACCCCATAGTCCTTGGGCATCCTCCCCAGTTTGTTCTCACCTCCACCTCTCCCCCACCCTGCAAGCCATAGTTCAATAATTGGGTTTCTAGGGTCTGTTAGCTTGGGCTTATCTGGTCCTTTGTCTGATATCTCTACATTCTACATATAAAGTTCTTGACTGGCACTGTGTATATCCAAGTCCCTGATCACTCCCTCCATCTCTGGAAACCCACTCTTCAGACCAGTCAACAACAGCATTGTCACCATCTCTGTGGAGCTGTCAAGCTTCCCACCATTTCTCTCTGCCTTGTTCTGTCTCTTCTTGAGAAAGTTTTGTAGCAAAGATTGAAAAGCTCCAGGGAAAACAACCAAGGGAGGCCTTTCCCACCTCCATTGGCTCGTAGCTCTTTTCCAGTCCCTCTCTTGCTTTCTCTCTCAGTACCTCATTTCTCCATCTCGGCTGCAGCTGTGAGGTGTTACGTGTCATTCCCCTTTTTTCTTCTGGGTGAAACCCAGAGATCACACTATCAGCTCTTAGTTATTGACTTTCTTGTCTGGTTTGAAGCTACCTTCTAATGCCACTTTAAGTATGGGTTTGAGTATATTCTTATTTGCACAATGCCATCACACTTAGGGGAGAGTTAGCATTAATACTCATGCACACAATCTTAATTTGACCAAGATTTTCCTTGCCAGGGAAGGGTGTATTTAAATATAAAGGTAAACCATGGCCCACACAAAAAGAGAGCTAACATTTATTAAGTATTATACTAAGCACATTATATACTTTTATTTAATTTTGGTGACAACTTTGAGTAGAAACCGTTGTTACTCATGTTGCAAATGAGGAAACTGAGGCTAAGAAAATTTCCGAGGATACATAATGAAGCAGTAGCACAGTCAAACTTTGAGCCTATTGAAGCTGAATGCAGAGCTTACCCTTTTTAAACAAGTATATTATTTTCCACCTTTCAATCATCAAACAGTACTAAAGTTTCACTTCAGCTCTTGTTGATGTAAAATATCTTTGCTTCTAAGGTTTGCTTCACCAAAACTCAACATCTTAAAAGCAAAATAATGAAAATAAACAATAAAATTCTTGACTTTATTTTTCAGTCCGATACTGGTCTACAGTTTGAAGACATACTTCAAGGAATATCAAATGTAAAAGTACATAAAAACGCATAAATTGTTAAGTTTGACTATCTTTTGTCATTTTTCTTTATCCCACTCATTTTTTTCCTATTGCTTTTGTTATTTCTTTTCTTTCATTGGATTTCCTCTAGTCCTCCTGGAACTTGAACATTCAGTTCAATTTTTTAGTCCTTCTTTTTGTAATAAGTAGATCCAAAAGTATGTGTTTTCCTATAAGTAATATTTTAGCTGTCTCTCTTGTATTCACAAAAGATGCTTTTTATGCTTTCAACTATTTTTGTGTGCTAAAACACAAAATTTCCTTCATTGAAAATACAAACAAGAGAGATTAACTAATGACAAGATTAAGTAAAGATGAAAATAGCTAAACTCCAAAATGAGATAAAGAAAATAATCTCAAAATAATCTCTAAGCCAGAAATAAAGAATAAAATGGGATATTACCTTACTCAGTATTAAGCATATAATATTATTACAATTAATTACTTAAACATAAAGGGAAAAGTGAAAAATCTAATCACTTCAAAACATAGGTTATAGCCAATGAAGGAGGGCTTAGGAAAAATTATCAGAAGATGAAAAACTGAGAGAACTTATTTGCAAAGTGTAAAACAGACAATGAATGCCAACACTGGAGCCATCTAAGTAATTACAAGTCAGTAAGAAATGTAGAGAAACCTAATGCAAAAGAGGATAGGATATGCTGTGAACTGAGAGAAATAGCTAACCTAATAATCATGGTATGATGTGAGTAATATTGTAATTATTTAGAGAAATGCAAATTTAAAAATAATGAAATAATACCCTATATCCATTAGATGGCAGGCACTAGAACATCAAGTAAGACCGTGCCTTGGCAAGGATATAGGAAAATTGGAAAATGATATAGCACTCACTATATATGTAACAACAAGTGTGCAAAACCTAAACCTGACTATGTATATAAAACAGGGATCTCTGTGATGGAATCTTAAGAATGTATGTGTAATGATGCTTATTTGTCAAGTTGCTTATGGGCATAAGGTGGGAAAGACTCTTAGGGGGCTACTGATAGAGAAACAGATGAATAAAATATTTATGCAGCCCATGGAGTAATAAGCAGCACCTGCAAGTAAGTTAAGCTTGTGTAAACACAGGAATGTTTCATTCAAGAACAGTGTTAAGAGGACAAGGGGACAACTTAATTATTACATAATATTTCTTGTGTATGTCACATACGAACAACAATATGTGTATTTCAATAACATATTAGTGGCAGTGAGAAATAGGTGTACTAAAGGGGGCAAATAGAAACTAGGGCTTTGAGTGTGCTTATAATGAAAGTATGATGAGCTGAAAAACACGCATAATTCAATTTTCTTCACTTGGAGTCAAAAAGAAAATAAAATGTTAAAGAAAGGAAACTATATATCCCACATAAATGAAATTGTTTGCACTATATAGGATTGAGACGCATGTTTGAAAATAATAATCACTATATCTTTAATCATTTGGCTTAAAAGAAAATCCTGTTGCTGAAGAATTTTTAGTGAATATTTGTTCAATGCCTATCTTCCCTGTTTGACAACAGTTAAGAGTTAATATTAACATAAGTTAACATTATGTACATAGTCTTCATTTTTTTTTTAAAGATTTATTTTATTTAGGCATCTAAGACCTGGGGTATAGGCCAAAGGAATGGGGTAGTAAGAGGATTCACCAGAGACAGAGTGGGGAGTAGAACAGGAAGACTGACTGAAATATACTGCTGAGGGGAGCAGTGGGTGAGACAGGAGACATCTGCCATGCCATTTGGGTCAGCTTCCTGGCTGGGGATCGAACTAATGCTCCAGTGGTTTCAGATAGTTTCAGAGACTTAACCCCTTGTGCCACCAGGAAGGGTGTTTGTTTCTGTACCCCTTGAACCTAGAGCCTTACAGTTGGCTTTTGATAGATGCTTAAAGCCTTTATTAAATAAATAAATAAAACTGTTTTGAAGTGATGCTACTTAACAGTTTCAAGCACTTAATATGTTGTTGGTGAGTGATAGATATTCTCAAAACACTCTGCTATAGACTTTCTTGTTTGTGTCTTGTAAATGACAGAACTTTCATTTGGAGAGTTAAATAACTTTCCTATGCTTGTAAGTGTGACACATAGATTTTAATTCAAGCTGCTTTGATTCTAGACATCTTTTAGTTATAAGATGCTATCCCATCCTGATAGAAAGAAGCTACACAATTTTTCTCATCCAAATTGTGACTCAGGCTCAATTATAGAATATGAAAAGATGGACAAGACACAGGTAACAGAGTTCAGCTGCTGGAGGGGAATCTTCTACCTTTAACATATCTTTTCACCTGCATCCTGTACACACAAGCCAGAGCATCCATCAGATCACATGATGGACCTTAGTTTTGGTTTTGGACAGATTGGAAATTGATTCAGCCCAATCTAAATATAAATGTACTTTATAGTTGTGTACTTTATTACACCCAATTTCAATTATAGGATATCCATAAAATCATATTTGTTTTTCTTAAAGCTTACTGGCATTTATGTAACAATAAAATATATGGATAGGTTAGATCTAGGTTAATTATATGAATGCATAATGAATTTTACTACTGAAAATGTCTTTTTAATAAAGATAATATATCTGTGAATCTAGCATAGCTTTTATTGGAGTCATTTTTCTTCCTATTGAGTGGAGGATAAATGTTCTGTAATGAACTCTGTCACCATGTCCGGACCAAGTTCATTAATAGCATGACACACAATTAACTCACTATCCAGAGCTGTGGTTTGAGATTGATGCTGAGGGCACTTCCACCACCTTCTCCTCTGTGGTCCCATCTGACTCATTTTCAAATCCACTGACTTAAAGGAGTGTTTCAGCAGCTCTCACAATAGCAGATCCTCATTTCTTTACAGCAAATGTCATGTTTTCCCTGAGCTAGAGCATAAACACCCACCACCCATAACTGTTTCCTTTTTATTTTCCTTTAAGTCACAGGAACAGATGCCATTTGCTCCAGAGATTCAGCCTACTCTTTTCTAGCCTGCATGCCTAAATTACGAAGCCATGAGTTAAACTAAATTTTATAGTTTGGAGGAAACAAATTAATGTGTCTGATTATTCATTACAACCTGTGTCTTGGATATTGAGCTGTTGCCAGATCCTTGTCTGTTCCCAGAGCCTTAGCAGAATCTACCGCCCTATGCAGGTGGTAATGAGCCTGGGGCTCTGCCCTACAGCTGTTTGATTTCCCTGTGATCTTGAAACTGTCTCTCTAGGTCTATCATCTATGCAGGGATACAGATGCCCCAGGATACAAATGTTCCCAGACCTGCTTCTCTGGACACTGTCACCTTTTCTGATACAAACCACATTTTCTTGTGTTCAAATCAGAAGCTGTCTTTTGAAAGTGATACCTTTGGATGTAGTTCATGCATGCAGATGGAGGCTATACGGGAGCCCACCTGAGTCCTAGCTGGGAAAAAATGTGTCCTCGTTATGGGCTCCAAGAGGACTTCCCACAACACCTGCCTCCTCAAGTGATGCCAGAAATTCTGCTGAATTTTTAAATATCTTATATTTTTCTTCTGTGCAAAGGTATATGTAAACATTAAGACATTTTGTCTAGACACACATTTCTCAGGCTTCTCATTTTCACCCTTCTCCCCTCCCTGACTTTCTCAGTGCACAGGTTCCAGTTGCCTGCAGAGAGCAACTGTGTCTTGCTGTGGGCTTTCTCAGATCTGCTCCTCAGGACAGAAATTCCATTAAGAAGTGACATTATGCTTCACCAGGAGTGCCCCAACCAGTGACTAGACAATATATATATATATA
>NW_004567104.1:15785621-15884013 GCF_000260355.1 Condylura cristata | reverse complement strand
ATAATAAAAAATTCTGCTTTTTCTGTGATGTCCTACAGGGACTTCTTGGGCATTTCTGGTGGAGCACCACATCAGTGACCCAAAAAAGTATCTGGCTTGATTTTGCTCCTTTACTGATTGCATTTCCTCCCTAATCTTGAACCGCTTCTCCTTATAAGGTTTCTTTCCCTACCCAAGGAAATGACTGCCTCTGGAATCATCATTTTAGGGATTTACTTTAGGAGAATCTCAACTATAAAAGGCTTTGAGACAGCACAAGAGAATCTTGGATCTTGAACAAGGGAGGGAAACTATAATTACTAAACTGAAAAATTATACAACACCATGGGCTATTGTGCTTAGTGAAATACGTTAGGTAGAGAAAGACATGATAGTAGAATTTCATTCATATATGGTAGAATTTTTAAAAGATGAGACATATGAACAAGCAAAACATAACAAAACAAAAAACCCAAACAAATCAGTAGATACCTGAAAGAAAGGGGAGTGGAGAAATCTGGCAAAAGTGGTCAATTTTATGGTTGAAGATAAAAACAAAAATTTTAGTGGTACACCCAGTGTAGTAGTATATGCCAATGTTGACTTATAAGGTTGTACTGAAACCTATATAATATTACAAACCAATGCTACTTCAATAAAAAATAAAAACAAACAAAAAATGTCCCCAGACCCAAGAACATATCTCTTAGGGACCAAGGCCAATGAATGGCTTTCTCCATTCACAGTGACATATATTTCTCCATTCAATTTAACAAAAGGGCTGTGTGGGAGATTCCTATCCCCATTTTATGGTGTGAAAAATCAAGCTCTATAAAACGAGTGTGTCTAAATGCACCTAGCTTGCAGGGGATTTAGAGTTGCTTATATTGAGTTCCCCTGATTCCAAGTCCAGGGCTTCTGCAATGTACCACACTTCCTGCTCTTCTGTCTCACAGCTTTGGATAAGGTGAAAAAATAAACTGACATAAAGCTGAGAGATCTGGTCACCTAGTTCAAATACTTACACACATTCATTCATATATACATGTTTAGCTTTAGGGTAGTCTTGAGCTCACTGGGCAAAAGTAGCCTCTCAGCCTTCCTCATCAGCTCACTGCTCCTCTGGAGATGGGGTTAGCCTGCCAGGCTGGACAGATTGAGTTTCAGTGTCTCAAGTTGATGTAGGCAGTATGGTGATGGAGCACAGTGGTCCTTTTTCTGGATGTATCTGAGGACACTCCTTACTCTGGCACCTTTAGCCTAAGAAATGATCAAGGCTGCTTTCTAGTCTGTATATCTGTCACCAGCCCTATTTTCACCCCAACATCAGCATAATAATAATGAGCTGCCTCTTTCTTGGCCACAGTGAGCTTTCTCTTTTTGGTCATAGAGAATTCCCTTTCCTGGAATTCTCTCTTGCCTCCTTCATACACGTGGAGTTTCTCATTTACTTTAGCCTCAGTTAAGAACTGCCTTCTTGAAAACCTTCTTGATTAGGCACTCTGGTTAAGTATTTTATGCCTTGGGTTTTGTCATTTCTATTAGACCCTAAAGGCCTCCTAACCAGACAATGTGGTGGAATTGTTCAGCTGGTAGACACTCAGGGATGTATTTCGTGTCTTAGTTTATAATCGGGGACTATGAGAAGGCTGTGTAAGACTTTTCTGGTGGAATTCCACACCTGAATGTGTATGCGTTCATTTCAATAAAACATTATTCTGGAAATTTCCATCATCATTTCATAAAATTTTCACATGTCACAAGCTGTAATTTTCTTTAGAGAAAATTAATTTTTAGAGCATTTTTAGGGGAGGGCACACAGATTCCCATATCTCAGCTCTTTCTACACAGTCTTATCTTTTATTAACATTGTTCCCTCCACCCCCTACAGTGGTGTACTTGTTACAATTGATTAGATTGTCATATCAATTGGTCACCCCCCCAATTTGTAGTTTACATTATATAGTACTCATTATATAGCAATATACTACTTATCACATGTTTAGCCTCATTTAACCACCAACACCATCAAGACCCTGTCATCACAAGGTCACTTTGTGACCTTTTTATAGTTATTTCTGTCCCATCCACTGCAAACTACAACTCCTGACAACTACTAGTACATTTTCCATTTCTATAATTCTATTATCTTGTGGATGTTACATAAATGAAATCATGCAAGAGACATCTTTTTGAGATTGGTTTTTACCCACTCAGCATAATATCCATGCGATTCATTCAGGTTGTTGCCTGTAGTAGTTTTCTTCTTTTGCTGTTGAAGTGTATTCCATAAGGAACTTTTCTTTCTATCTCTCTATTTCCTGCAGGATGTCCTGAACATAGTTGGAACTTAGGGTTAGCTAAGTGAAGGACTGACTTCACAAAACCCTGCAAAGTAAAATATCTTGCAGGAGGAAAAAATAAAATGGGTGGGTCATTTTACACTCTTTAGAGTAGTCAAATATTCTGATGTTCTGAATCAGAACCATCACTCTGAGCCCTTATAAGTGATCAGTCATCTCACTTAGTGAAGAAGTGGATCAAACAACACAAAGTGACAGGACTGGATTTGTATGTCATAAGGCTAGATTTGAAAATGGTGACTCATTTTGAAAACTTTAGTCTTTAGTATCTTAATTATCCCTCATGATTTTCTCCCTAGCAATGAAGTTCAACTAAAAACTTAAAATTCCAAAAATGTAATTGTGTTAATGATAGTATTTAAATGTAAAAACCTTATTAGGGAATACCAGAATTCCTTCTTCCTAACTTATAATAATAACAATACATTCCATTTCGATTGTCCTTGAAAATTATAAAAAGCAGTTTTATGTCCATCATCTCACTTACCCTGAATTAACAATGTGAGGTAGGAAAGAACACACAATGGTGGTGGTCTTGAATATATGTCCTTGCACTTGACATATGTGACCATTAAGCTAGAGAGGTTGTTGATGATTTACCCAAGGTTGTACAATTAATGAATACCCATGGCTAGAACACAGAACTTTGTTCTACATTTACCCTATCCTACTGCTATTGCTCATGGATAAATGAACCCTTTTTAGAAAGGACAAGTCTTTGCACTTTTATTTGTGGACTATTTCTGTCATTTGACTGTCACAGTCTCAATGTCAAAGGATTCCATGTATGCATTTCTACAGTATTCTCTTGATGAAAGTCATGTTTGTAAAAAAGAAAAAAAAAAAAAAGCAGCAGCTCTATCCTGATTGTTTTTCCCCAAACAAATCTTAGAGATACTTAGAATAAACTACTGTGTGTTATTATACATGATTGCAGTAATTTATTTTACCTGGGGGTGAAATCCACGCTATTTAGTAAGTCTTATAAAAATCTCCAGATGGCTTAATTATACCATTTTAGAAACCAAGAGATAAAAATAAAATGGATAAATAAGCATAATTTGGAAACATACAGAGATGAAAAGTAAAAATAAAAGGAACACTTAAATCTTTAAAAATAAGCTCTTTCTTTTCATAATAAATAGTAATAGAGGAAAACTTGCTCAACTTGATAAAAAAACATGCACAGAAAACATGCATATAACTGTAGTTAACATCATACTTAATGGTATGCTTTAAAGGGTAATGCTTTTCCCATAAGATCAGGAACAAGGTAAAAGTTTTCTCCCACTACTCCTATTCAACATCATACTGAAAGTCCTAGCTACTAAAGTATGACAACAAAAAGGAACAAAATATATAGTTTGAGAAAGAAGAACAAAGCTTTCTTTGCTTGCAGATAAGTTATAGGCTATGCAGAATATCCACAAGAATTGACAAAAATTTTCTGGTACTAATAAGTGAAGATTAATGTACATGAGTCAATTACTTGTATACCAGCAATAAACAAGTATAATTTAAAATGAAAGAAAAATAGTATTATTTACAATTGTAACAACAGAAAGAAATGATCAGATATAAATATAAACATATATACAACATGTATATATGGAAAACTACAAAATTCTGATGAAGTTGAAGAAAAACCTAAGTCAACCTATTTCCCATTCAAGGATTAAAAGACTCAGTTTTTAAAGATGTTAGTCCTTCTTATCTTAGTTTATAGATTTAACACAATATAATAAAAATGTCAGAAAACTATTTTGCAGATATTGATAAACTAATTATTAGTTTATATGGAAAGCAACCCCCCCCCAAACTAACACAATTCTGAAGAACAAAAGGCATCATACTACCTGATACAAGATTAAGTATAAAGTGGGCCCTCCCTGGTAGCTCAGTGGGTTAAAGCACAGGACTACGAAGCTATCTGCAGCCACTGCAGCATGAGTTCCATCCCTGACTAGGGTGGTGACCCACCTGGTGCAGCAGAACTCTCCTGTCTTGCCCTCTGCTCCCCTCAGCAATGTACTGTGTCATTCTGTCTGTTCTGCTTCCCACTGTTTCTTTAAGTATAAAGTAATCAAGACATTGATTGTGGCATTGACAATTTAATAGACACATAAATCAATGCAACGTAATTGAAAGCCCAGAATTAGACCTTAACAAATATAGTCAATTGATCTTTGACAAAGGTGTGAATATAATTTAAAGAACAAAGTAGTCAGTTCAATAAATGATGCTGAAATGATATGCAAACAATAAATAAGCAGATGAATTAGCAGAGATGCACATTTTATTCCTAGAAATTATTCCTAAAAATTACCTAGAAATGAGAGCATTGACCTAAGTGCAAAACACAAAACTATAAAACTGCTAGAGAAGACCATTGGGGAAAAAAATCTAGGTGACCTTGAGTTTGGTGATGAGCTTTCAGTGGGATATGGGGAGGGAAGAGAGGGGGAGGGGGAGGGGGAGGGAGAGAGAGGGAGAAGGAGGGAGAGAGAGGGAGAGAGTAAGAGAGGGAAAGAGAGGGGGAGAGGGGGAGAGGGAGAGGAGAGAGATTTAAAGAGAAGTGTGGAGGAGAGGTGAGGAAGAGAATGAAGTATTTTGGAAATTCACTAAGCATTCAGAATTAAGGTACCGAAGGTGAAAAGGACATATCAGCAATGAATTGTGGAAGCAGAATTTGAATGATTGAACCATGTTTGGATGAGTTTCCAGGGACAGAAAAAAAGGCTTGTAAATTTCAAGAGAATGTGGGAACCCTTGATAGAAACAGTCGAAGAAGCAGGATTGACAGAAGTAAGGTGTTCTGTGGGACATAATTAGTTTAAAATTCACCTTATAGAGGCCCTCCCTGGTGGCGCAGCGGGTTAAAGCACAGCACTGAGAATCTGAAGCCACTTCCGTATGAGTTCGATTCCCGCCTGCTGCCTGCCCCGGAGGAGACCACATGGCGAGCCAGACCTCTCCTGACCCGCCCGCTGCTCCCCTCAGCAGTGTACTTCGACGATCTGCCTGTTCTGCTCCCCACTCTGTCTCTGGTGAAGCCTCTCACCGCCTCTGAGCCTCTGGCCTGTAACCCAGTTCTGTATGAATAAATAAATAAATCTTTAAAAAAAAATTCACCTTATAGAACATCCAAGTTGAATGTCCATTTAGATGCTGGATAGGGAGAATAGTGTATCACAGATGGACAATGACCACCAAGTGCAGGGTTCATTATGACCTAATTCTTGTACATATTGTGATTGATGCCTTTCTCCAACTTCCTTCTAGGAGTTTGTTACAGGTATCTTCATAAACCACCTCTCCTTGTGTTGACCTTCACTTATTTTACTTATGTCATTTCACTTATATTCACTGATCCATAGAATATTAGACTCAGATAGTGTGGAAACTCAGGATTTTTTCATTCTGTAATTTCACCCTGAAGATCAATGTCATTAATTAGACTCTAGAGATTACTAGAATTGGTGAAGGGTCTTCTCACCACTCTGTCTGCCAGTGTTCACAGTCCTGTTGTATCACAAGATTATCCCAAAGTTCCCCTGTGTCATTAGGTACTTCTGCCCACACCTGTGTCACAAGAAATGCTGACCTCAGGAGAAAAGAACAACAATGCTCAGAAGAGACCTTATAAAGAGCAAGATGTTTCTTGGAAAGAGGCCTCAGATGACTGAAATACTCAGCCAGTTTACTACACCTTTGTTCCACATGAAGATGAATAGAACACTAAGATTAATAGGATACCAGGAGGCTGAGAGAGTACATTTTTCTTTTTGAAAACATATGTAAGATGTAATTATATATTTCAGAATACATATTATATATTTTGGATTTTATGTTATATAAATTTAAGATCCCACCACACAGAACCACACATGACATTTAATTTTGACTTGGGTCCCTCAATTTGAATTTATTAATGATACATCTTAAAAATATTATTCATCTAAATCAGAGGAGTATTTTATGTAAGAAGTAATTTGTAGTAACTCCATGTGCTGCGGTTCTAGAAACTAGATACTGATTTTTTTTTTATCATATCTGGTCACAGAGTACAACTACTCAAACAGTGAAGTAACTATATCTAAAATTAGTTTGATAAAAATGGACAAAGCACACATGATATGAGGCAGACAGGTGGTTTGTCCTTTCTGGGTCTCACTAATAAGGATGTCAATGAGATTGTGAAAGTCTCAAAACAGTTGTTTATGCTACAACAATTATAAATGAATTAGTAGATATTGAACAATGGCGGAAGTACTGAATTTTTATAGTTATAACGATTTATCATTTATTAGGTAGAGCTCTTTTATAATGATAATAAGTTGAAAATAACTTTATTCCAAAATGTAAATGTTTAAAATGGCCATTTGGACTTAGGGGTGAATGACTGGTATGTGAAAGAGACACAGAACTAATATCTGGATGGCAAGTTTTTCAGCTCTCTGACCCGACCATGCACTGTGGTAAAGAAGGGATTTGACACAGGGATGAGGCAGAGTTATGTCATGAACCCCGAGAACCTGGTGTGTGTGGAGAATACTGCATTACCAGTAGGCCAGGTAATACTTGTATTAACTTATAAGTGGAGCTTCACAGGGCGATCCCACCACAGGTATGTCTAAAGCTGGCATTTGCTTTTTCTTTCACCTGATGTGAAAACTGAACCCATAGTGAGTAAGGTGTGTTTTATAGATGTGTATAGGTTTTGTGCATAGGTATATGCACAGGTATAAGAGATATGTTATTATTCTGGAAACCAGAATCTCATGTCTCTTGGAGACTTGGTTTAGCAATCTCTATGTTTCTAGGGAGGAGAACAACGCATTACTTTGTAACCAAATTGTTCTGGCTCTTAGCTTCCCCAGCTCCAGCACACTGGTAAAGTGCCCTCCCTAAGTACCTTTTTTGACTTGCTCCATCAAGTCTTTGCTGGATGCTGCTGACCTTCCTTCAGGTCTTCTACAACAGAAGAGACCTACTTTGTCTAGGATGATGTTTCCTGCTATGTCCCAAAGCAGAAAGAATCATACACCAAAGCAGAGAGCAATTCTCTTTGACTCCACAGTCTAGGATCCTCAGTATATTCCACATGGGGCAGGAAGAGAGGAATTCTCCCATTTCTTTGGGCTCAGCTTGTCCCACCGTGCCCTCCACTGCCTCTAGCTCTTCCATTTTAACCTAAGTTGGTGAGCTGGTGAAACCCAGACCTTCTACCTTGAAGAGCTCATTTTTTATTTGAGTCCACAAATCCAAACAAGTAGAAACCTTTAAATTTAACCTCAGTTGTCCCCTCCTGTTTTCTTAAACACTTCTTGCTATGATCCAGTATTAGAAAGACAAAAACTGTTCATTTTGGATTTTAAGAAATCTGGCATTGGTTTTGAACCACTGCACCATGGTATGAGTCTTAGTTTTGATCCATGGGGTTAGGAGAATAGCGTGCAAGGTGGCTTTCCCCAGCACTCCTCATGCAGTTACAGAGGTAAAGCCTTAGGTACACACATCACACAGTTTTCTATGCTTCCAGTCTCTGTTTTGTGATGCTTACCATTCCTGAGGCACCTTGCTATTTTGTTTCCAAAGGAAACAGAATAACATGGTGTTACTTTCCAGATGATGCAGAATAATTCATGATTTCAATTAAACTTCTCCCAAACCTGTTGCATGGTCAACTTGTTGCAATGAGTGCAATGAGTGCAAACTAAATAGGTCCTATTTTCATTTGAATGGGGAACAATTGCTAGGCAAAATTGGAAAGTACGCACAGCGTGAAGTGGTAGCAGGAATTTCTGTTTTCTCTGTAGCAGGATTAACATCAAGATCCATTATACTGGGTATACTTTTGAGTCTTGAGATTTATATCACAAGTATTAAGTCCTAGTAAAATTCAAATTAGCTAGCAAAAAGAGTAGCAAGAGAAGTTGGAATACATAAGAAGAATTTTAGGTAATAGAACCACCTTCCCATATACAATATTCTCATTTGTATTGCTACAAATAACAAACATAAGATTTGAATATCCCTTTCTAATTTTTTAAATACTCTGGCTCTAGCCTGCCTGCATGCCTGCCTTCCCTCCCTCCTTCCCTCCCTCCCTCCTCCTTCTCTCCCTCCCTCCCTGCCTTCCTTCCCTCCCTCCCTCCCTCCTTCCCTCTTTCCCTCCAGGACAGCTAAAGGGAATCAAGGATTATCAGCTGGACAAAGAGAAACTTGGTAGCTTTATTGGCCTTTTATGAATATGAGATAAAACAGATGCATATTCCTTTGACTAAAAAAAAAAAAAAGTGAGTCCCCTGGCTCAGTGTAGCAGTGACTTATAACATTAATAACTTGTCAGTCCTCTTTTTGTCTATCTTAGGAAGGAAGTATCACTGTCACTGACATCTTCATCAGAAATCTCAGAAGGCACTGAATGGTTCATGAGTCACACAGAGGAATGAACCTAAAGTGGGAAGATGGCCAAGAAAGTTGGGTTGTGTGTGAGAAGTAATTTTCACTTCCAAGGACTATGTTAAGAATAGAATAGATTTCAGCCTTTCTTGGTGTTCAGTTATTTGAATCCTTTTGAGAGTTAATCTTCCATCAGGCAGTAGTAGAAACATTCTGTATTAGGGACATTGCACAGCATCATTGAGATTTTTTTGTCTGTTTCATTGCTTGCAAGTAATGCTTTACACAGTAGACATTGCCAAAGAAGGTATTCCACATAAATTCTCTCTTCTACATAATTGCACTTTGCTTCTTAAAACACTAAAACTGGTTAGACTTTCATGGACATTTTTCTGAAAACTTTTCTGGCTTTAGAGAAGAGTGCCTAAAGGTATGGAACATATTTCTTGGTGGATGTAAAGTGCAGATCCCAATTTGTTATATTCCCTGCATCAATTTGCATTTACTGTAATCCAATAATTTTTGTTTTGTATCTGTTAAGGTAAAACATAGAAAAGAGGCCCTCCCTGGTGGCTCAGCAGGTTAAAGCACAGCACTGAGAAGCTAAAGATAGGTCTGCATGAGTTTGATTCCTGCCTGCCTCAGAGGTGACCACATGGTGTGGCGGATCTCTCCTGGCCCGCCCACTGCTCCCCTCAGCAGTGTACTTCCTCAATCTGCCTGTTCTGCTCCCCACTCTGTCTCTGGTGAAGGCTCTCGCCACCCCTGAACCTCTGGCCTGTATCTCAGTTCTGTATGAATAAATAAATAAATCTTAAAAAAAAAAAAAAAAACAGAAAAGAGAAGGATGGAGGGAATGGTGGTATCACTGTTACCTGTACTTCCTTGGATTTATAGTAAACTGACATCTGCTGATCATAGTATTGTTATAAGGATCCCGAAGTTGAGACAAATATTTCCAAGAAATAATTTGTGAATTAAGTTGTGGACTAGGTAAGAAAGTATAGCATACAATTTGGAAGGGGTTATTCTCTCTGCCACTGGAATCAACAGCTGTCAGTAGTTCATGGCTTGGATTTAGTGGTGACTTTATAGGGGATTATAGAGGTGGCAGTCTGTTGGATGACAGTGTTAGGACACTTATTTTGAAACTGACTCTGAGTGAAACAAATACTTTATTATAGGTTTTATTGGCAGTGGTTCCAGGGTAGTGTCTGGACCTTATCTGGGAAGAAGCTAAAAGTCTACCCACTTATTTCATCCCTTGTTATCACTTTACTTATTGCAGTCCTTGCATGAACACAAATGTTTCTATAGTAGCTGAGAATCTCTTACAAGTAGGATCAAGAGGCCCTCTCTGGTGACACAGCGGGTTAAATCTCAGGACTAAGAAGCTAAAGCCACTTCAGCATGAGTTCAATCCCTGCCCTGGAGCTGACCCACATGGCATGGCAGACCACTCCTGACCCACCCACTGCTCCCCTCAGCAGTGTACTTCCTTCATCTGCCTGTTCTGCTCCCCACTCTGACTCTGGTGAATCCTCTCACTGGCCCTGCACCTCTGGCCTGTACTCCAACTCTGTATGCATAAAGAAATAATTCTTTTTTTTTTTTTTAAAGTAGAATCAAGAATGTCAACTCTGAGGTTACCCACATATGTAAAAGAAAGACAGGAAAGAAACTGTATGGTAGATACTGAGAGAGGTGCGGTCTTTCTTCAGTGTTGAAGATTCAGGATGTAGTCGGCAACACTAACAGTAAAAATCTGTTGCTAATATCTGGTCACATTGCAAGTATATTAACATTATTTTATCTTTCTAGATTTCAAAGAGTCAATACCTACATATGCTGGCTACATGGAATGCAGACTTATCCTTGGAGATAAGTCCAGAGATTTGTAGAGCATTTAACCTTCTTGTAAATGGTCTCGCGTTTAATGAGAAGGTTCAGTTTGCAGATTATACGTGGGTTATTCTCTGAGCTCAACCTTGCCACTTCTCTTTCTTTTGTTTCTTCAATTTTTCATGTTCTTTACCTACTTCTTAAAAGTCAAGGAGTTTGTCTTATTGATTTTTGTGTACTTATCAGTGCCTAACACAAAGCTTTTCACATAGCAGCTATTCAAAAAAAAAAAAAAAAAGGCTGGTTTTACTCCTCAGAACAGAACCCTGTTTGTATTATATTATTCTTTACCTTTCTGATTTTTATGATATTCCCAATATGTGTTCACTCATGTTCCCCAAACCTCCCAACCTCATCTCAATCAAATCAGACCCTTCAGATAGACCTGCTCATTTTATTGCTCCTGAACTTGACCCAGTCCCTCAGAATTTTGAAAAAGGAATTGCCCTTCACTAGCCTACTTCATAGGAGTTATTATTCCTCAGCTGCTGTTAACTTTTCCTACAGAATTACTTTCACTTCATCTTTGCTTACTGTATACCACCAAACCTACTATTTATAATTAATAAATCTTCTAGAAGTCTTATAAACAGACCTACAAATGGAGGGTAATTTAGAAGTCTCTAGAGAGAACAATAAGTAATTCAATTTGGCTGGTATTAAAAGTGCAAAAAGGGAGACAAAGAGTAGAAATTTGGAAAACTAATTGTGGCTTGAATGAGAAGTTTGTGATTATGATGTAGTTAGTAGTCAAAATATTAGAGAAAAGGAGTGATCTGAATGAAAATATTCATTATATACATTGGATCCAACTCATTTATTTTACTTCAGTTGAGCCTGTTAATTTTGTATTACCAAGTTAATGTCTGGAGAAGGTATTTAAGTAGGCAGTGATCTTACAATAAAAGTAGTTCATACTTTGTACCATGAACAATTAAAACTGGGTGTGTTTTCATTTATATAATGGTTGCTAAATATACATGGGTAGAAGTATTTTCTCAGGGTAACCCAGCTGGTATTCTTTGAGATTTGACCATCTCCCTTTCTCTAGCATGAATTTTTCTCTCTCTCCAAATGCAGGAGACTCTAAAATTCCCTAATACAGAAGCCAGAAAAACATCTTGCATGGTATTCTATTATATGTGTTCCTTTTGCATATCTAATAATGATTTTAGATCTACTTGTACTGGACACTTAAAAAATTCATCATGTTCTCTAAGTTTTAAACTGTAATTACCTGAAAGGGATCACTCTCTCTATCCTCTAACTTCACTCTTGAGTCTTGGATATGGTTGGCAAAGGAGGTCCTTTGTCAACATTTGGCCACATTTATTCTCCAATTTATGTTCTTTGTTATAGGAAGTAAAATGATGAATAAATGCATTTTAACTGATGGAAACTAGAATCATTATTTTTTGTTTCAAAGTTCTCTTTTTCAAGAAATATTTATTTACAAGACCAAATAAGAAAAGAGTCTGCAATTCACAGAGGGAAGCCAAGTGCTCTTGACTCCGCATGTTCAATCTCCTTTCAGCAGCAAGCATTGGTGCAGAATTCTAGAACTATATTAAAAGGGAGAGTTTTAGAGGGAGGCTGGGCAGGGCTAGAGGGTAGGAGTACTTTTCTGAGATAGATGATAACCTAGCTCTAGAGTCACTCACATAGGAAAATACTGATGGATGTATTTTGAAAGTGTTAAAAATATGTACCAAGATATTATACAGTTATTTTAGAGTTAAGCTTTTTTTTTTTAAATTAAAACTAGCTAAATGATTAGTTTACACTAATCAACACTGACCAGAGGATTTCAGCTAACCTCATTCGCATTTTCTGGATGTTCAAGTTTCACTTTTCTTCTTCTATCAAAATTTATATTCTTGTCTTCTCTTTGGAAAATCAGTGACTGAAATATAAGAGCAGACTATTTGATTGCATTCGGTGGCACCTCCATAATATCATTCTTAGTCTTTCAGAAGCAACAACTTATTCAAATACAATGTTATCAGATTAGCATAATCAGGGTGGAAATGACTCATAAAATACAGGTGGAGGGCGAGCAGCAAGCAGCATAATTAGCAGCTGCAAGTTTATTCTTTTCCTTCTGTGACCGTGAATCAAATAGTCACCCTGATGAAAGAAAGCTAACAGAAGGTTTTCAGGGACAAAGTTGAGGCAGTATCTGAACATTTAAGAGAACAGTTGTTTCCTGGAGGATATTATAAAAGTGAAATAAGTCAAAATTAGTAGCATTTCTCACATGCACATAGGAGCACAAACAGGAAAGTTCCTAGAATAAGGATTTCAGGCATGGGTATCAGCATCAATTTAGGGGTGAATCTGGACCAGATATACAAGTTCACTCTGAGGATATTCTAACTCCTGAAGTGGATATTTAAAGTCACATAGTCAGACTTCAAAACTACTTTTATAGGCAACATTAATAAAATGACATCATGTAAATTGATCTCACTACAATTTTCTTTGTAGTTATACATTTCATAAAAACATTACCAGCTAATGAATAGAAAAGGGTTATAAAAAAAGATTACAAAGAATTTTGGGTTTTCTTTCTAGTCACTCTGGAAGTTAAGACTAATAACAGAGGGAATGAAATAAATATCAGTTTGTAAATAAGCTGATCAAGTTAAACCTTTAAACTTGAATGAGAAAAACAATAAGATGGTTTTAATAGACTTAATTATTTTACAAATAAGGCATAGACATTTATAAATTACTTTTACAATCTTGGATTATTCCATTGGCCAATATAAGTTAACATAGTTATAATTAGTAATGATCACTTAACTGGATGTGTCCATGTGCCAGATACTTAAATGATTTTCACAATCATATGTGGGAATCTAATATGATCTTCACTTTATAGATGAGTGATAAATGCTCAGAAATGTTCCATAAATTACTCATGTCTGACAGTGAATCAATGACATAATTGGTGTATAAACTCGAATTTCTATGATTCTGGGTTACCAGTGCTTTTTTGCAAGCTCTTAAATTTCCTGAGTGAAAATTGCCAGCAACAGAAGTTTGCAGAAGCATTTACCAGTTTTCCACTTTCCTCCATGGTATCCTAGGAAAAGTGTAAGTCTTACTTTGTAGGGTAAGTCATGCCAAGATGTTACCTCTTCCAGTAAATATGGTTGAAGGTACATAAATAGATGATCTGTGATATCTGAGAAGGCTAGGAAGGTGAACAAATGTGTATTAGGCATATCCTATATGCCAAGTTTGATGATAGAAACTCCCTTGTAATTCTATGACAATCCATTTTGTAAAGGAGGAAGAATGTTCAGAAAAATTAATTGACTCACTCAAGTTCACCTGCCAAGTAGATGTAAAGAGTTGAGATTTTTACTTAAGGTTGTCTGTCTCCTGACTCCACTTTCCCTATTTCACAGGGCTCTAGACCTTTTAATAACACAGTGTCCTTTGTGGCAACCTCTGTTCTAGATAGTTATTGGCAGAAGTTAAGACAATAGAAAGCCACCTGAGTTCTTTTAAAGCTCCAAAATTTAAGTTATTATGGAAATTACTAACATAGAGGTCAAAGGGATCACACTGGCTAAATTATGTATTGTTTCATTCAGTGTGTATGTTTGAAATGAAGAAATTGAATCTAGGCAATGTTACACATTTTTCACTGTGGAATTCAGCCATTTTCTTTAGTCAGTCATTTCAATGCAGACAATTTGCATCTGCAAAACGAACATGTGTTTTTAAAAATTCAAGGCAACTTTGAGAAATGTTTTTAAAAATTTGAGTTGGGTATCAATCAAGCAAGGAGTAAAAAGAACTGGAAATACTGGAAGCAGAGTTTTGTTTTTGTTTTTGATGTTTTACTTCTCTGAGGCTTGATTAAAGGAAAGCTGGGGATTAACCTACCTTCCTTTGATTGTTTTTGGCGTTTTCATTTGCCCTGCCTGATTCTGGTCTTCTATGGATAAGGGGACTTGGGTGAGTTATGGGAACAAGGCCTAGACAGAAATAACAAGTAGGTGCTAATCTATACAAAACATGAGTCTCTGAAATGGGCAACTGTGTCTGATATAATTTCTCATTCCCATAGTGCTATTCTCCTTAGGTCATCCTGTAATCTGGGACCTTCTTTCAGGAGAGGTCAGATGCTCTTCTTTGAGATTAGACCTAAGGGTTTCCCTGAATTCAAGGAAAGGTTGGCCAGGTTTATTGCATGATATCATGGAAAGCTCTGTCTTCTCATTTTAGATGGAGGACTGAATGCAACCTACCAGGACTGATTTGTAGAGACCAATAGGGCATTTTTCCCAAACAGGAATTGATATAGAGGCAAGCCATGAACAAAAACCTGGAATGAATTACATAAACTTGCTGAACCTTAAATCAAATCCAAATATTATTATTTTTATATTCTACTGAACTGAGAAATGAAACAAAGTTTTTTCTTATTAAACCCCAGTGAACCAGTTTGAACCTGTAACTGATTCATTGAATTGGAACCAGACTAGAACATCAAAACATTTTCTGAAATCACATATGAGTCACCTGAATATTATTCAGTTAGAGTCCTCAGTGCCAAGTGTTTATTCACTATCAGAATGAAATTCAAGTTAACAATTTCTCCCTGTCGTGTGAGTCTGTGTGGGGCCAGAGATGGTAGGAGAGGCAGTGGCAGTGGGGAGAGAGAAAACTTACCACTTTTGTGTTTAAAATACCTCTTTTAATTACACTTTTTGTTTATTAAATAAACTCTGACACTGAAATTCAATATAAATCAGGTAAATGGTCCTGTGATATTTGAAGCAGGAGCTGAGACCCAAACCTGTCAACTAACTGTGATGATCCTATAAGGAATATTAGCAGACCATGGAACACAGTTTGAAAAACTCTGCTCTAAATGATAGTGTACAGGATTTGGCTTGGTTGACTTCAACCATAACTTTTATATAGATGATTTCTACAGTTCTGTCTTGGCCTTGATATCTTTTCTAAATACTAATCCCATCGCCAGTGGTTCACTCTGTCTACATCATCGCTTCCTTACTGGTGTTCCAATTTGATGTGCTTGGTGTTGATCTGATTCTGTGTTCCCTCCCTCACACAAACTCTTATACTGATGCTTGTATTTAATGTGATGGCTGTTCCTCTGGTCAGGAGTTTTATAACCAGTTAACTTATTAAATGCTGTCTTTTTATGCTAGATTGGTGTTGGGCTTGGTCTGTGATACTGCATTCTTCATTCTTGAGGTGAACAGATGGCTCCATAAGGGTGCTTGACCAAGAAGGACAAGCAGATGCTTACAGGGCCTGGGATTAGGAGTAAAGCTGAGGTCTTCAGGCCAGAACCAAGGCGCAGACCTGGGGCAACTCAAGAGAGCATTGTCAATCATGATTGCTTTAAATTCAGGTGTGGTGGCTCTCACTGGTTATCTTTAAGGCACTGGTGGCCTCAGGCAGTCAGAGGGCTAAGTTTTTCTTTTCCCTTTCCCATTTATTAGCTATATATGCAAACAATGTTCTGAGACTCAAAATTCTGAATTTTAAAATAGGAATAACAGTTCTTTTCTGCCTTTTTGAGTTTGTGCATAGAATCCAAAAATAATGAAACACATCAGAATTTTAAAGTGCTTTCTAAAATTGGTGTTGGTGCTAAGTTCTCTGAACTCACCTTTTCATTTGTCGATTCATTCATTCAACTATTTACCAAGCAGCTACTGTGATCAGGTATCTGTTATGTACTTGGCAATAAAGTGATAAACATAAATCTTACCTCATAAGAACAGATTCTGCCCTACTAATCTGGCAGGTTTTATATGTATATGTGAGTGTGTGTATATATGTGTGTATATATGTATATGTGTATATATGTATGTGTGTATATATATGTATGTGTGTGTGTGTGTGTGTGTGTGTGTGTGTGTGTATATATATATATATATAAAGAGCAGGTTTATTAGAAAAGAGACAGAAAAAGTAAAGGACACTTGCATAGACACAAGCAGGCAGGAAGGGCTGCCAGGTCTTAAAAATTTTTTTACACAACTAATAATAGTTTTAATTAACATTCACTTACAATAGGTCAGTCTTGTTCTAACTTATTTAACCATCCTAATTATTCTAAAAAAGAGATTAACATCGCATTTCAGAGGGAAAATTGAGGTTCAGAGAAATTAAACAATTTGCTCAGGGGGTTCAGAGCTAGTAAGTGTAGAGTCAAGAAAATAACCCTAGCTATCTGGCTCTAGATATATGTTAATAATTACTTTATCAAATTACCTCCCATAAGTAATTAAGTGGTATCTGCTGAGTAAGAACAGTCACTTGAATGCCATAATCAATGAGCTCAGAATTTCAGCTCCCTCATTGGAAAATAGGTATAGTATTAATACTATTGAAATAATGATGATGTCATAGGATAATTTTAAAAATAATACTTATAGGCCCTCCCTGGTGGTGCAGCGGGTTAAAGCACTGCACTGAGAAACTAAAGCCACTTCCGCATGAGTTCGATCTCCGCCTGCCTCGGAGGTGACCACATGGCCTGGCAGACCTCTCCTTACCCGCCTGCTGCTCCCCTCAGCAGTGTACTTCGTTGATCTGCCTGTTCTGCTCCCCACTCTGTCTCTGGTGAATCCTCTCACCCTCTGCATCTCTGGCCTGTACCCCAGTTCTGTATGAATAAATAAATAAATCTTAAAAAAAAATAATAATAATACTTATAAAGGAGTTACCGCAATAACTGACATCATAAACTCATGAAAATGTTACTTTTTAGCTAATGATTATTGAAAGGCCACCTAGGCCTCCAGAGTGGCAAACGAAGAATATCTTGCTGGTATCAAATGAGATAGCTGCTGAGCTGGCCTCAGGAGGTTGCCCTAGGTTGCTGCTCCTTCCCACAGATAGCTGCTCTGATAAGGATCAAAGACTCTGAACAAAGGGCCAGGCTAACACAGGTATGCATAAAAAAAAAAAAAAAAAAAAGGCCTGTAAACTGGGAGCCCCTCCCCTGGCCCCAGCTGGGGGCCTGCAGACCTTACCTGTCTGGGAGCTCAGGAAAGCCTTCCCCTTTCTTACTTCTATCTCCTTGCCTTATTCTATCCTTACAATTACGAGAAGCACAGTGAAGAAAAATTCTTGTTAGCTATAGGGAGTGAAACAGGAAGACCTGGTCTAGACTGGTGAGAGGAGCAGGACAACACTATCAGAAGAAATATTTAAGTGATAGAAGGGTAGAAGGAATCAGAAGTGTAAGGTCCCTGGGCAAGAAGACAATTGCTCCTCCCAGGAACAGAGAGTGTGGGCCAAACAGATAAAGAGAATAGGAGTTGGGGGTTAAACTGGAGAGGTAGGACACTTTCTCTTTCTTCTATCCCTCCCTTGTCATTTTTGCTGTCATGTTAATTTGAGCACTATTACCTCAGGCCTAAATTATTTCAATGACTTTGTAATTATTTTTCCTCTCTTACTCTTGCATCTTGTTTCCTGTGCATATCCTTGGCAGGATAATGTCCTAAGACAAGATTAGGACACTGTTCTACTAAATAACTTTCAAAAGTCTGGCATTCTCTATCAGATTAACAACAAACTCCTTAACTAAGTATGCAGTGGCAATTGCAATCTGGCTTCTGCCCAGAACTCTTCATGCCCAGAATTCTTGATCTTCTCTGCCCTTCTCTGCATCTCAACCTGTGCAAGTACTACCTGTCTTTCAAGGTCTGTATCAGATGTGATGTTTTCCATGAAATCATTTTAGGTTGTGCTCATCAGAGTTACATTTAACTTGTTAGACCTTCTTAAGGAAAAAGAAAAACATATGGATGGTTTCACTTGTGGGAGGAATATAGGGAAACCAAACAAGGAATCAGGAAATAACAAAACAAAAACAAAATTAGCAGCAAAAATATAAATCAGAAACATTTAGGAGGAGGAGGAGAGAGAGGGATAAGAACAGGGGAGGAAAGAACAAAATAGACTATGGTGATGGTTCATGGGTGACTTGATGGTGGGAATTCTAGGAGCTTACCCTTGAGAGGAAAAACTATTTAAAAAATATATTAAAAGTAGTTAGACTTTAATAGTTATATTTCCTGGATAACTCTCTCATCTAAAATATAAAGAAATTTTGATTTTTTAAAAATTACTACACATAGAAAAGTATAAAAACTCATCATAATACTCTTGCCCAATCTATCTGTTTTTAGCTGTTTAGTCTCATTGTTCTACTTGCACAGGTAGAAGTTGAAAACTTAACTAACTCATATACTTTTTATTCTAATGTCATGTCCATAAAATGTCTTTGAAAATATTATTTTAAGGTTGGGATAGTATTTAAGTGTTGAAATATGCCATAATATATGTAGCCACTCCCCTATGGCAATTACTTTATCCATAAAAAAATCAATGAGAATGTCCATTCCCTAGGATGGATATTGGAATGTAGGATGTGGTGAATATACGATAATGGTGACCAATGTTTCTTCCACTTTGCCAGCACATTTTCCCTTGAGTCATCTGCTCTCGGCTAAGAGAGCATATATTGTGCAGAGAGCAGGGATGCCGTATGTATGGGTCTTTTGGGAGAAAACAGGGAATGTCAGGGGGAAGAACACAAGGGAATATAGTGATGGACTCTGGGTGCTTTGGTGGTGGGAGAATATATTGTCTAAAAATTAATGATGATATAAATAACAGTATAATTCATTAAAAAATAATGAGTCTTAGCTCCATCCCTAAAGGAAATCTTAGGTTTTGCCTAAGAGAAACAAAAGGCTCTCCTACATTAAAGGAGATTTTGGACTCTTCATAACAATTGTTCAAGAAATGCAGAGCTTTTATTTTAACAAATTGTTGGGTCAAGGAAGGAGTTTGGAAGCGTTAGTAAAATATGGTTTGGATATGATGCTGGTACAATTAATTTGTGCATACATATATAAGTATGTATTTCTGTATATCCTTATGAATAGGCCTAGACTTTACTAGCTTTATTGTTACAAGCTGAAATACCTTTGGGTCTCATTTTTAAATATGCAAATAAATCTTTATCATATGTCTTAGAAGTGGTCTTTTTTCATTTATCTCATTTTGCCCAATTTGATTTCATTCCATTCTTCTTGGTGTTTACAGTCTATAAATCGTTGATAATTCCCCTAGGCAGATATCTTTTATCAAGAGTCACACATTTAGTGCTTTGACTACTTTAGATTTATATCTCCTTGACCACAGCTGAACAGGCTGATTGAAGATATTTTTGCTCTCTGCATTTCAATATCTGTGTGACTTCTGCTTTTTATTCTTGGAGAAGATGAACAGTTCTGTATTTTAAATATACCTGGGGTATCTGGAGGACAGTGTGCGAGGCTCTTGTTTTTCTTCTCCAGCCTGATTACAACTCTTTGAAGCCAAGGACAATACAGTTCTGTATCTTAACCTGCATTGATATGTCGTAACTGTACAAGTATTAACTGAGAGAATTAGCAATGACTGACTATTGCTTCCCTACCCTGACTATTAGAGAAACTTAAAAACAAAGAATAAAAACAAAGGTTTTAATTCTGGCTCCACCTGTCACTGTATGCTACTGACAGGTGATGTATATTTTCTAGAGCCAATTTCTTTTGTCTTTTTCAAGATTCAATTTATTTATTTATGCAGATAAGACCTGGGGTATAGGCCAGCAATGCCAGGGCTGTGGGCGGGGGTGAGGGGATTCACTAGAGGCAGAGTGGGGAGCAGAACAGATGGTTCCCCTGCTGAGGGAAACCGGAGAGGTTTGCTGTGCCATGTGGGTCAACTTCCTGGCAGGCAATGGAAGTCAGACTATGATAGCTTCATAGTGCTGTTACTTAACTCCTTGTACCACCTAGGAGGCCCTAGACCCAATTTCTTACCCAAACAGTGGGGAAAATAGTTCTTACTTTGCCAGAGGACTACAGAAAGTAATGTGTGAGAAGTTTGCTACATAGTATACATACAGTGAAATAATCTTCACTTCTTTTTGGAGACTTCCTAATTTAAATTCTATTCTTTATTCCCTTTGCCTCTCCTCTATCTGAGACTAAATTCAGAAGAGAATAATACATAAGGGAAAGGAGTAGGAAGATCAGAAGATGACAGACGCATTGAGATTTTCCCAATCCTCTTTCTGATTTTCTTGTAGTAAGTTTTTCAAAAATAGATTTCTGTGTGTCACTCAGGTGATTACCTACTCTTAACCTCCCTGTTTCTCACTAGTGAGTTACAGGTGAGAAGGAGGCATGAAGAGAGTGACAGTAAGTGTCAAAGCTCTCTATGATGTCCCCTGGATGCAAGAATGGGGCTCCCTCAGGATGCCTGTTAACTGTGCCCTTGGTCTTTCTCTTGCAATAGAGTAGGTATGAGAAATATTAGCAAGGATTGATTAGCACACATCTGTGCTCAGATGGGCTGTGAGGAAAACAAAGTAATTCATTAAAGAAAACCGTAGTGCAATGTTTTTCACATAGCAGGCCCTAAAGTTAAAGCAATATTTATGAAGACAATTGATGATGATGATGATGATGATAGAGGGAAAGCCTCACAAAAATAAGTGAGAAGTTGTATTATTTGTGCTGTTTTAAAAAAAATGCTTTCTTGAGTCATCATTGACATGTAAATAACTACATTTTTGAGCTTAAGGTAATTTTTTTTTTAAGTTAAAAAGTAAGATTTAGGGCCCTCCCTGGTGGCACAGTGGGTTAAAGCATAGCACTAAGAAGCTAAAGCCACTTCCGCATGAGTTCGATCCCTGCTTGCCCTGGAGGAGATCCACATGGTGCGGTAGACCTCCCCTGACCCGCCTGCTGCTCCCCTCAGCAGTGTACTTCGTGCTGCTCCCCACTCTGTCTCTGGTGAATCCTCTCACCCTCCACATCTCTGGCATATACCCCGGTTCCATATGAATAAATAAATAAATTAAAAAAAAAAAACAAGTAAGATTTAAACTTGTAGGAACATAATTTGATACTGGTTAAAACTCTTCTAATTTTTGCTTATATATTACAGGAAATGAAATTAACCTATTACTTTAAATACCATCTATAAAATAACAATTTTATTCAAATCTTTTATTTGAAAAAAATTTACTTAAACTTTATGTTGGAATAGTTTTAAATTTGCAGAAGAGTTGATTATAATTCCTTTATATACACACCCAGTTTCTTTTTTATTAGTTAATATGGTATACTTGGCTACAGTTAATGCACCAATATGGATATACCAAAACAACAAGGATAAATCTTCTAGATTATGGGTTTTCGCTTGGATAATTTTAAAACTTTTACCCCTGTAGTTTTTGAAAGCATTTAGTTTTTTTCAGGTGATGATAATATTTACCTAAATACAGGTGTTTAAACAAATTAACAAATACAATGGAAGCAAATATTCTAATAGCTTAGTAATAATTGTGTGTTATAAGAATTTGGATTAGTTTTATTTGTGCCTGTGCTTTTAAAAATAATATAACACATTCATTAAAAGTCACAAGAAAGTGTACCAATGTCTACACAAATGAAAACATGTCTACCTCCTCTGCCCTTGCCATATTTCCCAAGTGATATAGATGGTTCTATCAATCTCTCTAGGAAAGAAAGTAGAATTTTTCTGGTCATTCATTCTAGCCAGCTCTAGTGAGAAAGGAATGAGTTGAAAAAGACAGTTACAGGTCCTGTTTGCTATTTTCATAAATCCTTTGGCCTGAATCTGTAGGTATTTCATGAAAGTTTACTCTCTTCTTTGATTTTACCATCTATATAATGGGGGCTATAAAACCAATCCCACATAAAGTTTAAGACAGTTTTCACAACAAAATAAGAGTCAGCATGACCATTTCAACTTGAACACTGTCTCTTGCCTGATCCAGTGAGGGGGACCAGCCTGGGATGAAGTGTAAAATCCTGTGTATCCATGCACACTTTTCTCCTAGGGTTAACAGTCACTTGGAAGTTCAGATTTTTTCTCTCAGGCATTTAGGTCGTTTGTTACTTTCCTTTAGAAGTTGCAAGTCATTTGTTTATCTTGCCAAATTTACCATTAACTCCATCGGAGCCTCTGTCTCCTGTTACTACCTGTACTTTTCTTTCTCCTCAAACTTTTCATTTTTATTTGGAATGATTAATAATATGGACCCATATTCCAACTCCCTTACTCCCCTTCTGTTTCCTGGGTCTCCTGATACATATTAAAATTTCATGTAACGGAGAATCTTTAAGCTAACACAGAAATGACATTCCTCAGAGCTAAGAAGCAACATGGACTCCATGCAAACTGATTTACTCTTTTCACTAGTTTTCAAAGAAAATTGGGTTCTAAAGGACTATGTTAACAAGTTGCAGAACATTGAAGGAAAGTATTCATGTCAGATAGTCAGTAGTTAGACCTCACAAATGATAAATGATTTTTTTACTTCATTATTTGCTGATAAGTCGAGTAGCAAAGTTGGAGCATGAACATGGGTACATATTTCCTGTTCAAACTTTGAAGGACAAAGACCAATGAGTGATAGTTGCCTTTATTCTCCATCTTGGTGATTGTCTATATAAAGTCTTAATTAAAATAAAATACCTCCATTGCTAGGAATGAGAAACACATAGTTCTATTTGTAGTCCTGACATTTGGACACAGAGAGAACTGAGTAATGAACAGGCTGTTGTTCCCAGTCTTTGGAAGAAGTCTGAAGGCATTTTAAAAACCAAAACTTTAGTTTTAAGCAAACCATAATGTACTCCATTTGCAATCCTTCTTGTATTTTGATTTTTAACTTTATTATCCAATTCCCTCAGTCATTCCAAATGCTTCAAATTCTTTAGAAGTCAGTGGAAGTAACTTTCTTTTAAGAAATGCTTCTCCTTACACCTGACTCACTACTGAGTTTAAGTCTCATTTCCATTGTCATTGTCACTTCTCAGGAAAAGTTTTATGTTACCGTGGCAATATTGGCCCTACACTGACTTTGCTCTGAAAAGCTATTTGATATTAGGCAAGGCATTGAATCTTTAGGGGTTTCTTTTTATTGTTCAGTTAAACAACTGGGTTGAATTTGATACTATCTAAATTTTCATCAGTTCTATAACCCGGTTGGTCATAAGCTATTATATTGGCATTATCAGTACAATGTGTCATGTTTAAAGCATTCTTAGGCTAGCCAGAACCATAGAGACCATCTAAGTTGAGTAATTACTTAATTACTAGGCATTCAATAGATTAAATTATTTATTTTGTATCAAATCAGTTGGTCAGCAACAGTGCTTGATTCTAAATTTTCTCATAAAAGGCAGATAAAGGCAAAACAGATATCAATGGTGCCATCAAATCAGAGGCATGCTAAAAGCTGCAGGTTAAAATGAAATTTTCTGAAATTCTCATAAATTTAAAAATTTCATCAGTTCAAACTTTTGAATTATATTTATATTTTCTCCATTTATTAAAAAATTCATAAGACATTAAAAATCACTCTCAAATTTTTAATCTAAAAGCATAGGGTAAACTTAAGGTTATAAGGAGACAGTCATGTGGATTGCAGACATTTCCAAGTGCTGCTGGCTGTGTGCTATAAAATATTCATGCTTTTGGTTACACTGTGTTTTCTCCTTGGGTTTAATAGCTCCTTTTAGCATATGCCTGTAGTGAGATACTCAGTTAACCCTTTCGAGACATTGCCTTTCATATATTGGAAGTAACTATAATTTCTCTCTATCCTATATGTCTCTGTCAGTCCTTGCTCCTTGTACACTCCATTACAGCAGCGTCTGCCCTACGGTTTCATTCTCTCCACCCCTCCCCCTGAGAACAGGCTTTGCCCAGAGGACCCAGAGTATAGGGAAGGGTGGGGGCAAGAAAGGAGAGAAAAAGAGCAGAAACAGTCTGCCCTCAAGAGAAGATGTGGACAGGGCATGGTTGTCAGATTAGCCTGCTGAACTTCTCCAAAAATGACTGCCACATTGCCTTGGGATGGCTCTGCATCTCCTCCTGTGACAGTTCTTGTTCCAGGGTTTTGAACTGTGTCACAGGCACTCTCCTCCTTTCAGACCATACATGTGCAATGTCAGTTTCATTTACCAGTCCCCACATTTGTTTTCCCATAGGCTTGACATTTTTAAATACCCCTGAACATGGGCTGAAGGGACTTAGATGAGAATCAGAGTAGTATTTCCAATTCACAACAGAATTTCCGTACCCAGAATACAGTCTCACCATGCTGATACTCTGTCGCAAGCCCTCGTTCAGCTGAAGTGCCCTTCGAGGCTCACAGCACATCCATCGTCCTTGTTTCTAAAGCTACTGGATGCCAGTGACCTTCTCATGCCTGTATACAGTGCTCTTGTAATTGGTGCATTTCTTGGGCACCTCTGATTGTCTTTCTGACCATTTGTTATTCTTTAATGGCTTTCTCTTTGCCTGTTCTTCGAATTATCTCTATTTCCTTTCAGGATGTTATTTGAACACTTCTCTTTTTACCTACATGTCCTCTGTGGGCCATTTGTGAGGCTTCAATCTCTAACTCTGATTTTACTGCTCTGTCCTGGGAACTTAGCCTGTGTTCCAGCCTATTCTCTTTTAGCTCCTGAACAACCTGCCTTTGATTGACAACTCTGCTTCAATTTGCCACATCAATATGAATATTACTTTTTGCTTAATGTGACTCATCAGCACTGGCTGCAGAAGGCAAACACCAGTTTCTACTGCAAATCATTCTCCTGCCTCCCAGAACTTGGAGAAACACTGTCTGCGGCTATCTGAGTAGCCCCCAACACATGTCCTCCACATGCAGTCAGTCATGAGAATGCCTATTCCACCATGTCCATGCCTTTCCATCACCCTCCTTCCCCTAGTGCAGGGTGCTGCCACCTCTTACTAAAACATTTACTTTGGAGAGGACCTACAGACCTCCAGCCCCCTCCAGTCTTCAACTCTGCTGTATTCCTTAGGTCAGTGGTTCTTAGAACGTGGCCCCAGGCCAGCTGCATCAGTAACACACAGGAACTTGTTTGCACTGTAAATTATTCAGCTCTAAAATATAAAAACTAGGGATGGGCTGTGTTCTGTGCTCAAACAAGCCCTCCAGGTGGCTTGGGAGCTCACCAAAGTGGGAGTAACTCCCCACCTCATTTGCTGACTCATTTCACATTTACCCTACTGAACTGCTATCCTTTACACACTTCCCTTCTCTCTGCTGCCACAGGGCCTTTGTATGAGCTGCTTTATCTGCCTGAAACCTGCGCTTCCCCTGCCCCTGCCTCTGCCCCTGCCCCTCATGCCTGATGTTCTACTTAAATGCCATTTCCTTAGAGATCCACTCCCTGGGTAATGAGCTCTATTAGGGTCTTGTTTGAAGTGCCCTGAAGTCCTCTATGGCAACATTTATCTTTCACGGTGACCCCTTCCCCCATCCTAATTGCTAGTCACTTACTTGTCACATCTTCTAGAAACTCCCTAAGGATTTGGACCACATTTGTTCTATTCATTAAAGTTTTCCTAGCAGCCAGAATTATTCCCAGCCATGGTGGGTGACCCACAAAAAAGATTTTTGGATGAGTGGCTCAACTTTGAGACCTGGATCCCTCTGGCTTCAGACTGCTCTTCACGCTGCTTGTAGCTATTCCACATTGGCAAGTCTGCATTTGTGTTCCATGCCTCTGCCATACCAATTAAGTCACCTAATCTGGTGACTAGGGTTTTATCTCTGAGGCATCCTTCTCACCCTCCTCCTCACCCTTGCCAAGATAGTAAGTCTTTTGAGGAAAAATAATGCAGATGTCTGTTATTAATTATAGAGAGGTCTAATAATTCAGTCTGGCAGGAGCCCTTTAAGTCAGTTCTTCTTTTCTGTTCTTGGACCCAGCTACTCAAGGTAGGCAGGCAATTACTGCCCATGTATTTGCATAACGGCTTTCCTTTTGTTGCCTTTGTTCTCTGCTAATTGCTTGAGAGTGCCATGCTACTCCAGTCTGATAGGAACCCTCTTGCTGATATGTAAAATTTAGGTAACTTGCTTTATTCAAAGCACAATGAAGCATCTACTGGTGGTGCTATGTATTTTGGGATATCAGAGGAGGAGACCAGGCCCCTGGGTAAAATAGAGCAAAGAACTTTTCTATACACATTCTTTACTCTGTCACTTAAAAGGAGCGTCCCTACTGAGAAGAGGCTGGGAAAAATAATGCAATTTCTCACTTTCCTATAATCTTTATAGAAGCTTTTCCTCTGAGTTAGCTGTGGTCAGGGACTTTCATTGACCCTAAGATTATACTATCTGAAGAGATTTGTGTTATTTTTGTACAATCCAGACCTCCTCCACAGGACTGCAATCATTAGAGAGAAGGGGGAGGGGGTTTGGGGAGGTCTCAGTGACCTTGTGCAACCACCTTCTTAACCTCTGTGATCCATCCTTGTTCCTTCTCTCCTGCCTACCCTCTTGGTCCTGTGGTGTTCTTTCTTGCTTTTACTCGTTCCTCCTTCTCTCCCTCCCTCCCTCACTCCCTCCGTTTTTCCTTTCCTCCCTTCCTTTCTCCTTCCCTCCCTCCCTTTCTCCCTTTCTCCCACTCTATCCTATTTTCTTCTTTCTTCCCTCCCTTCTTCCTTTCATTGCTCTCCCACCAAAGCAGCAAATAGCCCCTCCCCAACTTTTTGAGGTCAATTCTTAGGTAAAGCTCTATTTTGTTAATGAGATAAAGCTGCGTGTATATATATATATATATATATATATATATATATACACATACATACATATATATATATATGAATACATTTACTCTCCAATGTGTAGCTTTTACTTATGAAAAGTCAATGTATTCCTCAAAAACTGAAAAATAGATTTACCATATTATCACAATCCCACTTCTATTTATATTCAAAAGTACTGAAAACAGGGCTGTGAAAAGCTATCTGCACACTCGTGTTCAGAGCAGTACTACAGCCAAGAGCTGGAAACAATCCAAATATCCATGAAAAGATGAGTTGATAAACAAAGTGTGATCTATACATACAATGGAATATTATTGATCCTTAAAAAGGAAATTCTATAGATGCTACAATATGGGTAAAACTTGAGGACATCATGTTAAGTGACATAAGTCCCTCATAAAAGACAAATGCTATATGAGTTGACATGCATGAGATATCTAGGGCAATCAAATTAGAAACAATGGCAATTGCTAGTGGGTGGGGGAAAGAAAAAATAGGGAGTTGTTTAATGGGAATAGAATTTCAGTTGCAAAATGAAAAAGTTATGCAGATTGGTTATACAATGAAAACACACAACACTACTGAATGATACACTTCAAACTTAAAAATGGTTAAGACGGTATTTTTTACTTGTATTTTGCTACAACTAACAGTGAACCTATAAAAAAAAAAGAAATCAGTGAATGGGAATGAGTATAAGGACACAAATATTTGAAATTTGGGGTCATGTCTAGTCCTTCATCTTTAACTTTTGATATATGTTCTGTTTTGGTATTATAATAATTAAAAAAAATCTGTTTCCTGGTGACTTTTTCTCTTCTCTTTTTAAAAACAAACAAACAAAAAAACAAAAAACAGCTTGGTATGGGCCTCCCTGGTGGCACAATAGGTTAAAGCACAACACTATTAAGCTCTCTACAGCCACTGCAGTGAGAGTTAGATCCTGGGCCAGTGTGGTGAACTACATGGCACAGACGAGCTTTCCTGGCCCACTCTCTACTCCCCTCAGCATTGTGTTTCAGTGGATCTACCTGTTCTGCTCCCTACTCTGTCTCTAGTGAGTCCTCTTGCTGCCCTGCCCCCACCCCCCCACTCTGGCCTGCACTCTAGTTCTTATGTGCATAAATATATCTTTAAAAAAAAAAAACCAGTTTGCTCTATAATTATAGACTGTTTGCTAGTTAAAGATCTCAGGATAACCTTTATTGGATTAAATTGGAAACAAATTCACCCTTGTTGACATGTAAAACTTTGCTTTATATAGCACTAAAATTTTTCGGTAAATTTTTAATTTTTGGAAATAATTAAGCAAATGGCTTATATGACAAATTGAAAGCAGTGTTTTCAAACTCTTCCAAAATTCTATAAAACTCTAAAGTTTTGTTATACCACAGTTCGAACACACTTTTCTAGTAGCGTGGCAGTTGCTTACCTGACTTCCACTTCCATCCATGAAGTCTCCATACATCCTTTGGACTTAGTTTTCCAAAGCACAGAAGACCTTGACATTTTTCTGTGTAAATTTTCTTAGCATAACCTCATCCCTGTAGTATGATGCTCAACCCTACCTGCACGTGGGTAGTATTCAAAATTACCACTAATCCAATACAGATTATCCTGAGATCATCAAAACCCTTCCCAAACCAAATAAATGCAATTTCTTCGGATGGAATCTGAGTATTTTCAGCAGTTTTTAAAATAATTAATTAATTAATTAATTCACACAGAGCTGGGGTACAGGTCAGAGGTGCAGGGGCAGTGAGAGGATTCACCAGAGACAGAGTAGGGAACAGAACAGGCAGATCAACGAAGTGCACTGCTGAGAGGCGCAGCAGTGCTGCGGGGTGAGGCAGGAGAGGTCTGCTGAGCCATGAGGATCCACCGCCAGGGCTGGGGATCAAACTCGCACTGAAGCGGCTGCAGCCACCAGGAGGGCCCTATTTTCAGCAGTTTTTAAATTGTAATCTATGGTAAGAGTTGAGAACAACTGACTTGGAGGAAAGAGTACATCCTCTTCAACATACCTCACAAGGCCCTGAGGATTTGCTCTTTCCCCAACTATGTTTAATTTCTCATGACCTGGCACTGCTGAGATCAAGTGAGGTTACCTTGATCTATATCCCTTCCCCATTCCTGCTCAGCTGCTCCCCTGACTCTGACCTTTTCCATTCAGTCCCCTGACAGACTGGCATTCCACGTTGACAATACAGCTCAGGTATCACCAATTTCATTTTGGTATTTCTCTGCCCTTCTAACCGCCCCCCCCCTCCTTTCTTCTCATCGGTGAATAAACTCTCCTGTAATCATAGACTTTTCTTTTTCTCTCTCCACCACTCTTTGGCTTATTATTGATATGTGTATCTGGGATGAGTGAGTTATCACTTGATTGGATCCAAAACCAGTGTTTTCTATAAATCCCCTGCTTGATCAACATGTCCTGCAAACACTCTCTATTTTCTGATGGAGAGGCTGAAGTAGAAATAGAAAGGCCAGTAACTGGAGCTCCTGGCTGCACTCTGTAAAAAATTTCAGGCTGTTTCAGACACTAAGTAAAAATTAAATATGTGTGCAGTATTCCACATGTGGAGTCCTGTATTTCGCCAAATTCCTTGAACCCTTTAGAAGTTTAAATATCTGAATTCTTGTTAAGGCTAAATGATTGCTTCTTCCTGTCTCTCCTCTCCTTCAATTTTAACATTAGGATTATTGCAAAACTAATACAAAAGGAACTGTTACCAAGGGGATTTTAAACAGGCCCCATTTTTACAAGTATAGTTAGGTAGAGAGGGAGAGATGCAAATCACTGCTTAAATACTTAGCCCATAGCCATGTAAAACACACCCATGGCACCTGGGAAAATGAGCATTGAATGGCACATCATTCAAATATATTTATGAGAATTTATTGACTTGGTGACACAAGAACCTCCAGTATTTCTGCCTCCCAAGTCTTAATGCAATTCATGGTGAACGCCGTGTTTGTTGTACCACTGCATCTGTAAATGGAAATGACAATGTGACTTTGTCCCCACTCGCCTGCTTTGCATGCCAATTTTATCCCAATCGAAACTCTCCCTTTGATTATTCAGTGTGCCTGACTGTGTAAACTTAGGGTTGTGCACATTTCCTGAGGAACGAGCTGGGAAGAGGCAAGTGGCTTGCAGGTGCCTGCACATTTAAAAGTGAGCTCGACTTTTCCCAGAGCTGTGTCCTATGGGGTCATTTTCTCCTTCATAATGATGATATCAGAAATAAACCTCCAACTAGACATTAATGGAATGGTTATTGAGCTGTACATTGTGTTACTCTGTATCTATTAACATCAAAATCAACATAACATTCCAGAATGCCCTGCAATCATAATTGATTCAGCAAGGCAATGATTTCCAGCTGGCTGAGGAGCTCCTTTATGATGTGATAAAAATCCATTTATGGGGAAGAGGCTTAAGAATGTCAGCTTTTGACTTAAACTCCTCACATTGCCTGGTTAGGGCTGGTAACTTGAGACAACGTGACAACTGCTGTTCCATTGTGAGTGTCCCTGGATGTTTGGCATCCCTGAAGGCTGAACCTCTGGGCTGAAACCCTGCTGAGCCCCTGTCTCCTCCCAGTCCTGTGCTATGTAGAAATCTTGGTTTGAAGACAATGATGGGATGGACATATCACCTGAAAGCTGTTTTTAGAGGTCATAGCTTTTGATTTGGTACAGATTTATGGGAAATATTAGAGAAACAGACTTGGAAGTTGTTATAAAATGTAACCTTTTGTCTTTTAGATGCAAGGAATTTCCTTTCATTTTGGCTCTTATGAAAATAATTGGTTCATTCTGGGATTCACTAACTCCAATAAAGATTTTACAATTCCCAGAGTGGTGGAGGTAGGGATGTAGGAGTAGAGGATGGAAAAACATGGGACTTTGGGGGAGGGGAGGTATTTTAAAGAAGAAACAAGCAATTAACCTCATTTGGAGGCCAAAATTAGACTAAAATTTAGGTGTGCTGCCATCCTACAGGGAGGGGAGTGGCAGTGCTAAGTTGAAGAAAAGTCTGGACTTTGGAGAAATATTGACTTGGGTCCATATTTTAGTTCTTCCCATTTTTAGGAGCTTTGTGATGATATGAGATTGATTATGTCATTCCAAGTTTTTTTTTCATGTATTTTGGAAAACATGTCTTTCTGGTTAGGACTGTTGTACAACTTAGATAACATGGGAAAAACACCTAGGGTGTAGCAGTATAAAATCAATGATATTTATTCTTATATTGCACTGTTGAGAAGTTATTAAATTAGATTATCTGTACCACCTGCAGGCAAATGTATTTGGTAGAGCTTTGAAACTTAGTTCATAAAAGGAACATATTGAAGGTAGGTAATAGAGAGATGTCAGATTTGAATGGGGTGCAAATGTTTGCCTCGCCCAAATGCAGTGGAGGCAAAGACTAACAAGGGGATGAGATGGCTGAGGAGAAGGTGAGTCTGGAACATTCTCAAAGTCACTATTCTCTACCATGATTCTGCTTTGGAAAGCCTCTATTCCATGTGTTTCTGGCGATTAAACCAGATCTACACATACAGTGCTGCTCACCTGCTGAACAGTATCCAGTAGGTGTTATGTATTTTCTCAGTCTTCACTATGAAATGGTAAAGGGCTCATGCTGCTTGATGGCCTGTGAAAGCTTTATTTGACTGCAGCTAAAAATGGGACAGACTTCAGGGATGTGACATCAGGCAGGGAGGGGATAGCATTCAGACTACCAAGTTCAAGCCTGGACAATCTACTCATCAGATCCAGCAAATGGCTTTACTTCTCAAGCCTTATTTTCCTTAAGTTTAAATAGGGATAATTTAAAAAATGGGATAATTACTCCACCTGCCTACTATATAAATGTCATGAAGTTCAGTGTCAAAGAGTGTATAATGGACAATAAAGCACATAGTAAACTATACCTCCCTGGCAGCACAGTGGGTTAAAGCACAGCACTGCAAAGCTGGCTGGTGTTTTGGTGTGAGTTTAATCCCCACCCTGGAAGTGACCCACAAGGCATGGCAGACCTCTCCTGACCTGCCTGCTGCTCCCTTCAGCAGTGTACTTCTCAGTCTGCCTTTTCTGTTCCCTACTCTGACTCTGGTGAATCCTTTCACCACTCCTGCACCTTTGTCTGATATCTTAGTTTGGTATGCATAAATAAATAAATCTTAAGAAAAAAAGTAAACTATAAACCATCAGGTAAGGATGAGAGGAATTTTTAATGTGTATAAACACTTCTGTTAGCTGTGATAGTTGTATGAAATGTGACAACCTTATCATATTGGTGTATTGATTTTTGTTTCTTTATGAAAATATATCATTGCTGAGGTTCAGAATTAGAATACAGGAATAATTCAATATTCAAACAGACACAAGTTTTCTCTGCTTACCAAGAGAGGATATGTTCTAAGACCCCTGGTAGAGATTGGGAGCTGTGGATTGTACTGAGACCTGTATATGCACTGAATTTTTCTTATACATAGCAATGATAGCATAATTTATTCATTAGAGCACTTACAAGAAAGACAATAAAATAGAACAAATATAAAAATATATTTCATAAAAGTTATGTGGATGTTCTCTCTTTCAACATATTTTTTGTATTATCATTTTTGGATGACAGTTGATTGTGATTGAAACCAAGGAAATAAAAGTATATGAAGGGAGACTACTAAAATTGTATTATATATATAGCTGATATTTAACTGCATTAGTGGTGTGTTCTTAGAAATAAGAGTTGCCCACAAGTTTTTCATCAGAAAGAAAGTAAAGATTGAAATATACTATAAAAGTATATCAATATAATCTGGAATTTTTTACTTTATTTTGCAAGTTGGTAGTTCAATCAGTATGATTCATTCTTAATTTATTCATTCATCCCATTTTTTAGTGTTTTTATGTGTTAACATTCCTCTTTTATATCTATATCACTTATAAATAATATCCATAGTTGACAACTTCCAAATTAATTTCTTGATGCAAACTCCCCCTTAAATTCCATACTCATATATCTAACTGCTTACAATGCGCCTCCTCCCTAGTGTCTAATAGTCATCTAAAATTCGACATCCCAAGACTGAACATTTAATTTATTACCTTCTCCTGTAAAAGTGCTCCCCTTGCTATATCTCAGTAAATGGCTACTCCACATTCCCAATTGTTCTTAGCCCAAACTTGGGGACTGTCTTTTTTTCTTTATATCTCCTGTATAGGCAGTTCTATTTTTTCTTTTATCTCCTTTATAGGCAGTTCTTGATTTGACTTATGGTGGTGCAAAAGTGATACCCATTGAATAGAAGTGGTGCCATGAACTTTGAGTTTCGAACTTTTTCCTGGGCTTGTGCTCTGTGGTGTCATATTCCTCCTGATGTGAGGCAGCCACAGTGAGCCACTGCTCTCAGGCAGCCAGGGCAAAGAAGTGATACTGGACAGAATGGTACTGACTTTAGTACAGCATTCAATAAATTACACAAGATTCTAGACACTTTGTAATAAAATTAGCTTTGTCAAATTATTTAATATGGAAGTATTCTGAACATGTTTAAGGTAAACTGGGCTAAGCTATGATATTTAGTAGGCTAGGTGTATTAAATGATTTACAATGTGTTTATCAGGATGTAACCCTAATGAAAGTTGAAGAAGAGCTGTATATGAATTCAGCAACAAATTCTATTGGTTCTATCTTCTACTTCCTACTCTCTCCACTATTTTGTCCTCAGGTTGGTATAATTTTTTTCCTAAATGGTTTCTCTTTTTGCTCTTTTCTTACTTTCCTGCCCCTATAAACCATTCTTGCTACAGCGGCCAGAGTGAAATCTATGTTAAATAAAACAACAACAACAAAAAAAAAAAAGTCACCATTTTTTATGATTAAGTGGCAACATTCTCACTCATATCATAAGGTCTTATATTATCTGCTCTATTTTTTAAAAAGATTTATTTATTTATGCATACAGAACTTGGGTACAGGCCAGAGGTGCAGGGGCAGTGAGAGGATTCACCAGAGACAGAGTGGGGAGCAGAACAGGCAGATTGTCGAAGTACACTGCTGTGGGGAGCAGTGGGCGTGTCAGGAGAGGTCTGCCGTGCCATGTGGGATCCTTCCAGGGCAGGCAGGATTGAACTCATGCAGAAGTGGCTTTAGCTTCTTAGTGCTGTGCTTTAACCCACTGAGCCACCAGGGAGAGCCCATCTGCTCTAGTTTTTACTTCCAACTACATATTTTAATATTATTCTCCTTGCTCACTTAGCTTTAGTCTTAATCATCTCCTTACTGCCAAACATATAGGGTATGTAAGTGGGGTGGAGGGGGACAACACAGAAGAAGAGAACAGTGTCTTTGAAGTCATGGTTTTGAAAGAACTTAGCATGACTGGAATTTCAGTACTATGGATCAGCCGTAGCAAGGTAATGAATGATCTTGTATGACACATGCCAGAAGTAACCAATAAAAAGCTTTAGAGTGAGGTGTGACATAATATTTGCATTTTAGGAATTTAGAGTGGGAGAATATTAAAGAGGGTAAGGCAGCTGGTTGGGAGATTATGGCAGTGGCCCAGGCAAGAGGTATTACAGTTCTAACCATTACGGGAACATTGGAAGTAGGTGATCAAGAATATTTCAGGAAGTTGAATATTATATGTGAGACATTAAATGACCATTGGTTTAGAGAATAAGCGTTGGTTAAGACCAATGAAATAAAAGTTGGTCACCATCTGGTATTCAGAGTAAATATCAGTGGGAAATACTCAGATCATTGACTCAAAAACTACGTAGTAATCAGTTTAGGTACATTCAGTAAAATAAAAGCAGACTCATAAAAGATCAAATCATGACTTTTGATGTAGCATTTGCTGCCTAGAGTTTTTAATATATTTAATTGTGTATTTCAAGACAGATCTCATTTGATTGTTCCTCTAGGTAGAACTGAATCAGGTGATATATTTACTGGTTTGCTTATTTTATTAGATACTTTTTTCCTTTCTGGTACTTTGTTCCCAGATGTATCATTTTCCATTTCACACATCATAAATATGTACATAAATATTTTAGAAGTTTCTGTTTCTCCAGGTGGAATATGTGCTGTTTAATGGATAATAGCTCTAACTGAAAAGTACCTAAGATAAGAAACTTCTCTAGCCTCTAGCTTAAGTTAACCCAAATAGCATCTGGAGTAGTATGTTTTAGTTTTCAGGAAACTGTGATCATTCACAACTGCAGAGTCTCCCTGTTCCTACTTGATTTTTATAAAATGAATTGACTTACCAAACCCCATACCTTTGATGGGCAAAATATTTAGGGCATATCAAGGGTGTTTTCTGGGGCCATATTATAGCTAAGGAATCACACACGAAAGAAGAAGTGGACTTTGGTGTGTACAGTAGCAGACACAGAAAATATGTTAGCAAAACAAGCCCTTCTCATAGCAATTCTGATTCGATGGGAATCTTTCACTTTTTAAAAATACCTCTTTGCCATGATGTTAGTGTAGGTCACTAGGTATGACACTTTGAGTACAACTCACATGAAACAAGAAGCTCAGGCACAAAGAAAACAGCAGGCTTACTGTAACGCATTGGCTTGCCAGGACCATAAATTTTCCCAGATTTTAGGCTGACAGATACTATTTAAAAAAGCAAAACTCTCCTTAGAATTGTGACTTTGTGGTGATTTGTTGTTGGGCTTATATAAATTCAGTTTTAATTAAATTTCCAAAGAGAATGCCGAAAATTTTTTCTCTACTCGTTATGTCTTTTTATGGACAACATATATGGCCCATCAAGGAGGCCTTTATGGTTGAGGCCAACATAGTATGACAATTGCACATATTGCTATCTCTTTCTAGCATTTTGAGTCTCAAACTCCCCTAATTTTGATGTATTTCATATATGTGCTATTCTTTAAGAGTGGGAGCTAAACATTAATTATGGCCTGTGTCCTCAAAGAACCTCTGCCTTAAGAAACCAGAAATGATCATCTGTGAGGAAGGCAGAGCTGATATGTATAACATTTGTGTTTCACATTGAAATTTGGTTCCCCAGAGTCTGAAATAATGTGGTCAAACTGTCTTCAGAAGTGATTTGCTTGAAATCTGAGAGCAAGTGGTCACACATATTGTGCCTGAACATGATCTGCAGTTCCTGGTGTGATTAAGATAATTCAGGGAAATAACATCATGACTCAGAAGAGCAGAGGGTTTTGATAAACCTCTCTCCTACCTGCAAGACATATTGAGAGAAATTCTATATATGTCTTTCAAACAACCAGAGAAATTGCAATGTCTGCGCAGCAAAGGAATATAAATCCTTGAGCAACATGATAAATAATAGAGCAACATGATAAATAATAATACAAAATCAGAAACATGAGAAAGAATGAGACAGTGCAAAATATTAAAGGGGAGCAAGGAATCTGTATTCCTTAAAGGAAACCTATCTCATTGCCTACTTTGTGGCATTAACACATAGATATTTTCTTGAGGTGGGTGGTTGGTGGCTTGCTCTGTTGGTGGTATAGGTTAGGGAGTTGTAGCCAAGATAGCAGCCATTTCAGTCAGCCAAGCAAACTGGGAATTGGGCCCAGAATGTGCAGCACATAGACCTCATGTAGAGCATCACGTCAGTTGAGGATGAAGTACATAGCTACATGCCTACTGGGGTTTGGGATATCTTTTCTTTAGTCATAGAGAGCGGGACTGTTGCAATCAGAGGTAGCTGAGTTTCACACCGCTTGCTCTTAGAATTGAGAAGTTCTGAAATCAGATAGATTTGCTGCACAGCATGGATAGGGGCAGCAAGGGGGCAGGGATCTGGAATGTGGTTTGTGTGTAGTGATTAGCACCCAATCTAGTCCTAAGGGGAGAAGAGGAATCTCCACTTTGGTTGGTCCTCCCTCCCCATAGAAATGGGACTGTGGTCTTTCATTGCCACTGTTCCTCACCTCCCACCTGCCTCCAAGATACACAAAGAAGCAAACAAAAACAAAACTAAAGTCACATGTTCCCTACCAGAAAAACTAAATCAAGTGACACATATGCCTAGGAAGAAAGGAATCTGGAGATAACAAGACAAAGAAAGAGAAGGGTAACTCTCAAGAGGTCAATATAAATGACACAAAATTGGAACATCTAACAAAGATTTTAGACTAACTACCATGTAGAAATTCAATGAAGTCCAAATCTCAATTAAATACAGAAAGATAGGTTCAGCATAGCAGAAAAGATATTCAGAAGCAGGAGTTATTCATCAAAGAGATTGAAACTACATTAAAAAAAACTAAAAAGACAATCTGAATGAAATGAAGGCAAACATGAGAAGCATAGCAAGTAGTCTTAAGCTTGCAGAGGGAAAAAATCAGTGACATAGATAAAAATGTACAAATAAGTGGAAGAGGATAGATAAATCAGCTTTAGGAAAATGAAGAAAATCTATGAGATATGTTAGGCTTCATTAGAAGAGGAAACATAAGAATAATGAATACCCCAGCAGATGAAGAGGGCAATATACCACAGAATATACCATATACAATATACCACAGAAGGTGATGGTGAGAAGGAAGCCAATACATTATTTCAGGCAATAATAACTGAGACCTCTGAAATCTAAGGAAAGAGTTAACCATAGGGATTCAGGAATCTAATAGAACAAACAACATTCTAAATAATAATAAAAAAAAAACCAACCTACACTAAGATACATCACTGTTTATCAATTAATTATCAAAAGTCAATGATAAATGATACTTAAAATTTGCTAGGAAGAAAAGCTGAGAACATATACAGGCATCTCTTAAGCAGGCACTCTATAGGGTAAAGGAGAGTGACAGGCAAAATTCCATATAGATATATAGTACCAGCCAGGAATACTCAACTTTGTAAAATTATCATTCAAATGATGAAGAAATACATAATTTTTAAACAAACAAAAGTTAATGAAGTTTGCTACCACCAGACATGCCCTATAAGAAATGTTAAGAGGAGTTCTATATATATATATTTAAAACAACCATAGAAATTGCAATTTCTTTGCAGCAAAGGAATACAAATTCTTGAACAAAGAGATAAATGGTAACACAGAATCAGAAACATAAGGAAGAATAGTATGATACAATGCAAAATTTTAAAGAGGAGGAAGAAATTGTGTATCCAAATGACAATGTATGCCAGCACACAGAAAACTATTTTAGCTAAATTAAGTTTGATACAAATTTCCTAGTAACCACTACACAAGTATCTGTAGTAGAGACACTTAGAAGAAAACTGAGAACCACTAGGGAAAACCAAATGAAAAGACAGATAGAAACACATGGGGAAAAATAAAGCAGAAAGATAAAATAACCAGAAAACAAAAAATAGAATGTCGTAAGAAAAGCCCCTCGTAACAACCACATTCAATCTGAACAGTCTGAAATCACCAGTTACAATCCTTTGTACAAAGGACGGATTGATGGGTGGATTAAAAAGAAACAACACAAGATACATCTATATTGTTTATACAAGAGTCTCTCATCAGGTCTAAAGACAAACACATATGCTAAAAAACCAGGACAAAACTTCCAAATAACTAATGCAGTTCTGGGAGGAAAATGGAGATAGCCTGTTCCCTAAATTCAAACTGAATTACAAAGCAATAGTAAGCAAAACGTTGTGATACTGTATCTAAAACACAGACACTCAAAAAAATAAAATACAATGTAAGTGCCTGGAGATAAAGCCACAGATAAAGGGGCATTAATTCGTGACAATGGAGAAGGAAATTATCTTCAACAGGTGGTGTTGGGAAACAGTCACTTGTAAATAAATGAGATAGATGATTATTTAACACTATATACAAAATTTAATTAGAAATAACTTGAAGACTTGGAGACAAGACCTTAGCCATAAAATATATGCAAAAAAAACTCAGGTGTTACACTTATGAGTATTGGCCTCTGAATGTGTTTGGAAACTTAATTACAAAGGCAAGGTAAATGACAGAAAAATCATCAAATGAGTCTACATCAAACTAAAATAAGTTTTGCACAGTGAACAAAAACATCATTGTGCATGAACAAAAACATAACTGGGAGTGATTGAGAGAATATATTTGTACATCATCAATGCCACATGTATTAATTTCCAAAACACCTAAAGAACTCAAATAAAACAACAACAAAAGCAAACAATTTGATCAAAAAATGAGCAAAACAACTGAATAAACTCCTCCAAAGAAGACATTTAAAAAGCCCTCAGGCAAGTGAAACAATTATCAACATTACTTTAAGGGAAATACATATCACAACACAGTGAGACAGTAGCTCACACCTATGAGAAGAGCCCATATTGAAAAGATGTGAGATGAAAAGTGTTGGCAAATGGAATACTCATTCACTTTTTGTGGGAATGTTAATTTTTGCAGCATCTAGGAAAATAACATGAAGATCATTTAGAGGAATAAGCTTGGAAATACCACATGATATACCTCTCCTAATCCAATAACATAAACAAACATGAACACAACATATATGTATCCCTATGATATCAGCAGCATTGACCACAATAGCCAAGACATGCCATTAACCTAAATGGTGAAGAAATTGTGGTAAATGTACTCAGTAGAACGCTATTCCACTATAGAAATCATGAAATCTACAATATGATTAGAACTTGAGGTGATTATTTTTAGTGAGATAAGTCAGAAGGTGAAATTAAATGCCTTCATTCATATGTGGAGTATGAATGAGCAAAACAAACTGGCAAACACAACAAGAATAACTCTTAAATTCTGTAAAAAATGGTGCTACCAGAGGGGGTGGGAATTCTGGGAGGCAGGGACATTGGACAGAGGGTTTCAATATGATAGTGTGAATGGCACTAAAACTTTGGTGGTAGGTAAGTAAAGCATATACACATAGTGAGGTGTGAATCTGTACTCCCCAAATTATGTAGTTTTGCAAACAAATGGTAAATCCATAAGATTTGATGAAAACAAAAAAAGTATAGAAAAGAAGATAATTCAGGCCTTCATTAATATTGCCAGTAGTATATTGTAAATGCCAAAAAAAAAAGGGGGGGGGGAATCTTTGAAAACACATAGGTTATAGATGTCAGGGTATGTACCCTTTAGAAAATAAAATTTCATAGATAAAAATATACAAATGTGACCTGGGTTATTATTTTTCAAAATCATGTAGGACTGAAACAGACCTTAGAAATCATGTAATCCAGTAATTCTTCCCCAAAAATATTTTAGCTGCAGAATCCTTTTCAAGCAAAGTTTTATATATAAACCACAAATATAAAAAGATAAAGGCAAAGCTGCTCTGTTTGAGGCCAGGGCACAGGGAAAGGCTGGGCCTGACTTCTCAACCTGCTGGCAGACCTGATATCCTACATTAGAGTCCCAGGCTTTCGTGGGAAAGCACTGTTTCAGCCCATGTCTGCCTTTTTGAGAATAGTGACTAGGACCCAAGAAGTGAAGGGTTTTGCCTGCAGCAGGGAAGGGTGGGGGTTTTCAAGTCAGACTTCCAGTCCAGGGACCAGATTATCTCTCCAGGGGCCTCTTGTGCCTTGATACAGAAACATTCAGAACAATGCACCCTGGAAAGCCTTTTTCTATCCATGAAAGGGCTCACTGAGTGTTGTTTTCTCCAGTGTGGGTTTCTTTAGGAAAACAGGCTTAAATCAGGAGTGATAAGTTGTGTTACTTTCATATTGGAAGGTTTAGGACTGGGTACAAGAAATATTTTTGGAGGGAGTAGAAGTTACATGTCCCTCAAGTATGCCCCTGAAGATCCCCAGATAGTGTTTATAGTTCTAGAAAAAGAATGAATGCTGAAGGGAAAAGCAGTGAAATCCAGGTGATCAGGAAAATTCAAAGACAAGGTCTGTGAGACTTCACAGTCCTCTTCTTTTTGACAGGCCTGTATATATGTTGATTCCTCAAGTGGAGTATTGATTTTTACCATTGTGTTTTGATTATATGTGGAGGAGTTTGAGATTTTTCTTGGACAGTTCTCCATCTGGGCTGACTGAGAGGGTGAGAAACTCTTTAGATAATCAACCCTCAAAAGGTTATCTTTCAGATATAAGCTTTCCTTCACAAATTTCCAAAGTAATTTGCTTTCAGTCTGTAACCTTTGTTTTTTGTTTTTCAGTAGCTCATGCAACATCTAGAGCACTTTGAAGTGAAGTTAGAGTACTTGATTTTTGTTTCATTGATATAGGGATTAGGAAATCTCCCTGGTTTCTCCTTAATTAAAAAAAAATGTTATTGCAATATGTTAAGACAGAAACAAAAGTTATAAATATAGAACAAAGTATCCATTTTAGAAAACTGAAAATTGAGGTTTCTAATTCATCTTCAACCAAACTTCAACCAGACTGATGTTCAATATTTGAAGGGATTAGAGTGTTCATGAAGCCCGCAAAGAGGCAATGGAAGTTGTACAGCCCTCAGATAAAATTGTTCTGCCCACTTTTCTTGAAAATTCCCATTCTCCTCTCTTTCTTCTTAAATGTCACCATGATCTGGTACCAAACCAGAAAGAGAAATAAAGAAGGATAAGAGAAAGAATAAGAACGGTTAGGTGCTATTCCTTTGGCTACATCTTCTCAAATCTTAATGGGAGACCTCTCACTGTCACAATTTTGGGCCAGTAAGCTATTTTTGGTAAAAATTTATTTATTTATGCCTACAGAACTAGTGGACAAGCCAGAGCTGCAAGAGTGGTGAGAAGATTCACCAGACACAGCGTGGGGAGCGCAGAACAAGCAGATTGACGAAGTACACTGCTGAGGAGAGCCATGGGTGGGTCAGGAGAGGTCTGCCACACCACACAGCTCACCTCTGGGGTGGGGTCTCGAACTCATATTGAACTGGCTTTAGCTTCTTAGTGCTGTGCTTTTAACCCACTGTGCCACCAGGGAGTTCTGGGCCAGTAATTTTTACTGTTTTGAGATCATCTGACTTGATCTCACCTCTTTGAAGTTTCACATAAGGACATCATTAAGAAGATTCCCCTTTCATAACGAGCAATTAGAATATTCTTCGGGGCCTCTGGCTTTGAAAGAAGTCCAACAGGGTGCTGAGACCTAGTTTTATCTGGCCCTGCTGCCTCAATCAGTTAATCAGCTGACATTTAATAAGTGGCAACTCTGGGGTTCAAATTTAAAACTCTGACTTGAACAGGTCATGGACTGTCTTGATGGCCACTTGCAATCCCCTTTCAGTTACACAGGGATGCTACTTGGGCTTGGCTGTGCTTTTGTGATTGTCTGGGGTTGGAGGTGGGAACTGGCTGTGTGCTGTGGTCTTAATAAGCTGAATCAGCTGGGGGTTGGGTGTTCCTGGGCAGAACCAAGCCTGCTTGGGAAATTGAGTGATTTTTATTGTTCCCATGGCAAATTTGACATCTGGAAATCTGTCATTGACCTTGCTGGAAGATTTGGAAGGTGAAAGATAAGCTGTTGTAATAAAAACTATTCCATTTATTTCATTATGAATTTATATTGTAAACGATTTTCTTCTTTTTTTTTGATAAGCTTTTTCTTCTTTTACTAAATGGTCTTCTTTTGAAAATATATAGAAAATGGTTAAAAAAAAACTAATATGTTTTTAGTGTTTGGTTTTAGCCCGAGGATAAGCACTTTATTCACAGAGTCTGTCTGGCCACTTAATGTTTGTGTGACCTGAACAGTTATTAGCTGGCACTGTGTATGCACGGGCCCTGTTCTTCATGCTTTACATCCATTATCTCATAAATCTCTCAAAATAGTCCTTTGAATAGATCCTCCTACTTTCTCCATGAGAGGCCTGAGGCTTTGAGTGGTATAGTAATTGCCTAAGGTTTTATAAGTAGCGTGTTGATGCTGGGTAGCTAGACCTCAGTGTCATCAAATATGAAATGAAGTCATAATAGCTGCCTCCAGGTACCTGTCATGAATAAATGAAGATATTTACACACACACATACACAATACACACATACTATATTTTTAAATTCAAAAATTAAAAAATATATACATTCACACATGTATTTATGTGTTTTGGGTACATAACATAATAAGCATTTAATAAATAGCCTTACTTTAATAGGGTTCTCCTTCCCTAAAAGAACAGTGTAATTCCATGGAAGACTATGTGGTGAAAAGTAAATGAAGGAGCTCTCATTCGAGGTTTGTTTGTCCCGAGACAGAGTTTCAGTTGCTTTCTGTCACCTTCCTGCTCAGAGTTTTCTGAACATCATTTTTCTGTATCATTAATTAAATAAATGTTCTCCTGATAACACTCCTTTTCTTTTACTTCAGGTGATGGAATTTAACCTGTCCCTCAATTTCTAGTTGAGTGACACTTACTATTTTCTACCTTATTGCCTTCCCCTACTGGTCCCAACTTGGTCTATGTGCTGGCAAAGCAAGCACTCCTTTTCCCTGCAGGGATTGAATCTGGTCAAGATTATGTTCCCTGGCACCTGTTATCTGCCTTCATCTAGAGGATGAGGACACCTGGAAACCTTTTAAGAAAGGTCACTGGAAAACATAGTCAATCCACCAAATTCTGTTTATTGAGGGAGAAAGATCCTTGGAGTACAGGAGTCCTTCTTCCACCCTTCATTTCCCAGCATTTCCTAGAGTATAGTGCAGACTGGGCTAATGTGCTGGAAAATTTATTAGGGATTATCTACTGAAAATGGCTAAATGAAGATTATTCTTACTAGATATAAGATAATATGAAAAGTAAAGAAGTTAGGATTGATCTAGTATCAGTAGAAGGATAGGTGGATGGATTAAGTGGACCAGAATAGACTACCTTTCAACTCTCTGTGCCTTCCTTTATGTTTATATAACTCATCTTTCAAATCAGTAAAGGGAGAAGAAACTTTTATTATACATTTAGAGAAAATAAAAAGAATAATACTCAAAACAGAAATTCTAGGAACATTACAACTCTAGAAAAAGTATTTTTACAACTTTGAAATCAAACCTAGAAGTATAAAGGAAAAGATTGGCATGTTCAATATAAAAATTAAAAGCAGTGATACAAAGTATGTATAAATACAGAAACATTATTCAATAACATGTTAGCAATGAAGGGAATGCAAAGGACTTACAGTCTTATGTTATTTGGAGTAATAGGAAAATATTAAAAAGAAAAGCATTTAAAGAACCTATCTGTCCTAGTTATTTTCCTAGAGTTTTTTCCCCCCATCTTTAGTGACATGTTTCTTGGAAACTCTTCATCCTCTACCTCTCTCTTATCTCTGAAGGATGAAGGGATTGCATTCAAAACTTGACTTTTAAAAACCCAGAATTTATTTTGAGATTAAGAAAAAAAAAAGACTAAAATGTTTTCCCTTGACCTGGTAGATCTATTACCATGATTACTTTTTTTCTCCCTGCCCAGTAGTATCACAAAATTCCTCTAATTTGGATCTCAGCGGTGTTTTCAGCTGGAAATTATTTCCATCTCCTGTTTAGGGCAAGAAAGTCAAGATTGGCAGGTAGCTTACTCAAAACTTATCTGAAACCCGAATTCCCTTCACAAAATACTCTTTTGATCCATCAATCAGCTCATTCTGGCTGCCCCAGCCTATGCAAAAGGCAAAGAACACTAATTACAGAACCAGAGAAACAATGGGAAGGAGAGCTGTGGCAGTCCTCACACCCTAAAATATTACTAAGTTTCTTAAGCCATGCTAGACAGTCATACAGGAAAAAAAAAGTCAATTAAAGATTGTTTTATAAAACACCTTATTTTCTGAATGGAACTTATGTTCCACCATACGCACTAAGTAATAAAATTACATGGCAGTGTTGGAACATTTATGAGAATGAATCATTCCAAAATTATCAGCTTACATTATCATATAAATGATCACTCTTGCTTTCTTTCCCAATAGTGCTGTAATCTCTAATAAAGCAGTTTATACATGTTTTTAGCAAGACTACAATGCCCCAGAAAACTAGCATTTTATTGCTTTAATAATAAAAAAAAGCAAAATAACTCAGGCAGATTTTACTATGTCTAAGTCTCTGGCTAATGCCCTGGTCAGCCCACCTGACATCTATAAGGAAAATAAGTCAGACTGAACCTTGAGTATGGTGTTGTATCAAGTGTCGTGGGCTTGCTGTGTTCAAGACCCACATTTGATTGCTAGAAAAGGAATCTGCTCCCAGGCTCTGAATCTCTCCTCTTCCCACCCCTAACAATTCCTCTAATAAGAATTTGGGTCTCTAGAAGAGAAATTAAGTGGTAAATAATGATCCTACCTTTGATGCATGGTGGCCATGATATGGATAACTTAAAAAGAAGCTCTCTAGTCTAGAGAAAGAATAGCTACTGTAATACTTTGGAGAGTGAGGCAGATTGGCTCTATAGGAAAAAAAAAAAATGACCCTGAGGGGGAAAACAGGCTTTTATGAATTTCATCATGAATCATGTAGGAAAAAAGGGCCATTGAAATTAGAGTTTGTACAAATGTATTATGGTGATGCTGTTTTCAACAAGTTCTGCCAACATCTTAAAACCACAAGCACTTTTAGAGTTGATAATTGCCTGGAGAGATAATCTACTTTCTGTTCATTGACATCTAAGTGAAGGAAAGAGGATCCTGTCCAGAGAGTTTTAATTTTCCCAAAAGCCTTAATCAGATGATGAATTTTCCTCGGTGGTCCCCTCTCTTAGCCTGTCAAGAAGCGCCCTGCTGCTGAATCTGAGAATGTTGGCAGACAAACACTCCCTGTAAAAATAAAGCACATTACAGGTAGGTGCACACAAATACAATATATAAACAATGGTTCTGCTTCAGATGGTTTCTGTTTGTTTATTTTTAGAGAAGGGGGAAGGAGGTAGCAATTTATGCCAATGAAAAACAGCAGGTGTAATAATCAACTTGTCTGTTTACCAAGAGCATGCATTTTGAGTGGGTCCTCCTTACTTGATCTAAAAATAGTAGAAATCTGAAGATTCGGTCTAAAGTTAAGAATAATATGATTTTTTTTATTTAATACAAATTTTGGTGCTTGGAGAGAAAGGGAAGGGGAGTGAGCATCGGTTGGTGCAAGATCTCCCCTGTAACATCACAACAACCATTGCCTGAAGCCAAGTGTCCTGCAGTGTCTTCCATTAAGCCTCACTAATTCAGCTTAGCCTATAAATGATAAGTGTAAGAATTCTCTAATATGCAACCTTGAATCAATTTCTCACTCCTGTTCAGGGTTTCTTATGGTGGACAGTGGGCTACCCTGGAGCCCTGAAGCTTGTCTGTTCCCAGGACCATGGAAATCATGCGCCATCTCATTGCCTTCTTGAACAGAGTTGCTAATCCCACAGACAGGGCAACCTCTTGGCTGGCTGGTTTTTGTCTTCTGTAAATCTCCTTTTTTAGTTCCCTGGGAGAAGTTAGATAGCACAAAATATGACAAAAATGACTATTTCTGGTTAAACAATTGATTTCAATCTAGATTTTCCTGGCTATTGGTGGAGTAGGCTGGTCTTTTAAAGAACCCATATCTTTACTCACTCCCTGTGATTGTAGCACTTTCAGGTATTGAGAACAGGTAATTATGATACCATGGAGTATAGCTAACAGCCTTTTATAAAAACACAAAGAAAATGGACACTTAACTCTGCCCATTTTTTTTTCTTTCTTGTTTTAGAATATTCTGAGTAGGGTATATAGTTCAGGGGTAGAACATTTGACTGAAGAATTTTATACTATCCAATTTGTTATGTCACACAGCTTTGTGAAGAGAGAAGGGTAGACATTATACCTATCATTATAAATGAAAGTTCTGTGGCTCAGAAAGGTGAAGTAACTTTCCAGGATAGAACAGCTAGTAAATTTTAGCTTCAGGAAGGAAATTCATCCTCTGCTTTCAAATTTTATCCTCTTGAGGTCTCACCATAGTGAAAGATTCAATCAAAGCCAAATCATCATTTTAACATTTTGTGACTCAGCCATATTTGAAAAAATAGTTCCGATTTCTGAATTGAGTATTTATGAGCATACTTAATCACCAATTACTGAATTAAATAAGAATTTTTATAAATGCTCAGCCAAAAATACTGAAACATACCATTATTAAGGTTCCTTTCTGATATTTGTGTAACTTAATTTCTGTTTAGGTGAGATTTAGCTAGTGGTTGGTATAATCTAACATAATTGTTTCTGTTACCTTGTGAAAATGCAAATATTATCCATCTATATGGATCATATTTTAAAAAAAAACAATTACCCTTTTAGTTAAATAGCAATCGTATAACTTTTTTATTTACATAAATATATTTTAATATGTATTAATAACTATAAGGTTGCAATTTCAGCCACCAAGTAAATAATATGCACTTTAAAACAGTTCAATTAATGTTCTAAGCCATGTTCTACTGAACACAAATTATACTATTTACTTTTCAACCTGTAATTAATTGATTATAATAGGGAATTATTCCATCTTAAAAGAAGATTAAAATCGTTGAGTTCTTATTTTATGTCAAATGTATACCTACATACATCATCTATTTGAATATTCAATTTTACCATTGTAGAGCTGTGTCTCAGAAAAGCTAAACAACTTGCTTATGGTAACTCAAATATTTAGTGATAAGAATAATATTTGATTCAGTTATTTTCTCTACACCATGCTATTTGCCAAGCCATTATTTAATTATATAATTGTTCATAAAAACAAAATCATATACAAAGTCTTCCTATTGTTGGTCTAAACGTCTAAAGGAAGGTCATCGGGAGAGAGAAAATCATTCCTCAGAGCAAAGCTCACTATAAATCAATTAATTTATAAAGAGGATTTCATGATGGATGTGGGAAGAGGCCAATCAAGAAAGTGACCTATTAATTGACTTCCACCTATATATTTAAAAGTAGATAGTTCACAGTTATATGAACAAGTTCATGATGAGGAAGTAAATAAAATATTTTGCTCCTGCTAATTATTTTATATAAGCTTAGAATTATAGAGAAAACATTAGACTTAAGGGTGTAACCTATAAATCAGGAACAAGCTTCTGACTTAAAAATGTATTGTTACACTTAGGCTAAATGAATGCTGAGTGCAAGGATTTTGATTGTAAATGATTTTCCTAAATATGTGCATTTCCCATTGAAATTCAGTCTCGTCATGTTCTTCTCATTGAACACTATGAGTACATTTTGTAAACATTTGGGTTACTCAGGATTTCTACAAAGGAGAATTTGTCAATCCCTATCTGATCTGGGATTCAATGTCCTTCCCTTTATACTAGTAATGATCATGATCCCTAATGTCTAAAATTGCTCTTAGGTCTTTTGTTTCATTTTAGTTTTTATCTTATCAATAATCCTGTAGAGTTAGGAACACTATTCAATTCATCATCATTGTTTTTTCTCACCAGGTGGCCTCTTTGTTGTCTTGACTTTGCTTCAGTTTGTTTGTAAGTTAACTCTTCCTAATTCATGGTGGTCAGCATACACACACACACACACACACACACACATATAAAACTTGATATGTTAATTTTACACTTGGTTGGGAGGATGACTTAGTATTGACACATTTTACATATGATGTTATATATAACATAACCCACTTCTACACCACACTACTCACCTCACTCCTCTACTCACAGATCCTATTTCCTTCTGTAACCACCCAGCCCAAAGTAGAATCTCTTCTTTCTTCCTACTCTGAGTCAATCTTATTACATGTTTTAATATTTTCATAGCATTTATGACCAGCTGAGTTTATCTTGCCTGCTTGTTTTCTCACCTTCACTATTTGTTGTTTCTCTCACTGAAAATGAAAACATCATAAAGTCTTGCGAAAGTCTGTCTTACGTTGTATTATATACTGCATGAAACAATGGGTGATTGAATGAATAAATGAATATATGAATGAAAGAGTAAAAGTAACTAGTTGTGCTTTGAAACACATGATCTTTTCCCCATGATCAAAACTGATTGGACAGTGATTGGGTACATGACTGAAGGGACATCAGTCCTTAAGTGAAGCCTGACATCACTTGGTATAGAAAAGATTATGTATGGAAGGCAGCATTAAGGTACAGGAAGGAGGACAGGGAGGGAGGGAAGGAGGGAAAGAGAGAAATATGTGGGAAAGTTTATGTGAGGAAAAGGAGTTCTGTGAGGATTCAAATTAATATGTAGAGACAGTAAAAGGCACAAGTCCTGCTCTCTAAGTTCTCATTGTAACCTTGACCTCCAAACAAGCTTCAGATTCTGATTCTTCCTTCACAAGGACCTGGTGTTTCCTGGTCTGTGGTATGAGTTTTGTTTTCCTGGTTTTGGAGACCATAGTGCAACTCTCTTTTAACAAGTAAAAGTGACTAATCTAGTTATTCTTCTTCATGTCTAATTTAGAACGCAAAACATTCTGTTCTGATCTTGGAAAAAAATCACCTAACCTTAGAACAGGATTTTACAGATTACAGTGTACTTTAATGCATATAATGTCATTTGTTTCTCACATCAACTTCCTTCCATAAAGTGTATCTTGCTTTCCTCTAGACAGGAAATTTCTTTATGTACTTGGCTATCGCTTTGATCTTCCCTTTAGCATGCAACACAGACCTTCTTTGTGTAAATGCCAGCCTCTGTTACAAGACACTAAGTAAGAATCTGGAAGGAAGACACTATGTCCTACTTATTTCATTCCTCCATAGTGCTTTGTATCCTGCCTCATGCAACATTGCTGCTAAATAAATCTTCATTAAGTGAACTGGTTTTAAGATTAAATATGAAACAATTCTATGACCTCTGCTTGCACTTATATTTACTACTGACTTAGACATTAAATTATATACTTTGTAGTTATTTATAATATCTTTCATTTATTTCTATCAAAATATCTTTTTAACTACTAATATTTGTGGTTATATTCACATTCTAACACATGCATTATCTGTGATAGTTTCTGAAGGACCTCCTATAGTAATTGCTACTTGTTTTCATAAATAAATGATCAAATGAACACTAAAATAGTCAGCCCATTAAAAATCTAGGTAACTTAGTTGAAGATCCATTTTTTAGATATTGTAGGTACATACTTAGATTTTTATTCTTCATAAAGAATTATATCTCAATGAGGTTTATTAGATTATGGTTGTTTTTCTTACTATGTAATTGGTATTTACAAGGGTTGAATCTGAAGTAAATATCACTATTACCTGTTGGATTCACATTTGCTTCAGCAGTGCTAGAATTTTCCTGTTTAATCTTGTTATTTTATTTTTAAAGATGCAGAACTGGGGCCCTCCCTGGTGGTGCAGCAGGTTAAGCACAGCATTAAGAAGCTAACGCCACTTCAGCATGAGTTCAATCCCTGCTCCGGGAGGTGACCCACATGGCATAGCTGTCCTCTCCTGACCTACCTGCCACTCCTTTCAGCAGTGTAACTCCATCAGTTGGCCTGTTCTGCTCCCTCTCTGTCTTTGGTGAATCCTCTTGCCATCCCTGCACCTCTGGCCAGTACCCCAGTTCTATATGCATAAATAAATAAATCTTAAAAAAAAAGATGCAGAACTGAAGGGAAGAAGGAAAGCAAAACAAACTAATAATCAAAATACAAAAGACAGAAAGTCTTGTTGAAAGACAGTAGAGTTAACACTAGAATTTTGCATAAGATGAATAAGTCTCCCTTTTTTAGTTCCACAATGTATAAAGTTCCAAGTAACTATAGTACTGTAATTGAGGTCATATGTCTTATATCTTTGGTTACCTTAATATGAGTTAGGATAGGGCATAGGATAAGACAAACAAGATAGCATTTGCTCTTCAGAGGACTCTGACTTAGAAAAATCAATGAATTTGTGTTTCCTTAGCTACTCTGTTAAACTGATATTCATGTATTCTTTGATTATTCCATAAACATTTATTATGCTCTTTCTGGATCTTGCTACGTACTGTATTTGAAACAGGGGCAACAAGATAGGCTATGGAAGAGGCTATGTAAACAACTGGTTACAAAATACTATGATAGGTAACAAAGTAGAACAATACCTAATAGTTAACTCTGATTAAGATATTCAAAAAGAAGGAAATCATCAAACCTGCTATGTGGAGGAGTGGGAATATGCTCAAGGAATTTTACAGACATGTCCTTGAATTGATTTTGAAGAAAGAATAGCATTTTCAAATAGAAAAGGCATTAAAGGAACTTCTAAAAAGAATTGTGATTATGGGCAAAGTTATTCAGTTTCACTGGACAAAGAGAGTATTGGAGAAGGAGCTTCAGGAAGAAAGAAGAGTTAGGTCATCAGTGACTTGGAAGGTCCTCTAAGGAGTTTATTCTTTGTTCTGAGGGCAATTAGGGAACTGTCAGTAGTTTTAAGAATGGAATATCGAGGTCAAAATTTCACAATGTAAAAGATGATTAGTAAGAATCAAGGTGAGATGCAAAATGATTTCTCAAAATGGCATGTGTTGTCAGGTATTTTAGAGCAAAGATTACAAGTAAAATAATATTTTACTATCAGTTGTGATTATTCTTTATATCTATAGCAATTCAAAAGTTCAGAAGTTAAACATTATTGGCTCAAACAAGTTTAAGTGCTTTAAATTCTATTTTAGAAAGCATATCTATCTGTGCATGTGCCTATCCACGTCTTCATGTCAGCAGGTTAAAAGCTAAAGTTGGAGGTGTACGGCAGAACATGACACACATGAACATAGAGACAGCTGGATTATTATTGCTTCTAAAGACTTATTTATATATAGAAGAACTGGGGTACAAGTGGGAGATGTGGGGATCAAAAAGATCCACTAAAAAAGTGGGGGAACAGAACGGGCTGATTGACTGAAATACACTGCTGAGGGGAGCACTGGGTGAGGCAGAAGAGGACTGCTGCACCATGTGGAACAGCTCCCTGGCTGGGGATCAAACTCATGCTACAATAGCTGAGGATAGCTTCACAGTGCTGTGCTTTAATCCCTTGTACCACCAGGGAGGCCCCAATTGGATTATGATCCAACTTCATAGAGGTGTGCCCAATACATTTGTCCATAAGTACATGAAGAGTGGTATTGTAAAATAGGACTGAATCAGAAAGATTGGACATTAGACTTATTTCTGCCATACATTTGTCTGGCATAGAGTCTCACTTTATTCATCTTTAAAAATGAGATAACATATTCCTGCCTTATATGTTCACTGTGAGACTCCACTGAGATTATGTCTTACTTACAAAAGTGTTTAATTAATGCATGCTTTGAAATTAAGGTCTTACTGAAAAATAACAATACCAAGAAATCATACAGATTATTTTATTATAAATTATGTCTTCATAATGCTTTCAACATACATTTCTGTTTCAGAAATTATCTTACTTTTATCACCAGCCTTAACCTTCTCTGATTTGTTTTCCATTTCGTAAATTGATGTACAAATGTAGACATTTATTTTTATGAGCTCTGGTGTCTGGGCTGACAATATTAGCATTATAAATTTTATGTAATGATTTTTTCCCTCCAAACACATAAGACTATTTCAGTACTAACTCCATAGAATGTGTACTGAGGAAAAGTGGTTGGACCAGTGCACATGGCTTATTTAATTTATTTAATTAATTAAAACTTTGTTTAAAGGAATTCACACTCACACTCTACTATTGAGTCTATACTTTTTTTTTAAGATATATTTTTTTATTTATGCATACAGAACCAGGGTACAGACCAGAGGTGCAGTGTTGGTGATAGGCTTCACCAGAGACAGAGTGGGGAGCAGAACAGGCAGATCATCTAAGTACACTGCTGAGGGGAACAGAGGGTGGGTTAGGAGAGGTCTGCTGCACCATGTGGGTCACCTCCGGGACAGGGATGGAACTTCACACTGAAGTGGCTGCAGCCAGCTTGCAGTGCTGCGTCCTAACCCATTGCACCACCAGGGAGGGCCATTAATATATTTTTAAGGAATAATAGCTTAGTACACAGGAAAGAGAATTTCATGTGAAATTATATCACTTGTCCATTTAACTATCCTTATTATGCTATACTATCACACCCCATAGGAAAAATGTAGTTTTGCATATCCACATAGCTCAACTCACTTACAAATATTCCTTCAACAATCAATCACCAAATATTTTCTTAACACATTATTAGTGGTTACTTGAGAAAGTACATTAGCAATATTGAATTATAATTTCAAAGCCTTCCCAGTGAGACATCAAAGCACTTTCAATACTAGAAAAAGTCAAAAAAGCCATTTTTTTTGTGCTTTTCTTTACCTCTAAAGTAATTATTATATCAGATAGAACTGATTAGAATCCAAGTGAAGAACATTGTTGAACTCTTGCCAGATACCTTTGTTCCAGATTGCATGAATTAACTATCCTGCTTCAGGGAACTGAAGTGAGTAACCATAGTGGAAAAGAGTGTATAAATAAAAAGGAAAACCATAAAGACTCTCCCCCCCCCTTTTTTTTAGAGATTTTATTTATTTATGCATACAGAACTGGGGTACAGGCCAGAGGTGCAGTGGTGGTGAGAAGATTCACCAGAGACAGAGTGGGAGCAGAACAGGCAGATCAAGGAAGAACACTGCTGAGGGGAGCAGCAGGCAGGTCAGGAGAGGTCTGCAGTGCCATGTGGATCACCTCCTGAGTAAGGAATCAAACTAGTACTGAAGCATCTGTGCTAGCTTTCAGTGCTGAGTCCTAAGCCATTGCACCACCAGGGAGGGCCCTCTTTTCCCTTTTTGTCTGAGCATCTGTAGATTTGAAATTCCAGCCTCCACTATACCAAGATTGCTCATTTTACTGACTTGCAGATGACACTATATTTTTGAAAGCCAGTGTGCTGTCCAATGTTCTGAATCGACAAGTTTAGTGTAGCTAATATCATAAAGATGGTTAAAGTAAAGGAACTTGTGTCTTTGAGATCATTTTCCCTCTAGCTAGTTGAAATTGAATGGAAAGACTTAGTAACTATTTTAAGTGGATCTTCCCTGTCTTCATACTTAGGATGCAAGTTTCCTGAGACCTTTGATGCTTGTACATTTATAAAGACATTTAATTCTACATTTATTTGTCATCTATGCTGTAAATTGATGATAAAACTCATGCTGGACCTTACTTATCTTATTATAGACAATGCTGACACACTTTACTGTGCAACATATTTTTCATTTCTTCTCATGTAATACTATTAAGTGCCTAAATAAGAAAAAAGCTACAGTTAATTTGTTTTATGACCATGACTTACATATTCCTTATTCACATTATCTAAATTCTTAGCTGTCATCTACATTTTAGATGATGTTAGTTAAAAAGGAAGCCATATAAAACATAATTAAGAAAAATATAACCTAGACATATATGTGGAAACACTAAAAAGTAGAAAGTATATCATTATAATGAATTAGAAATTGTATTCAAAGGACACTTAGTGCCTCAGTGTTAAAATATGGTTAATTTGTGGAGGGCAATAGAGGGATGTGATGTTATGTAAATATTACAAAGTGTTTACATTGCAGAAGATTGGTTTTCTGTTTTGGGGAAAACACTTACTTAATTTTGGTTTCCCGATCTGCAAAGGGATAAAATACAATACCTATTTCATAACTTTGTTGAATAGTCATACTATGAAGTGATAAAGGTATAAAATCTTATTATTATTATTATTATTTTGTAAATTGCAATGTAAGATTGTATACCTTTGACACGTCTTTTCTTCATGGCAGAGTCCAAGGATTCTATTTATTTCCTCCTCCTTTGTAAAAAAGAGAACTGTTGCATTTCATATTTCTCTTGACAGTCATTTCTTTGTGAGAAGGTTATTGCTATTGTAGCTGGTGCTGTCTGCTCTTCATTCTACTTGCTTTTTACTCCAGAATCAAGTTTTTTGACATTTTGCCTCCACAATAGTTATTAAGTAGGCAAGAACTGAGGAACAAAGCCTTTGTTATATTGAGTTACTAACAAAGGAAACTTGTAGCGAGGTTAAAGGCTATCAGACTATTGGTCGCTGTCCAGATAAAGCCATGAAATATTTTCATTATAGTGAACCATTTGAATGAAACTTTATTTTGTAGTCTTTTTATTAAAATAGTTTCATGTTTTCTCCATCAGTTTTTCCTTTTATAGAAATAGCTCTTAGAGGCATTTTTTTTTTTTTGTGGCAGGGTAAGATGAGAAATTAAAAGAATGTTATGTAAAACATGATCACTTTTCGAGAGCTGTAATTTATCTCCCCGACATAGTTGTATATACCCAATGAATAAATAAATAAATAAATAAAACAGAGAACCTTAAGAATCTTCAAAAAGAAATTTTGGAAAAAAATAGTTAAGAGATTATATTTTCAAGATAGTGATGAAGGGATTGCCTATATATTTGGGAGTATTGTCCATAAGCCAAATCATTCTAAGTTTTAAGAGCAGTGTCCTCTGTAAGTGAAACATCACCTATAACAGAAAGATTTCAATGTAGACAGCTTACTCGTGATAACTAACAAAAGGGGGAAGCAGAATAATTATATTCTAGGTATCTTGCTTAATGCCAGGGAGAGGCTAACCTTACAATGGAACTACTGGAGCTATAATTTCAGGTAGTAATACAATTTTATATATTATCTTCAGTCCCTTTATGATCTGAATCATTAAAAAAGGCATGAAATGTGAAGATACCAGCTGAAAGAAGTGTAGATGAAGCTGTTGCCAGAAGCAGTCCTATATTTTCTCCTAGGATTAGTGAATTATAAGACAGAAGTTCTGATGTTTTCAAATCCCTCAGAAGGTCAAAGAGAATGAAAATACATTGCCCTAAATATTTACATTTGTATAATTCTTTAGTTTGCAGTTTAAATGTAAACAAATATACACTTATAAAACATTTCTTGTATATATTTTTGTAAGTTATCTTTTTAAGTTAGTGAGTACCTAGAATGTTCAGTATGTCACATTGTGAGGAGAACAAGTGCTCTACCTTGAGAAACCTTAAGTACTGAGGAGGTTTGAGACATAGTAACAATTATAGCATTTTGGAGGCTTAAAAGAGAATGAATTATAAATATGAAAATAATGCAGAGCAGGAAACTGTAGTGGACATCTATCATTTTATCTAACAGACACCTTTTTCTTTGCAGAGTGCCCCTTTTTCTCATCAAGATTCTCCTGGTAAGACCTCAGTTAAATGACAGTGTCCTCTAACCTGCCTCCAGAGAGGTGATCACATGGGCTATCTGTCTAACCATTTGACTCTTCACAGGATCAGTGCAAGGTCAAACAAATCAAGTAGGATCACTTGCAGGCCCTTCAGTGGTAATTATTTGGGTGTTTGCTGTCTTTTTTAGGGCAAAATCTGTAACTCTGAAGCTTATGGTAGCTATCTATTCTTAACTCATGGAGAGAAATTATGGGAAGAGTAAGCCAACTAAAAGAAAACAAAGCAAGAAAGGAAGAGATAACATTTTTGAGCAGCTGAATCTTCCTATGCCAAAGCTGGTCAATTCCTGACATTTTTAATTACATCAACCTACACATTTGATGTAGCTTGACTGTGATTGATTTGTATTTCTGTCATTTGCATCCTGAGTTTTCAATAATACAGATTCTTTTGAATCCTTTCTTAATGTTATCTGTCTGTCTTTCTGTCTGTCTACCTATTTGTCTACCTGGCTGCCATCTTAAAAATTTTGCTGTACCTTCTAGTTAGGATAAATATATTCATTAGTTCAATAGGGATTTTTGAGTATCTTCAAAGCACTGCAAAGTCACTGGTTATTCCATGTAACCATTTTAACATTTTTTTCTCCTAAGAACTGTGAAACACGCTGACCAGTAAATTAGTAGAATATCACTGTATCGCAGTATGAATGTCACCAGAAGGTTTTGTATTCTTTAAAGAGGAATTCCTTCCTCTGTCAATCTGGATTTTCAAGATGTCACTGGCATTTGTATGTGTATTTTTGAAGGGACTTAGTTTTTGTATATGATTTCAAATGGATACACAGATAAGTGTCATAAAAAATCATCAGAAATATCCTCCCAAGGTATGTCCAATTAGTTACACTTATAACATGCAATGACTAGTCAAGTTTCAGCAGTCATTTAAGTTTTTGGAGTCAGAGACATTTGTGAACTTACTTTGACCCAGCTAAAAAGAGAATAAGACACTAGTCTTTCTTTTTGCCTTTTGATTATATATCTTCTCATCTGTCTGTGTCTGATTATATATGATAAACCTCTACATATTCATGGCATCTTCATATTCAGTGTACCCACAAGGGTGAGATGGACTTTTTCCCATAGACCCAGAGTTGTCCTCCTGCTACCTTCCTAGAAGAACTAGAGGTTAATCAAGGTGCTGTGAACCTTGGGTTGTCCACAGCTATTACTTAAAAAATGCACATGGTTTTGCTTTGAGAGGAGTGAAGGCCCTGAAGGCTAGGAGAAGCTCTGTCTCTGCTTAAGCCCTTCACCCTTTCCTGAACAAAGAAGCAGTCCTGGGTTCCTCTTATGACTTAGAAGCATATACTTTTTCTTGGGGGGGGGGGTATCTCATTCTAGCTTTGTTACTTTATTAGGTTTATTTTAAGGTAAGGATGAGATCATTTTTTTTTTTAAGATTTATTTATTTATGCAAACAAGAACCAAGGTACAGGCCTTGGTCCCAGGAGTAAGAGAATTCACCACAGACAGAGTGGGGAACAGAACAGGTGATTAACTGAAATACACTGAATGGGTGAGACAGGAGAGGTCTGCTGCTCTGCGTGGGTCACCTCCCTGACCAGGGGACTGATCTTGTGCTGCAGTGTCTGTGGCTAGCTTCATAGTGCTGCTCTTTAATCCCTTGTGCCACCAGGGAAGAAGCTCCATCCTCTCCTTTTTCATATGAAGGTTTTTGGTCCCCAAACAATATTCTCAGTCTATTCCATTATTCCTTAGAATTTTAGAATTATGTAACTTTCCATCCTAAATTCATTGTTTTACTTTTGGTTAACAATTTGATGCTGTTTTAATTACTTGCCCAACCTGAGATGAACACAGAGGGATATTGGATTATCTCTTTTGACCGCAACATCTGGACATTAAGTTTTTAATATGTGAGTTCTCTAGGTAACTATGTTATGCCTTAATTCTCAATAACATGCTATTTGAAAGAGATCTTTAAAATGCATGAGATATTTTCATGTTTTCTTAAAATATAATGATGCTAATATAGCCACCATTGAATAAGTGGGTTCCAGGTGATGCTCTCTCCATAAGCCATTCACACTACTATATTTCATTTAGACCTACTCCTCTGTTGGTAGAGATGTCCCCATTGAAGAGATGTGTAAAGAGAGGATCAGAATCGTTAAGTAATTTTGTCAGGATCATAAATCCACAAAGAATTAGAACAGGGATTTGAACTCCTATCAGTATGATTCCACAGCTACTATTTTAAACACTGCCATCATTAAAGACATAAAGCGTATGCTTGGTAAAGATTAAATGATGCTCTTCCTGGCTTCAATACTTCATAAAGTATTGTTCTGGTTCAAATAGCCTGACATTGCTCTTGCTTTTGGATTACATCTGTCTTTTATAATTTCCTCTCTATTCTTTCCCTTTTGTTAGAATGCAAGCTGTAACTCTTTTCTATTGTGAGTGGGCCTGACTGCATCAAAATGTGTTCTCCATCTCAGTGATTGCTTTTCAGATGCCTTAAATCTGAGTAAGTTTTCTAGGATAAGTGATCTTGGGCCCTTTGTGTCATATAGTGGCATAATGGTCAAAATAATATAGTGATCATTTGTAGAATACCTTTGATAAACTACTATTAGATATGTGGTTCACTTAGTCCTCATTTTTGGACATTTCTATTGGTTTCTCATGATTTTTTCCCCTCTATATGTCTTGGGTAAATTTCAAACAGATAATACTGACTAATAAGTAAAATCTTGCTTAAATGAGCTTTTTAGACATATGTATTATGAATGAGTTTAATTTAATCTACATGTGTGCATATTTAGAAGCTCTGATTACTTAATTGATCTTTCTGCCTCTGGTCAAATATTAGCAAAAGTAAAGTTGGGGAAGAGAAAAGGTGATATGCCAAGGACACTTTCCAGAGAATCCCCATGTGCTGGTTGGGAAATGATTTAACTACTTTCTTAAGTACTGAAAGCTTGAAGACATCTTATTAATTCATATGCTTATTCATTATTATGCATCTAAAGTACCTATGCTACTAGAGATAGGAAGTTTTTCGTTAAATAAATATGTTTCTCAATTATACTAGTACAAATGCATTTTGGTATAATGTTCCTTTGGAACAATTAGGTGGTTAATTTTTGGAATATGAATACACATTTGAAAGCAGAGGTTTATCTGTTAATGTTTGCGCAGTTTGCATTGTAAATGTATCTTTAGTAAAATGAGTTTTGCTGAAATATTCCTTACTGAATAACATTCATATAGAGTTTTCTTGATTTTACATTTAAAGAAACATAAGATGAAGGAATGGATTTTGCTGTTTGTCTTATAAAACAATATTACCCAATTTTTTTTTTATGACATTGGGCTTAAAGGAGAAAACAGAGAAATAGTGGTTTACTGGAAGGAAATGGGCTGCATTTGCTCCATGGACAAAGTTGTTTTCATTTGGTTTTGGAGAAAATATTTGTCTGACTTTTATATACTGGTCTATATGAGTTTTCTCTGGACTAAAATTTTTCAATATATAGGTGTATGTGTGAAAGTGTGTTTGTGTGAAATGACTAGACACTGCCTATTTGAATGCTGAGATCATTGACACTTCCAAATAAACATACATCTGTGATTATCTAGTAGAGAATTAATATCTTTAGTGAGTTGCATATTTCCAGCATTATTTTCTTTTTTACTAAACCAAAAAAAGAAAGGACTAAAATTATGCCTTGGGAGGGTTATGGACAACAGAAATGCTTAGCAAAATTAACTAAGTGTTGTCATTAGTAAGAACCCATGCAGTATTATTTGGATGTTCTAGAGGAAATACACAAAAGAGAAGTCAATATACATAATATATAAATATACAAAAGATATAAAAAAAATCTAGTCCATCCATCTTTGGAGGCTTAATTTTATTCTCATCATTTCTGTCTAAAAGGACAATTCATTATTAATTTATCCACTTTCAGTATGGTTTAAACTCTGGAAATATTTTTGAGTTTCTTATATTCATGTTCCAATCTGTGCTGATTGCCTTGTCTCAGGGCTCTATACTTCATTCATAACAATAAACAATGATATTACATATTATAGTATTTTGAAAATACTATAATTCTTCTACCTGCCACAGGATTTATACTGTGCAGATACGAGTTACTACAGTCCCAATTTTTCGGCATAATACATTCTTAGTAAAATCAGAAGACATGGGCCCTCCCTGGTGGCACAGCGGGTTAAAGCACTGCACTAAGAAGCTTAAGCCAATTCCGCATGAGTTCGATCCCCACTTGCCCGGGAGGAGATCCACATGGTGTGGCAGACCTCTCCTGACCCGCCCGCTGCTCCCCTCAGCAGTGTACTTCGTCGCTCTGCCTGTTCTACTCTCCAGTCTGTTCCTGGTGATTCCTCTCATCCTCCGCATCTCTGGCCTGTACCCCAGTTCTGTATGAATAAATAAATAAATCTTTAAAAAAAAAATCAGAAGGCCCTCCCTGGTGGCGCAGCGGGTTAAAACACTGCACTGAGAATCTAAAGCCACTTCCGCATGAGTTCAATTCCCGCCTGCCCCGGAGGTGACCACATGGTGTGGCAGACCTCTCCTGACCCGCCCGTTGCTCCCCTCAGCAGTGTACTTCGTCGATCTGCCTGTTCTTTTCCCCACTCTGTCTCTGGTGAAGCCTCTCACCACCCCTGAGCCTCTGGCCTGTACCCCAGTTCTGTATGTACAAATAAATAAATCTTAAAAAAAAAAATCAGAAGACATGCTAAGGGTTTAAATTTGGAGATAGCAAAATAGATGATAAAAAAGTGGTAATCAGTGGTTGCTCTTTATATCTGACCATGTCTGCTAGTGTAACATAATAGAATAGGTGAAATTACTGGAAAGAACTACAGCCTTGGAAAAATAGACTGAAATAACACAACAGTTTTGTAGAAATCCTCATGTTTAGAGATGTGTATTTATTCTTTGGCAGGGAACTGCATTGATGGTTGCTGCCATGGCCTCCATCCATGCTTTAATTGATTTTTCTTGGAAAGATTTCACTTTTTCTCTCAGGTAATTCTACTTTGCATCATTTTCTGCCCTAGACAGAGTAAGCTATTTCAGGAGGGGAGAACTCCCAATTGTAGACTTAGAAGTAGATTCTGGAGGAAGCACTGTACTGAATCCTGACTGCCAGCAACTCTTTGTATGACTTTGGGTTCATTATCACATCTTTTTCTTTTTTTTACAAAACAGCACATATTTGTTTAAAATAGCCTAAATAATACAGAAGAACAGCTCTTTTAACTTCAGATCTTAGCTCTGATCCTCCTAGATGTAACTACTAACAATCACTTGGCATGTACTATTCCAGAACTTTTACTGTGAATGTACAGATGTGTATGTGGTTTAACAACAAGAAGTTGATTTTGCTACATATAGTACTTTGTACTATATTGAAAATATTTGTAAACACACTTTGACTGAATAACCTCATCCACTTCAGTCTTTTTATTGTATTCCAACTATCTTAGAATGCAGATGTATTTCAAGTTATTTTACTGGACAGTTGTTAGATTGTTTACAATTTGTAAACAATACAAATAAAACTTCAGTGAAGACAATCACATACACTATTATAGCATACTTGTGAAGATAGATATTCCTGAGTTATTGTTACCAGAACTGAGCTGCCTCAGTAGTGGGAGCTGGCAGCTCTCTACTGCTCCACCACAAGTCAGTTGTGGCCGTTGCTCCTCAGAGCACTTTTGTGCAATTGCATACTTCCTGGATCATGGAATGGACCAATCAGGTACAAGCTATTAGCTGATTGGTGCTCAGTGATTCAATCAGCCACAAGATTGAACAGTGGTCCAGTCAGACTTGTGGGTGGGGAACCCTGAAGGAGGATATAAGCCATGGTCAGAGGGAGCTGTAAGACAGATGGTTCTGGTCTCTGAAGAAAGAAGGACCAGAAGCTGAAGGAAGGAAGAGAAGCATCATCCAGCCATTAGTCACCAGCCACCAAGGAGGGAAAAGAAGCTGAAGACCTTTGCAAAGACAGTCTGTGGTCCTCTGGTATCGCATGAAAGGAGCAACAAAGGCCCTGATCTCAAAGAACTGTTTGTTTTTGGTAAAGCCCAATAACTCTACACTTAGTGTCTCTGACACCATAGTTGGGTGACCCATACCGATCATCACTAATGGTCAGTGCTGTCCAGCACTCTTGGTGAATGACGGGTGGTGACCATCACTGATGCTACCTGAGTGAGGGAGCTACCACTAGTGGCTACAGTAAGCAATATGTTTCCCTGTTTATAAAATAAACCCATGTGTGTTCCTGGAGCCTGAGTTCTCTTACCATTGTGTGCATAGGTGAAAACCCACAGATAGTGACTTGTTCGATCAGATACTGTCCTTTGTTTGGCTATAGCCATTAAGCCCCTATTATGTGGGGCTTGTATTACATAACTCTTGGTTTTGGTTTTTGGCCTTTTGGAGCTTTTTGGTAATTCTCTTAAGATATCTTGGAGTCTGGCAGGGGTGGCCCCTTCCATCTTTCAATGTGTCCTCCTGACCTGTCTATCCTGTTTCAGAATGAATGGCTACAAATGTAAATGTAAAGGTAATAATTTAAACCTTAAAATTTTTGATAGAGTCTGCTGAATTACTCTCCAAAAGGTTCTTTATCAACTTATAATCCTCCAAAAGTGTGTTAAGAGTTGGATGGGATTATTAAATTGAGCTCCACCATGTTTCACTGGACACCTTCCCTCCCCATCTCACACTTCCACCTTTTCCCTCTTAAATTTTTAGTCTAATATTAGGACTTTAAAATTATTTGTTATTAGTTGATAGGGTATGGTTATGAGGAAGTATACATTTGTAGAGATTTGAACCTGTAACCCCTGGAGCAGATACCAAGATATAAACTTTACCTCAATAAACATAGCTTGGAAACAAGAAAAAACAAAGACAGAAGTATGTTAAAAAGAAAAATAAAATAAATAGACCTCCAGTTTTCTTATTTTAAAAATAGGGGTAATTTACCTTTTTCTCACTGTTAGATGAGTTATTGTGTATAAAGCATTTAGCATTGTCTAGGCCTAAAGTAGGTGCCTGATAAATCTTTATTCCCACTTTTCATTTCCCCAGCTGCTCTTCTTTACCCAAAGGAATGTTGCAGCAATTATTAGTTGGATCTTACTTTCCCATCTGGATACTGGAATATGCAATATTCCTAGCATTCTAGTATTCACACCTATGTGGGTTCTGAGTTCCTTAACTCAGTCGTTGTCAGTACTGGCTATCATGCCTTTATATCGGTCATAGTCCTTCTATGATATGTGATACTCATCATAATCAAGATTTCAGTATTTTACAAGAACATTTCAGATGTTGTCTCAGTCTTCTTTTCATGACTTTCCATTTCTATGTGTTTGAGAAGTTTGGTTCAGGCCTTCTTATTTTAAACAATACCCACATCTACTGGTCTGATGAGAAGTCATCAAAGAGGCTCTGAGAGATTTGCAGATACTAAATTCTGAGGTTTCTCATCACCACACCCACATCATTCACTGCGTTGTTGGAGGACTCCGGGATTTTTTCTGGTAGTTCCTTTACAAAGTTCCTATTCTCCCATTAAGATTACCCTAACTTTTTAAGATTTCAATATATCTCCCTATACTTACTTTTTTTTCCCCTAAGGATTTGATTTTCATCTTCAGTTGATTCCCATCTCAATGTTTCCTGAGAAATGAGATGTGATATAAGATCATTTATGAAGAAAATTTGTATTTAACTGTGCACTTCATGCACATGCAATTAAATACAAGTTTGTTAGTGACTTTAGACATTATCAGTGGTAGTCTCCAGAGAGGATAGAGTTCCTTTCCAACAGATCACTGTCCCCAACAATCCCTATGAGATGAGATGCTCACCCTCCAGTCACCTATCTCAGAGCTCACATAAGTTTTGTACAACTGAATGTCAAGCCTATTTATTTAGTTTAGTAGACACTTAGCAAACTTTTTTCTGTGCCAACATTATTCTGGATAATTTACAAATATTAATTCATTTAATTCTAATGACTGCCCCTTTTTTTCTACACCTTAAGGAAAAATAAAACATTCCTACTGTCTCTGTGCACATCTGTGTATTCACAACCTTCATATATTTTGCAGATCAGGTTCCTCGGACCTACTCTTATTTAGATTAAAGAATCCCAGTTCACACAATTGGTTCAAGCACTGCAGGGTTGTGAGGTAATTTTTATCCTGACCACTGTCCTCTGACTGTCCTTTGGTTAGTTAATGACTCAGAGCTGTCTGATTCTCGCCCACAAATATGTCTTGTTTAGCTCAATGTCTTTTTTATTTGTCTTATATTTAATAATTTAAAGACCAAAAAAAAAATCTGAATGCCACTTTCCAGGGCAGGCATTCTTCAGCTCCAGTCTCCCTCAATGCCTATTGTCTTAGTCCCTAAAGCCATCTGAGTTTGAGACCACTACTAAAGTGGCATATCCAGAAGTGAACCAAAATACCTTGTCAGTTTAGTTCAGGGGCCCTATGCTCTGTGATTCCATCAGTATTTAGATCTATTTATTATGGCATGTTTTCCTGCAATGCATTTTTTACCCATATGTCAGTCATTTTTCCAGTCTTGGCTGCTGAATTCAATGTTTTACCTTCAATAAAGAATTCACTTGTGCAAAACCATTATGAAAGAATATACAATATACTCTTTCTGGTCAGTTTAGAACTGGAAGCAAAAAAATAAAAACCAGAAGACCCAGCATTTCATTCCAGGCCTCTTTTCTCACTCTTAAAGCTGTTGGGGTTTTCTTTCCTTTCCCTTGTTTTTAACACCAGCACTTAGCTTTACTGGTTCCTGTTTCCTTTCCAGGAATCCACTCTCCAGAGCTTCTCAGTCTCTTTCCCTTAATTATGCAGAGCAATTTCATCCTGGGCTAACTGTGCTAAACCTGGAGGTCACTCCTATTATCTCCTCAGCCAGCAACAGAGCCTCTCTTATCTTAGAAGACAACAAGTGATTGCAAATGGTACTTTTTCCCTATCACAATAAAATCACATTTGTTAGAGGTAGGCAGCATAACCAATCCAGCTGTCTATTCTTACAAATGGAAAGACTCAGGTGCAGAAAATCCACATTAGTTCATTAAGTTAATATAGCCAATTAACAAAGAAGTAAGTGTAGAAACCAGCACTGTATTTTCCAGGTGTGAATATATAAAACTGGGCTTCTTGTGCTGTTACTAGAAACTCTGTATTTATAGATGAGCTGCCACTAATGCTTTTTTTTTTTTAAGATTTATTTTGTTTATGTATAAAACAGCTGGGGTATAGGCCAGAGGCACTGTGGGGGTGAGGGGTGTAAGAGGATTCACCAGAGGCAGAACAAGGGAGCAGAACAGACAGATCTACTGAAACATGCTGCTGAGGAGAAAAGTGGGCAAGACAGCAGAAGAGGTCACCTGCCCATGTGGGTCAGCTCTCTGGCTGGGGACAAAACTCAGAATCTTGTAGTGGCTGCTGATAGTTGACAGTGCTGAGATTTCACCCATTATACCACCAGGGAGACCTACCTGTCACTAAGTCTAAGTAGAGCTTATTGGTGGTATTATTTTAGATTTAACCTTGTCTACACCAAAACAGATAACTAAATTTCCTCTTCCCTTTCATTGTTTTGTTTATTGATAGTGAAATGTATAATGTTCCACTCATAGTAATCTAAGATTTTATAATAATCCTTGCATTATCCTGTTAGCCTATAACTGTAGCTCTGTGCTTAATAGACTAAAATTTATTATTCATCATGCCATTTTGTTCCTGGACAAAAACAAACAAACAAAAACATTATCTTTTGACTAAAATCTTATAGATTTATACTCAGAAGATCAACCATCAGAACAAAGCATTTTCATTTGAAAATTCAATACATATTTTTCACTACTGTGTGCTTAATATTATCCATTGTACTTCTGGAGATTCAAAGACAATGGGTAGCATCACCTTTAGTATTGAGAACTAACATTCCATGCAGGATTTGTGAGTGTCCAGTGATGACATGTATGGAAAATATTACAAGTATGAAAAATAACATAATACCTCTAAGTGGTATAGTAAATAAAGATACAAACATTGAGTTCAGAGTTTTGGATTAGCATTTGGGTTCTGTTGTTTACTAGCTGTGATATCTTGGGCAAGAAAGTTTAATTTGCTGTCCTCATGAAATGATAAAAATGACTTTTTTGATGTAATTATTTCAAAGTTCACTCAAAGACAAGACAAATCACTGAGTACATGCTTAATAATATAAGTTCATGTTTAAAATCTTTATGCTTTTACATTGATGAAATTTCCTTCTTCAAAGCAAAAACAATGTGTCAATACATTTAGGGGAATACAATTTGAGTTTTGAATCTGAAATATGTATATTTTTATTGAGTAACTAACAATTGTTGAGTGTTTGAATGGCTAGTTGTAGCCTATTTGCCCAGAATAGCAATCTTGAGCTCTGAAGAAAAACCTAAGGGTGAGATTGGGAATAGCTACCACCTCACTGGGACATTATCTTCAAATCAATTTAGAATTATATGTTAACTGTGAGAAACAGTCTCCAGAGAGAAATTATCTTTCCCTGTAACAGTTAGTGTTTCATATTCATATCAGGTTCTCCAACAAATTCCTCCTGGTTCATTGTCAACTACTTGGATTTCCTACTTTATTGCTATCTTATCTCCGACATACTCAGTTTTTGATAAATTAATCCCTCCAAAGAAAAATATTCTGGAAAGACTTGGAGTATTCTCTTTGGTGATCTGTGATAATCAAATGAGCTAATTGTTTATTAAATCTGTGTTTCTCCCACTCTTGCTCACTCCCATTCTCCCTTCTTTTCTGTCTTCCATCCTTCTTTCCCCTTTCTATTAAATGTGTGTGTTTCTGAATATGGAGAAGGAAAATGACCTTAATAATATATCTGTGTAATTTGAAAGAAAAAATGCTTAATTTGAAATGAGAAGTTTTCTTAATCAACTTTGCAGTCAGACTATTAATAATCATTTTGCAAAGCGGTTGAAATATACCAGAGCATACTGGAATATTAGGGATCCATGAATTGCTGTCAGTTTGAATTTGTTTATATTTTCTCATCACTAAAAATATTGTGATCTAGTTTGCTGAGGAACAAAATTTGTAAAAACTATTGTTAAATATGTTTATGTGTGATGATTTCTATTTATGTTAAAAATTAATGCTAGGAAAGACCACAGACTTGTTAAAACAAACAATTAAGACACTTTTTATGAAGTTATCTAGATGTTTAGGTCCACCCTGTAATTCACTCTGCATGTCTACCTAGATAGAGCTTCTTTAAAAAAAATTGAACAAATAGAAGAGAAATCTGACAGTAAAAATAACTGAGGATTTGAAAGACTGAGAAAAATCCACACAAGTTCAATATATTAGAGTTGAAACCTGTGACTTGTGAATTAACATCACACCGTTTTTTTAAATATGAGAAAATATGCAGTGGAATCAAGAAACAACTCTAAACCCAAATGAAAAATTACTCCCCCACAAAAGGATGCATTCCTACAAGCTATCATCTCGTTCTACTTCTGAGTAATGGTTGTGGTCAGCCAGGTAGTCCCAAAGCCAGAACACACTTTGTTTTCTAGCTTTACATCTCTTAGCCATCTTCTGAAACATTACACTCTTCTTATGCAAAACAACCATCAGCAATTCTTTTACTAATGCAAGATGATGAATGTGAGATGAACATTATTCTGTGAGAGATTACGCTGACTTCTGCTCTCCCCTCACTCTCTGTTGCTCTCTTACTTGCTTGCATCACTCAAGTGATAACTCAAGTGTGTACTGCACACTTGGTAAGACAAAATAAGAAAGGAAAGAAGAGAAAGGTGTCCAGGAGTGTTTTCTCAGAGATACAGTGCCTTGCTGATTCTGGCATGTGGGGATGGAGCATTCTACCATGTAGCCCCGCACCTCATGCAGTCCAAAGATTACTGAATCACGGTGATGAGAAGGAGGAATATTTACTTCAATGCTTCTCCACTTTACAGATAAGAACCTGAAGTTGGGCTGTAAATTTACATCTCTCTTGCAATGAACTAAAAACAATGTCTGTATTTTCTTATTGAATTTCACAGAAGAGATGCAGTCATTTGCTCCCTGGGAACTTGGACCACAGAGGTCATGAGAGTGTGAATAGGAATAGTGGACACTGCATGGAAAAACAAGACAAAACTTGATCCATGAGGGAATGCATGCAATTTATTCTTAACTACTTCTGAACAGTCTTTGTGGAAGGTGATGGCAAAAATTAAAATGCAGACTTAATGGAAGGGAACTGAGAAGGAGTTAGTTCATTCATGTTTCAGATGAAAATACCTAGACGCAGAGAACAATGGCAATGAAATGTTGGAGACCTGCTGGTCTTGTCACCAGAGTGACCTAATTACTTCAAGTAGTAAGCTTTTTAAAATTATTATTATTATTATTATTTTACCATTTTGCAGACCCCATCTTGCTGCTTTTCTAATTTTACACTTTTCTCTCTCCATGGGTTGTATTTCAAACAATGTACTGAGTGAGGCAACTGAATTACTAGTTATCTGTGTATTCTATGGCCAATTTAAGATTGATTCAGGTTAAAATGGGAAACTTCATTTTAGTAATAGAGCACTTAAAAGATGTAGCAATTCAATCTGGTTCATTTAATAATAGCAATAAAGAGGAAATTGAATATTTTTCTCTCTTGCAATAAGAAAGAAAATTTTTGCATTTTCTTATTAATCTTCAGAGGAGCTACAGTCATTTGCTCCCTGGGAACCTGGAGCACAGAGGTCATGAGAGTGTACACAGGAATGCTGGGCACTGACATGGATATCAAGGTCTTCTGGTAGCACTAACTTGCTCTTAGATCTGGTGGAATCACTGAATTTCCCAGGATCTCAGGTTACTCATCATCTAAATGAGAGGAGTCAGGTAATGTGACTTCCAGGATTCTTTTATGGATAAGTTCTGAGAGATTCCACAAACTGTGAGTCTACACCTTAGATTAACTTACTCTTGATATCCCTGCATTAATGCATCCCTAAGGTGCTAAGGTTTACTGTTCTGTGGTGTTTCCTATTTATCAATTTTCTTATTTTTCTCTTCCTAAAAGAACCAGAAAGAAGTTATTAACAATACTGTTTCGATGTCAAGGAATGGCCAACTACTAAGGGTAGAGAAGATAAAATAGTAAATGGACAACTAGCTAATTTGTCCCTGTGGGAATCCTAGTTTTTCAGAAGTTTTAAGTTTCTTTTATGACTCAGTACACTCCTGTCTCCTACACTAATCATCTTCTTTTCTCCTAACTGAAACAAGCCATTATGAATTCTTGCAATGCTTTTCCTTCAAAATGCTTCTGCTATTGATTCAGCCTTTTCTCACTCCCTCAACCTAAACAACCCTACTCCCATTTCAAAGAGCTAGAATCCTGTCTTCCAAAAGCAACCCTTCTACTGTGGTTTTAACCCAATGCACAATTCTGCTAAGGTTTTCATACCTAGATACATATTAGAATCACCTTGGAAAATAAAAAATACTGGTACCTGGTACCCAAAACAACTTATTCAGGACTGTGTTTCAGTATTATTATAAGAGACCTAGCCTAGGTTAATGTTCAGAAAAGGCTAATAACCAGCATTCCAGAATCTAGAAACATTAATTAAACTTGGTTTATTCATCTTTCCTCCATTTTCCTGACTCTGCCAAGAGCTCACCTTCTGTTATCTTAACAAACACCTTCTCTTGTCCCTCTAGCTATTTCTCTCATCCTCTTCTCTCCCACTTTGCCTTCTCAGTTGTTCTGCTCATGGCCAGTTCTGAAATGGCCTTCTCTGAGACCCACCAACTGGCCACCAAGTCCTTTTATCTTCTTCATCCCTAGGCTGTTTGCAGGGACTGATGTTTCTACTCATCATTGCCTCTGTGAAATTCTCTTGGGTTTCTGTGATTCTGCATTTTCTTGGTTTCTTTCCCAGGACCCAAAGTTTCCTTTGAAATTATATTTTTATGAGTCCCCAAAGTACAGCTCCTCCTCATCATTTTACTGTGGTCATCCTGAATCTTGATTTTCTCTCTTTCCCAACATTACTGCCCAGTTTGACAGTCATAGAATTGGCCCTGGAATCTGCATTCCCCTGATAGTTGCAAGTTACACCTGGATCGGAGCTGTCCTCATCTCGTAATTTTTCCTCTACTGCAAGCTCAACCTCTTCACTCAAATCCACTTCTCTGTAACCCTCTGCTGAGCTCTTAACAGAGTCCAATTTCTTGAGTTTAAAAATCTCTGGTTGTTTTTTTTAAAAAGTTTTCTCTTATTTACTCCCTGTAGCTGATACCCAGTGGTAACTATTTTCCTTTTGTACTTTTTATGACATCCTTTCCTCCCTTTTCACTTTTAATGTTTATCTTAGCACTATTTTTAAATCACAAAACAAACACCCAGTCTTCTGTGAGGCCAGTCCAAGTTCACAGTCAAAATTAGTCACCCCCTTTTTGGTTGCTCCAAAGCCTTTTGTGGGTCTGGTGTAAGAGTTAGCCCATTCTCCTTTGTGATAAATAACTGCATGTATAGTTCTCATTACTTAATTGTAACACTCCTCCTCCATCCCCCAGCGTCAGAGGTCATCTCTTTTGGGGGGGATGGTATCTGTATTAAGAATGAGAGACCAACAACCTATTTGAATCAGTGCACAAACTCGTTCTCTCTTCCCACCACCTCTTGCGTGCACACACACACATACATACATACACATACACACACATACAGCTATGGCTGTGTAATGGAAATGGTATAAACATAAAGTTCACAGAGGGCTTTGTGAACACAGGTGCTGCTGCTGTAACCATGGCTAGTTTGGGCTGATCATCTATCAGACCAGAATGTATTCGTAGATATCATTTCATTCAAACCTCCCAACAAAAACTGCCAGCTCGTTATAGGAGAATCCATTTTATAGATGCAGAAATTGATAAAAATTAAGTGACTTTTTCAAGGTAATACAGCCAGTAGTGGAAAAGTAGGTGTCACATCCAGAGTTAAATGCTCTTTACACAGCACCTATATGATTTAGGGAAGCCAGCAGCCTTTATTATTATTGTTATTTTTAAATTTCTTTACATTTAACTGAGGTAATATTGGGGTACCTCCATCAGGTATTACCACCATAATGTATCCATTTCTAACTTACCCAAATTCTACCTCCATAAACTATTGTGCTTGAAGGGATAATTTTTTTTTTTTTTTTGAGCTGTGGTCTGGGCACCAGATGATTCAATTAGCACCTGTGCTCACACATGTGGAGGAAAGGGACCAGGGAAGAAAATCCTCTGCCTGTGTGTGGTTTGTGAATAGTGAAGAACTGTTTTATTGCCAAATAAAATAAAATAAAATAAAATAAAATAAAATAAAATAAAATAAAATAAAATTTTTGTTCCTTTTAAAAAAATATGTGGTGTTCTTATAATTTCTGAGTTGTAGGGTGAGCCTGATCAGCAGGAAGCGTGGGCACTTTTACTTACAGTGAATGAGGGACCAGCTCCCTCAGTCTGTCAGTCACCATTCCTGTCATCTCTTTCCATTCTAAAAAAATCCTCTTTAAAAAATTCCAGCTAATATTACAAGAAACTTGGACTCATTCATATATCCTTAGCAGCTCACTGTGGAGGAAGAATTTGTTGGACAGTCTTGTGAGTCACTAAACAATGCCTCTCCATGATAGACTCATTTGCAGAGGGCAGGGGCCTATGTCCTTTACACAGCACCAATATGCTTTAGGGAAGCCAGCAGCCTTTATTATTACTATTATTATTTTTAAACTGAGGTAATACTGAGGTACCTTCATCAGGTATTACAACCATAGTGTACCCACTACCAACTCACCCAAATTCTATCTCCATAGACCATTGTGCTTAAAGGGACAACTTTAAGTGAAGTAAGTCAGAAGGAGAGAGATAAGTACTGGGTGATGTCTCAATGTGTGAATTATAAAATAACTATATTAATAGCTAAGGATAAACTAAAAAACTGACCCTTGAAAGCTGACTGCAAACTGAAGCTCCAAGAGGGGAGAGGGGCTGAAAGAGGGGAAGGAACAAAGGGCAAAGAGGGAAGGCAGCAGACCTTTCTTTTGAGTAGCAACCAATAATAAGTTGCAAGCAATTCGAGGGCCCAGGAGCAACAGGTCTAATCTTTTTATCAATTGTGTATCTTACTAGGTCACAGACTCTGTATGTTATTCTTATTTCATAGAAATCGTGTGAATTAGAGTTCTTTGTTTTTAAAGAGAAGCAAAATCACCAATGTGTTCTTGAAAGGGAACCAATAATGGATGGATAAAAAGAATGAATTAAATTCATTTCCATTTGGGTCATTGTTTCTACATTAGAGAAAAAGAAAGGAATTGTCTTGTCTAATAAGGCTGCAGGTGATCCTGTTAAGAAGAAAAAGTATTTTTTTTTTCTTTAAATACAGTTGTTTATATGCTATGTATCCGTGTGATTTTAAATTCCATTCTATAACTGTAGATGAGAAATGGCACAGTGCTTTGCTACCAGTTGTTTTTATAAGGTTTGACTCTGAGAACCATTTGAGGTTTGAATTTTTATTAGAAGTTTATTCAAATTTGCTTACAACCATACTGTGGAAGTTTTCTCTAAATTTCTTGATTTATTTTCTTACACCGTAGTTCATTTTTATACAGTAATTGGCTACTCCTGTCAAATGTAGTCCCCATAATTCTCCCAGCACCACATCACCTGTGAACCATCACCACAGCCTCTTGTGTTCTTCCCTCCCCTGCTTTGACCCCTCCTCCTCCCCTGTTATATGTCTCATGTCTGTGGTCAGCTTGCAAGTTTTGTCTTTTTCTTGACTTTTTCTTTGGTTTCTCTCTATTGCACATGTAAGTGAACCATCAAATATTTATCTTTTCCTTCTAACTTAACTTCTCTTAGCATAATCCTTTCGAGCTTCATCCATGTTGCCACAAATGGCATGGATTTGTCTTTTGATCACTGAGTTATATTCCGTGTGTGTGTGTGTGTATGTATGCATAAAATACAAATTTTTGATCCATTCATCTTCTTTGGGCATGTGAACTGTTTCCATATCTTGACTAGTGTAAATAGAGCTGCAATAAACATAGGAGTGCAGGTTTTCTTCATATCAGTGTTTTTGTGTCTTTTGGGTAGATTCTTAGGAGTAGAATCACTGGACTTTATGGTATATCTATGGAAGTTACTACTTTAAATTTGTAATGTTTTGGATTTTTTTGATCATGGTGATAAAAAGTATAAACTCTGGATATATTGAATCAGTCCCAGGACTTGTTAACAATATGTCATTTGACATATTGTTAAGACCTTTATATGAAATGGTTTCTTTTCTAAAGAAACAGAGATAAGAAAAATTGTCCTCAGCTTGGCAGATGAAGTAGCATAGTGACTGCCTTTTAAGTAAATGATCAAGAAATAGTTTCTATTATTAATTTTTATAGTTTTTGCTAAAACAATTTGATCTTGGTATACACCCTTTCAATGATTTCTTATTTTCTACCCTCTATTTTCTGTTCACTCTCATTTTTCCCAAAGGCTTAATTTCTGGAAAAACCAATTCGGGCAAGCCCCAGGTACCATCAAATCCATTCTCTCTATGCTTTTATTGAAATAATATATGTGACACAAGCTATGCACAAGCTATTGACTTCTGTCTCCAGATGGAGACGGAAATGCTCTGAAAAATCAGACTTTCCACACTAACTTATGTTATGACTTCCCTTTTTTGAATAATCATAATATCAAAATATTCTGAGCAACCTTCAGTTTACAATTGGATTGCCTTAGCCTCAGAAGGTGCTACCTGGCCCTGACAAGCAAATACTGCACCAGGGTGAGAAATTCCTCTCGAAGTCAAAAGTCATTAACTGCTTGTTTAATAAAAAAAAAAAAAAAATGGCTGTTACTGCAAAGTCTGTCTCACTGCTAGGCTGATGAAAACCCAAATCTTATCACTCTATCTCACATAGCCTTCTATTCAGTTTTTATTTATTTATTTATTTATTCATTTATTTATTTTTAAAGATTTATTTATTTGTGCATACAGAACTGGGCTACATGCCAGAGACTCAGGGGTGGCGAAAGACTTCACCAGAGAGAGACTGGGAGCAGAACAGGCAGATCGATGAAGTACACTGCTGAGGGGAACAGCGGGCGGGTCAGGAGAGGTCTGCCATGCCATGTGATCAGCTCTGGAGCAGGCAGGAATCGAACTCCTGCGGAAGTGGCTTTAGCTTCTCAGTGCAGTGCTTTAACCGGATGCACCACCAGGGAGGGCCCTCTATTCAGTTTTTAATAACCACTCAAACTTCCTACTAGGTAGTCTTTAGATATGGAAATTAACCCAAGTAGCCTATGCAGAGCTAATCAGGTTTTCTACCATCTAGACTTCAAAATAACTCACTTAAACTTTCTGACAAGTTTTTCAAAGAACCTTACCTTAATTTAATTTACAAGAAATTTCCTCTTCCTGCCCTCACTTTACTTTACCCCCTGAGATGTCACTATGAGAATAAAAGCCATTAAGTAATAGATAATGTTTAAGAGACTTTATTTTGGTTAATCTTCACTGTGATAAATATAGTAATCTTAGTCTTAAACTTTGTGAATCTATGTACCTATTCTAACCTTGATAGATTGATTTTAAAAATGTTATAATCTCAACTAAAGGTCAAAACGACCCCAGGCTATTCTTAGCAAAAAGGTGATTGTGATCTCAGCCCATTTCATATGCGAATAGCATCCCTCTGCCTGCTTGAAGTGTATAAAATAAACCTCTGCTAAAGGCAGAGCAGGAAGACTTGCACCCAACTCCTATCCCTGTGTCTTCCTTGCGTCAGCTCCCCTTTTTTTCCCCCTTTTTCTAGGAATCTCCGCTCGCCGACGCCATTCCCACCTTGAGACCCTGCCTGTTCTGCCCCCCAATAATCTGTGATCGGGAACAAAAAGTCTCCGACATATATGAATTCTGAAACTAACCAAAGGATGCACAGTGCTGGGTGACCTTCCTCTCCACTATCAAAAATATTGCCTCTTTTTGTCTTTAGGACACCCTCCCGTCATGTCCTGTCATGTGGGTTGCCCGTGCACCTACTTTTTTATTATGTTTCTGGCAGACATTCCTTAAATATTTTGTTGGTCAACATCTGGTTCACCTTTCAAAAATTCTTTTGTCACATATGGTAAATACATCTACTCACAATAGCCCCAAATCAGGTAATTTTTTTTTAGCATAGGGCCAGGTGGCACTTAGGTAAGATAACTAAGGAAATCCACTTCCTTCCTCACATTTTATATGTCTGTCATATATATTCACAGGCTAGATGAACAACCTTCAAGTTCAACTTCAGGTGTATAAGGTTCAGGCACCAGCCAAGCATAGGCATCAGAAGGAGCAGTTGCCCCCAGCAGAAGCAGATATCCGGAGTGATAACCTCATGACTTGTTTGTCACCACTGGTTGACGATTAATGCAAGCCGGGCAAAAAAAATACGTTCCAGTTCCTTGTCAAAATTTTCCACCTGGCCATTTCTCCCCCCTACATAAGTCTCTAAAAATCCCTCTTACCCTTCTCTCAGCGTGACTTCTCTGACCTCAGCTCTCTCTGGGGTCAGTGAACCTCTCCCAGGAAGGCAGAAATAAACCTACTTTTGGTTTTACTGCCCTCATGATCTCTTTGCGTCTTCCTTACTGCACCGAACCTTTTGAGGGGAAGGTTCAGTTGAATTCCATTTTAATGTTTTATTAAAATTGATTCATATTTGTGAATATGAATTAATTCATCATTTAAAGGAGACCGTTGACAATCAGTGATAGAAATCTAGCCTAGAGGACACTAACATAGGAACGTTTATTTTTCCCCACTTGTCTTTAATGAGGGTCCCAGTAAGAAACCCTTAGCTCTTATTCTGCTTTTGAAATGGGGTGACAACGCCGCTAGCCAAGAAGAAAGAAATCTAAACACCATTAAATGTGCTGTCAGAATTGACAGTGGCAATTATTCACAAATCTAGCAGACTACAGAGGCTTAAAATATGTAACTTATTAGATCATTGTTTTGAATACAAATTATAATAATTTCAGGGTAATACAATGTCCTAATTTCTACAATTAAGGGAAAGGCAGAAAAAAAAAGGATAGTTATTATATTTACTTAAGTTAAAACAATTACAAAAACAAGAAATTATAGAAATGGAAGGACATGTAATCCAAATCACTCTAGATGGGGGAAAGGTGATTTATAGGAAAGTAGCTCATGCATTACTTTGACTAGGTCAAGGCCAATTTTGGGCAAATGGAATGGGAAGGAAATAAAGCTTATAATGCCACTGATATATATTGGATTATAGAAAGTATTAGGAAAAGAGAATTGGGACATAATTTATGTTTTATCTGAAATGGGTTGTCAGCCTGAATTATCACACACGTGAGGGGGCAACAGAATAGAGTCATTTTTTTTTTAGCTTTGTTATTCAAAAGATAAGACTGCAGAAAATAGAAAAACAATTTGATGATATGTTAAGGATAAAAATGTGAAATGTGTTACAAAACATGTTGCTTATTGGTTCAGGGTGGAAGCTTGTGTTGGGAGAATTGTGAAATCATTATTCTATCATTACCATTTAGAATCACATCTATAAACCTTGTTCAGCATCTGGATGCAGGCCAGCGTCCAGGGTTTACTGAGAGGGTGTGGAGAGAGCAGAAACAGATGTAATCCACAGGAAAGTACGTTGCCGAGGTCAGATGCCTGCAGGACTGCGGTGCAGCTGTCACTTGTACACCCCTTGGGACCTCTCAGTCCTGGTCTGAGTCTGTGCACATTGGCACCCGGGAAGAAAATGTGTCAGCAGGTGTCAAATGCAATTCTTGATCATTAAGGAGTCAGGCTGGTTTCAGTTTCAAACCCTGCTTTGCCACTTACAAGTTGTGTTAAGTTGGGCAAACAAGTCTCCCCTTCAGGAAACTTGTTTTTCTCAAGTGCAAAATAGGAGCAACAAAAACATTCATTTCCTAGGGGCTTTTTGAGCGTTAGGTGAAAGCATATATCAAATAGTGAGCTTAATGCCTCACACTTCTAAGGGCTACAGCTGATACTGATATGTGATGTGCCTGACATTCATAAAGAGCTCAATTAGTGGGGTGTATCCTTGGGGACATGAAAGGTCTTGTCATTGGCAATGACCACATATAAACCCAAGACTTCTCCATGGTGATTGCCCCAAATCTTCTCTGGAAATGTCCATGTCTCAGAGATGCTGGCTCCAGACACAGAAGTGACAGACTCAGAGGTGAGGTGGTATGACCTGGGGTGGAGCTTTAGAAGTGCACAGTGGAAAGACTGGCCTTACAATTGTGCTGTGGGACTTGAAGGACTTTCAGTGTCTTTGAACTCCAGTTTCTCTCTCTTAAAGTGGGGCAAGTGATTAGACTGGTAAAACTAGTAGATTAAATCAGTGTAAATTCTGTGTGTAACCTACACAATAAGCTGAGATGCTAGTTCAACTACTGAGAGGCCCTCACACCAGACTATTTCTGCATCCTTTTTGTCCCTTCCCTCACTCTTATTTTCCTTTGGGGAAAAAGTCTTTTAAAGGGTTGTCTGCTTCCTTACCATCTGCTAAATCCTTTAATGTCATTGAACCTGATTTTGGCTTTTAACCTTGTTTTGGATAATGACCTCTCATTTCACCATTGAATTTGTAAAATTTAAAATCACAGCACTCAAAGGCCTTCCTCTTTGAACTTTGTAATGTGTGACATGATTACTCACTTACATCTAAATAACAATAGAACAATAGGTACCATTTCTTGAGAGGCTGCTGGGTGCTGCACTATGCTAGCCATTTTTGCTTTCCTGGTCAATCTCAATTTACTCCATACCCTTAGGGGACAGGAATTATGACCTCATTTTACAGAGGAGTAAAGTAAAGCACAGAGATGTTCATCAACTTGCTCCATGTAACATAAGTGTGTTTGTGTGTGGGGGGGGGGGGGGGTTGCTGGGAAGGGAAGGAGGAAGAAAAAGAGAGAGGGAGGGAGGGAGGGAAGGAGAGAAAAAGGGAGGGAGGAGGGACAGCGGGAGAGAGGGAGACCCTCCTAATCTTGCTAGCACTGATGTTCTTTGGAGCTTTATCTGTTTTTCTTAGCTCCTGTTTGTAATCTTTCTCTGCTATTGATAATCCCAAAACACTTTGTACCTTTCTTACTGGGTTGGCTTACTCTTAACTCTTGGAGTTTGTTATACAAACAAGGAGATTGAATAATCTCTTTAAGGAATTTCTTTGGCATAATATTTGTTGGGTCTAATTATTTTTTTAACAAAATTACCACCTGACAAAAAATCTTTGCTTGTGAAAGTCTGAAGACTTAACAATAAATAACAACATGAGAACAATTTCTTCCTAGCTTATTTACTTTTATATCTAATGTAGCATTGACCTTCTAAAACTGAGTTCCTTTAGGTTAACTGGTCAAAAAGTTTTCTCATAATATTGCAGGAATACAGAAAGCTGATGATGCAAAAAATGTGTATACTTTTTTTAGAAGTAGCATTTGAAAATACCATTGCTATTCTGATTAATGAGAAAGAATCCCAGCCAGGGTGTAATGTAATGCGATTTAGATAAACTCTAGGTAAGGTAATGCTCAGGAGAGACATTTGAGCAAGTTTGCACGATGCCCAGTTGTACTATAAATAAGAGGCAACGAGTGTTGTTACTTTCCTGCTGACCTTTATTTAATAGAATTCTCTCATTAGAAAAGAGCTTGCTCTAGCTTATTGTTAAAATTGTTGTTTGTTCACCTCCTTTAAAAAAGGATCAGACAAAGGTAAACACTGAGATAGATTAATAGTTTGCCTACTTAATGTTGATATAGTGCTTTCTTTTCTCTTTAATTACTTCTTTAGATCAATAATGAAGCATTATTAGATTGTTATATATATTAGGCTCACACACACACACACACACACACATGTATATTTAGCAGCAAGGGAATGATGTGTGAATTTGATGAGAAGCATGGTAGACAAAAGATCTTAAAAGTAGAGTGTGCTAAAATATAGAAGACTATCAGGTATAATGAAATTGCCTTTTCGTAAGTGAAAATAGTTGAATATACACAACTCCATATCAATTATTTGCTTAAAAGGAATCACTATGTTCTGAACAGAAGGGACTGATAGACATGTATACTTAGGTCACCTGGCATCTAACAGTCAGGGTAGCAGAGTATTGTAATACAGAATCACATAGATGAGTGTCGTATGGTACACTTGAAGTTACACATAATGCGCTTGAAATGGTATGTAATGAACACTGAAACAATAAAGATTCCCTCTATTCTGGACATAGCAGTCCCTGGTGTCTAATTTCCTTCACCGCAGCGTCCTAGATCCTGGACTCACTAGAAGTCCACACCATATGGTTCAACTTTTTACAAAATACAGCTTGTATTGATTGAAATCTTATAATGCAAGTGACACAATCCCACTTAACAAATAGAGATACAAAGCTCAGGGAAGTTAAATAATTTGCCCAAGGATATACACTGGATGGATTTCAAACTCAGGTCAATATTCTTTCTAATTCAGAATTGTGTGTCGATTAAAAAAAAAGAAAAAGTTAACCTCTTCATGACATTTGTAGATATAAGGGAAAAATAGAAAAATTATGTATGTGTAAAAATTACATGATAAATAAGTGGCAAAAAGTGAAACCCACTGACATCTGGAAGCCTGGAGAGATCGCTTTAGAAGAACAAGGAATCGAAAAGGAAAATGAGAAAGGAAAGAGAGAAGGACTTACAGGAAGGACCACTGGAGATTTTGTATGTGTCTGAGGGAAATGAAAGGAGAGAGACATTTCCTTGATGTTTGGGATGTAAAGAACAGAGACATGATGATGGCATAAGTATGTTGAGGGGCAGAAGTATAATTCAGTTTAATGCAGACTGAGAGAAGTTAGATAAGGGTAAAGAGTAGGCTGGAAACTTACCTGGGCACCATAAGTTGGAGGATCTTATGTTCAGTGGTGGCAGACTTGATTATCATACCCTATCAAGTGAGAGCCACCAAAGTACTATAAGTTTCATGAACTCATTAGGATCATCTATGTAGAAGTAAATGGGTGAGTACAGATCAGAATATTTTTTTCCAAAAGAAATTGATCCATTCAACATGTTTGTTAATTTTTCAAGTCCTATCTAAAAAAATTTGTATGTATAAAAATTATATGATAAACAAGTAGCAAAAAGTGAAATCCAGGCCACATTGAGAATTAATATATATATATATAAACTGTCGGTAATTTTTATGCAGGTTGTGTAAAGATTGCACTTGGAAATAATCAGACTAGAGACAAGGAGGTGTCTAGCAATAGCAAAGGTGAGAATAAATGAGCATTACTTGATAGTGAGGGATAATGGCACAAATACAAAAGAAATTTTAAAGAAAGGATCAATAGACTGAGTCTATAGTTAGAGGAGGATTCAAAGACAATTGTTGGATTAAAACCTGGGAAATCAGTAACACAATGAATAGAAACCTAAGGAAGAGTGATTTTATTAGCTCTAACATGAGTTTATTTTTGATAGAGGTTAGGGAGAAAGGGGAGGACACTGTACCTAGTAGAGGAAGCTATACGTACATACACAGCATAGGCTGCACAGAAACTTCTAGTCTCTGTTGCTTTCATGTTTGTTATTTTTGTTCACTTTCATGATATTATTTAGCATCTTACTCCTCTTTAGAGAAGCTTTCCCTGACATCCTTGACTACATTAATGATTCCAATTAAATAATCTCTTTGTTACATTTTTAATTTGTGTACTGATTTGTGAGACTATTTGGTTAATGTCTTTCTCATCCAGGAGAGATAACTCCATGACTGGGGAAAGGAGTGAGCTCTGATTTTGCTTAGCATTGAAACCCTAACATTATTTATGATGCTTAGTCCATAGTAGATGTTCAATAAATATTTGTTGTATCATGAATTAATAATTGAAAAAAAAAGACATAAAAGAGGACTGACAGGTTAAAGATTAACAGAATGGAGAATGGAGTTTTTTTTTTAAAAATCATCTAAATACCTGAGCACATTCATGGGCAGAGGGTAAGAATAGCCTTGTAAACAAATTAGACACCATTTGAAATCAAGGCAGATTTTCATATTGTTATGTCAATCAGAGCATATGTTCTATTTTCTTTAGAGCATACTTTTTTTTTAGAATTCCAGTTCAGCAGACACTAAAGCCACCATGAAGAGACAGACCTCAAAGATTGAGAAGCAGGTTGCTATAGACATTCTCTAGCCAGTTTTCTCTGTACTAGGACTAATGTCTTTTTTATAACTATAGTTCTTTCTTTCTTTTCTTTTTTTTTTTGTAAGATTTATTTGTTCATGCATATAAAACTAGGGTACAGGCCAGAGCTGTAGAGGCAGTTGAGAGGATTCACCAGAGACAGAGTGGGGAGTATAACAAGCAGATTGACAAAGTACACTGCTGAGGGAGCAAAGGGTGGGTCAGGACAGGTCTTTTGAGCTGTGTGGATCACCTCCAGGCCACCAGGGATTTAACTTGCACTAAAGTGGCCATGGCTAGCTTGCAGTGTTGTGCTTTAACCCTCTCTGCCACCAGAGAGGGCCCTTAGATCCACAATTCTTTCTTAGATTTGGTAACATACTACCACAGTTCTCCTTCTTTAAATACAAACTTTATTTACCTCCCAACTTTTCTTTTGAGTCATTCCAATAGAGATTTGAGCTCTGTTCTATTCAACAGGTTTTTTAAAGCAAAATGTTACCTTGAGTTGTTTATACAAGACCATCTCATGGCTGTTCCCAAGTACCATATATAATTAAATAAAATACCTAGGAAATGATGTTAAGTGAGTTGTTGCTTATCCTCACAGAGAAGAAAAGATCGAATCAATCTGTTAGAACTTTCCTTCTAAATTTAGGTATTATTTTCTTGTGGATGTCAGGTTGTTGAGATTTTATCTCTCTATTTTTCACTTAAATATATAAGATGATGAAGGGCCCTCCTTGGTGGTGCAGCAGATTAAAGCACAGCAGTAAGAAGCTACATCCTCTGCAGCATGAATTTGATCCCCCGCCCTGGAGGTGACCCACATGGTAAAGATGACCTCTCCTGACTCCCCAGCTGCTCCCCTCAGTAGTCAATCTGTTCTGTTTCCCACTCTGTCTCTGGAGAATCCTCTCACCGCCCCTGAACCTCTGGCCTGTACCCCAGTTCTGTATGCATAAATAAAGAAATCTTTAAGAAATATATATATATAAAAGAAAATGAAAAGAGTTCAAACAATCAATGATTTCAGATTTACTACAAAAACACAGTTCCTCTGAGGAAATTATTCAGTTTGATGGAGTTACACACTCATATGGTTAGAAACTTTTAGATGTTTATACAAAACCATGTTCAGGACATTTAAAAATCATCCTCTGGACAGATTTACTAACTGCCTTTCTTTCTCTCTTATACCTATCCAGAGTGATCTACTAGGTCTGATGCAAAGCAAGAAAGAATGTAAAATTGGCATTTGAATTGCTGACTGACTGACTGACTTTTTAAAAAACCTTTTGAAGCGTTTTCTTTCAAAGATATTTTACCTTTATGGAGAAGAGTTATAGATAGGAGTTTGACCTTTACCAGATTCCCAGTGAAAAATTTAATAATAATAAAATAAAGAACTGTAAGAGTCTGACAGCCAAACTCATGCTTCACAAAGTCCTGAACTCCGTCATAGTGGAATTTCCCAGACACATTAATGTAGTAAAGGCTGTATTTTTGACAGAGTTCCAAATTGTATCCTTGTTTGTAGGAGGATTCATACAAAATGGTTTAGTAAGTCATTTTCAACTACAGAAATTATTGTGAAAAAACATGATTTTATGAATAAGCAGGAACTATCCCAACTCAGAGCCTCTCTTCCCTTCTTCTCCCATAAGTTCCCTGTCTATACTTTCATGTGCAGAGGGAATTCAATGGAATTAAGATTTGTGTGCAGATCCTAAATCTCCAGCCAAGCAGCCTGGTAAATAAAGATAAGACATTTACCTAACTTCCTAATCTGACTTTACCTTGGGGAGTAGGAAGAAGAGGAGTGTATATTAATCAAAAGGTGATTAAAAATAAATGTCATATATATTTAATACAGTTCTGCTCTCCTGAGAATTATGAAGACATAGTCTGTTCTCAAAAAGTTTGTAACCTAATTAGCTGGGCTAAAAATTAAGATTTGAAAGTTAGATACATATTTTGCTACTTTCTTAACTACTCTTTTTTACTCACTGAGTGAATTTGTTGAAAGCTGAAAATGAGTCCCCATGTCCAGAATTTTCTGGAGTTTTCACATTCGGGGAAACACCAAGGTGACAAGGAACCTGCGTGTGAGACTCATCTGACCTTTTCCCTATTTAGTGCAAATGCTGGTAAAAGTAAACCACAGCCTTCCTGTCTTGTAATATAAACATCTTCTCTTTCCCAAGAAGCCAGCAGGACTTGACATTTTGACAGCTGACTTATTCCCTCCCCTCCCCCTGAACTGAAATTCTCATCCAGGCTTATCTGTCACCCTAGCTTTGATGAGAAGGGGGTTTAGGTGTTTGCTGTATGAGGCTGTCACACTCAAGTCAGCTTCAAATGGAAAGCTCCACCACATTCTTGAGAAAGATGGGGTAGTGGCTATGTGCAGACAGTAGAGAGGAAGGAATGGGCTAGACTGTCAAAAAAGCATTTGAATTGGGCCTGCAAATGTAATGAGAAGAGGTGCATGAGAGATGAGTAAATACAAAGCAGTCTTAAAGCTTTATTATTATAAAATATTGCCATAAAGTACCTTATTTTGCAGGTGTGTGATTTGTCCATTTGGTCATTACCTTCCTTAAGTCGAATTGGGCACTAAAAAATTTGAGGTAGACATCATTGACTCATTCCTTCCAGAAGTGCTTATTGAGCATTAATTACCACCAAGAACTCTGCTGGGCACTGGAAATATCTTGATAATGACCCAGCCCTTAACCTCCAGGGATACACAATTTTATTGGGGCGAAGGGGAGAAGATAAGTGAACATAGATCAAAGCAAAGTATAAGAAGGGTTATGGTAGAGCTATCTGTAGAGAATTATTAGAGCAAAAAGGAGCAATTTCTTATGTCAATTTAAAAAGCCAGTCTTGAAAATTTGTGCTATTTTTATGACAATTGCAAATCCCTATTTTTGGAGAGGGGTATTATTGCTGGGGTTTGTGACACTTAAACAGATGGATTTGAGATATGACAAAATATTAAAGGAATACCCCTACAAATACAATCATTTAATGATAGAAGCTAACTTTCAAGCATTTAAAATTTGAGAAGTTGCTTAGTATTAAGGTAAAGTTCAGAATGGATTGAAGAAAAGTTAACCTATGTACTAGATTAGTATTTGAGAGTTTCCCACTGATTTAATTGAAGGCACTATTTTATGGAACATTTAAGAGAAATTGAATTTCAAGGCATTAAGAAATTAGTACTGTTAAATCTAGAATAATTGATGATGCTAATTGCCAATTTCATGCATGTCTAGCACTGAAGTCATATTGTATGATCATGCATTCATCTGTCTAGTGTTACTAGTAATTCACCTATGCAGACAAAGATAAAGACAGGAAATACCAAAAGTGGAGCTTGGCTAGGTGGAGGGAAAGCACAGTTCAAGCTCTTTTAGCATTAATCTGTGTAATTGGGTTCTATATCTCAGAAAAGCAGGCATTTTTTTTTTCCAGGATTGCCTTTTTCATTTGAAGTCTAATAGAAAATGATCAACTGTTATACATTTTGGGAAATTCTGTTTCTGGTGCTGGGCAGATACTCAAACACCTCAACTCATATATAGATAGATAGATAGATGCTGAAGTGATTTTTAAATTATTTCTACTGAATGAATTTAGAGACATGCAATACTAATAAATAAAATATAAAGGAAGAAATTTAAATAAAGCCTCAGTGTCATACATATATATATATATATGTATGTATGTATATATACATATTTTATAGATATAATGTTTTTTAAAGTTTCACTTAACTATATCTAAAGTGACCATAGGTAATATATAGCATATAAATTATGCTAGGCACAGTGCTAAAAGTTGTGCATAGATGATTTCATTTAATGTTTCCACCCAGATGAGTGAAAGACTAATATTATTTACACTTCTGCAAAGCTAAACAACTGGCAATAAACAGAACTGGGATTCAAAACGAGGTCTTCAGGGTTGTGAAGCTGGTGTTTCAATATTTCATTATACTCTATGTCTAAAGAATGAGGTTCTCTCAATGACTAAATAGCATTCATTTAAATTTCACAGATACATAAATCTATTGTTTGCTTAAGCAAGGAATGCACAAAAGTACCCATATTATTTATAGAGCAAGAAAAGTTCTTCTTCAGAGTATTCCTTTCAAAAAATTCCCCTCAACAGCAGGGCAGCTTTGGTCACGAGACACATTAAAGGTAGTTAATCCGACATTCTATTTGTTAAGACTTGAAGGGACAAGTATACTTTGATAACTTAATCATTTTTTTTTTTACTTTGAGATATCTGATTAACTTCTCTGCAACTTAGTTTTCTCATATGCTCAATGGAAAATTTGCTTGCTCAGGCAAGCTATAAATATTAGGAGACAATACCATGAGAAAACGATTACTTTTTAAAGCAATTTCTTTGTACCAATTGCCCCACAGAGACAGTGACATACACTGTCCTATTTAATTTTCAATCCATGGAGGCAGGTATCACTGTCACTACTTACCAATGAGGAAACTGTGGCTCAAACAAGATTTTTAAAATCTGCCCACTGTCACATAGCTGTGAGGAAGAGAAGGTGAGATTTAGACCTTGTCTGTCTATTCCTAAAGCCTATATGGCACTCATATGCTAGTATCTGATATCACATTAATTCTCTAGATTGTAGAACATTCTAGAAATATTGGTCATTGGCAATATACCCAGTTTTGACAATATGATTATTTGATTATCCATAATTATTTGAAGTTATATACCTGTGAGTGGTAGAGCTGAATTATTTGAATTATTTAATTATTTGAAGTTATATACCTGTGAGTGGTCATTGCTGACCACTGAAACTGATTATGTTGATTTTCGGTTTGGCTTTATCATCCCTCTGCTTTATCATCCCCAGGAAGAGCAGACAAAATATAGGGCATGTCTATGTCCACAGTCATTTGTATAGATCTGAGAAGATGTCTTTTTGGAATAGAACTCATCTTTTGGATAAGCTCAAATTCAAGCAAATTGAATTTTTATTTAATTTGACATAGATTGGAATCAGTGATGTGAATTTTTCCCCTCTAGTGTAGGGAAGAAAATGAATATCATCTTGACAAATTCCGTTGACTTTTTTGAAAGTGTTTTGTATATTTCTCTTTGAAAAGAGCAACAGGGCATTATGATACAGAGCTTTGACCCTGAGGTTGAAAAACACATGCCTGTTTTAATGGGAAAAAACATTCAGTTCCTACATTCAGGAGTTTATTCATTTATTTGTCACTTGATGCTATGTATACTTCAGGTATTATTTTGGGAAATTCTGCTTCTAGTGCTGGGCAGATGCATAAACACCTCAACTCTTATATATATATTTTGATGCTGAAGTCCCTGCTTTCATAGAGTTTACATTTTAAGGGCCAGAGATAGACAATAATAACTCTGCTTCTGGTGCTGAGCAGATGCTCAAACACCTCAACTCTTTATATAGATAGATAGATAGATAGATAGATAGATGCTTTCATAGAGTTTACATTTTAAGGGACAGAGATAAACCATAAAAACTCAACCTATATTATGTTAGGGGATATTTGATAGGCTGTGGAATAAAATAAAACATAACTGGGATTAGAACATGTGCAAAGGGTGTGATTGGAAAGATGATTTTCAGAGAAGTCTTTTCTGATAAAGTGACATTTGACAGAGATCTGAAGAAACTGAGAAATGGAGTCTTATGAAGAAATGTCTAGGTAGCAGGCACAGCAAAGCAGAGGCCCAGGGGTTTGATATGTATGGCAGGTTGGAGGAACAACCAGCAGATCAATGTGGCTGAGGAATACAAAAGGAGAGTGCCCACAGGAGAGGTCAGGGTGGAACCCAGGGGTCATCATATCTGGCCTGTAACCACACCAAGGACTTGGCTTTTAGTGCAGTTAGACAGGAAGATGTTGGAGAGTTCGGAGCAGAAGATACAACTTTAACTGCAGTTTTGAAAGGATCATTGGTCTTGGGTTCAGAATAAAATATGTGCATGGGAGAAGGGGGAAGCAGAACAATGGTGAGAATAGAGTGTATGGTTGCTTGCTCAGTGTGGTAGTAAAGGGAACAATAAGTGTTTTTGCTCAGTGTGGTTTGATAGTAGAGGCAATTGGATTTTCTCTGATGTGTGAAGGGAAGAGAGGATTTAAAGAATAGTCTAAGATCTTCCCTCTGCTGAAGCATAAGAGTGAAGATTCCGTCAACATATATGGGAGAAACAGGAGAATATTTTTGGGTAGAAATTAGAAATTTGATGTTGCATATACTAAGCATGACGAGCCTATAACACATTTATCTGAAAATATGATGTGGGTAGATAGAGATGTAAATAGGGAGTTTTGGGGGGAACATTAGGTTAGGGGTTAGAATCTGTCTGTGTGAAAATGGTTCTTAAGGTTCTGAGACTAAATTGGACACAATTGGGAAGTAAGTTTATATAAAGAAGAGATTTATAGTTGAGTCATGCTATACTCTGATGTTTAATATGTTCTGATCTAATGAGGAGTCAGCAAAAGAGACTGAAAAATCTATCTATAATATAAGGAGATTTTTACACACACACACACACACACACACACACAACACATATACACAATCTCCTTTTAAAGAAACCTGAGTTAAGAGGTAGGAGCGAGTATCAAAGAAGTGATGATTCTGAACTTTTCATTTTGCCAAGGAGCCCAAGGAGAAGCAGCTGTGACAGAGAAATGGCAGCGCTGCTCAGTCCTGCCTGGACTAAACAATGACCATTGACTTTAGGGTAAATATATGGTGGGTAACATGAGCTGTGATCATGGAAAAAACTGGCAACATAGCTGGAAATTGAGATATAAATCAACATTTAAGATGTCAATCTTCTTGTGACTATTAATGCATAATATAGGATCTTTGAAAAATGTCAGCAAATGAAAAAAAAATGTAACAAATGAAATAAATGGGTGCAGAGTGCCAGTGTTCCTGCTCTAAGATAGTAACTGCTAACATCTTGTTGTACTTAGAAATTTCTAGTTTTTTCCCTATACACATATATTTTAATTAGGATTATTTTTTACACACATTGCCATAGTCTGATTTTTTAATTTGATTTAACAGCAGTAATATTTTTGGAAGATGCAGTTTTTATCATATTTTGATGAGAGGAGAGAGATAATCAAAGAAAAGATTGTATTGGTTTGAGAAATATCTGATACAGTATCTATCAATAAAGTGAGCAGGTGTGTGTATGTGTATGTGTGTGTGTGCACATGTATGAGAGAGTCAGAGAACAAGGGCAACTCTGGACTTGGTGACTTGTGTCCTGATGGCTGATATGATGGCTGTGCTACCCGTAAGGATTGAAAAGCAAAGACTAATATTTGCTTTATGTCAGAGTGGATTCTAGACTTGCTTTTTCTATAGCTGGAGAATTGTTTTTCATTATTAAATGTAGCAGAAAAAGGAAGATAAGTAGAAATGATTTTGCTTGATGTCAATCAACATAAACAAGTTATGAAATTAATTTGTGAGAGAGTAGGTTATTTTGACTAAATAATTTGGATTGACTTTCCCTATAACTTACAGAGAAAAACTTACCCATACCTGCCTGGTATGTTTTAATACTACGGGGTTCCAGTCTAGGAAAACATACCTTCAAGATTTAATATAGGAAGTTGTTTTCAATAATCTGAAAATGTTAAGACATTTTGGTTTATCAATAAAGTGTGAAAATCACCGCAGCAAGATAATTTTGTCTGTCAATACTTTTTATAGTAAGGGATGGTTTCTAAAATAAATGGTTGGTACAATTAGAATGAGAAGATAGAGGTGAGACAGGAGACAGTGAAAGTTCTTTTCAAATGAATGAAAATAATATAATCAGTAATCAGTTGTAAACTTCTGACAGCAGCAAGAAAAGTATTTGTGTGAACTGTGAGCTGCTTCTTCCTATAATAAATTCTCCACTAATAGGTGCAATTGGTTAGAGAACAGGTCTTCACAAGGTCAAGGTCACACACTTCACTGGACATATAGAGTCAGAAAACTGTCATAGCAATCAATTGCACTAGAGTGCTATAATCGACTTATGGACATGTGTTCTTGGCCACACAAAGACTATCCATGGAGTTTGGCAGGTTCGGAAATATTCATTACCCCATTAGGAGGGTAGAGGTAAACTTTAAGCAGAGATGCCATTCACCACAAGGCAATGATTTCAACTGTGAAAGTGGCAGGGTATACAGAGGAGCTAATAAAAGTACAAACTTAGTATCATCAGAGAAGAGGAAAAGCCCTATGTAGCCTTAATTCTGGTGTTCCGCTGAAAGCAAACACGCTCTAATTGCCTTTCACTTTTATTTCCAGTTAATACTATATGAATATGGATGTTTTAGATGCAGTTAGAGATGTAATAACATTCTTTTATAAATAGATCATGACTGTGTATCTTTGCCATTCATTATAACCAATCAAGGTGTCAAACGATCGGTTTTTCAAAATCTAAAGCAATATCTTTACATCTTGGGGTTTGTGAAGTCCATTACAGGAATAACACAGCAGCACAGAGAATTTCTCTAACTATGTTCTTTCACTTCACATTGAGGGTCACATGCAATGACAAATATTGGAATTTGCACCACAGAATAAATTGAAAAAATATTGGTTTCTAATCACTGCATTTTTGCTTTAAAAATCTCAGCCTGTGATTTCCTGACATTTCCCATTCTGATTGAGCTATATGGATTCCACAATAAAGTACAAAGCAGTGTAAGTTTCTCTGCAAATCCACTCATTATCCACTGGACTTTGGAACCCAACAGTCTCTCTCATCTTTCAGGGGGAATTATGCTTTTATTCTGTTCATTAGAAAAGAAAGAAAGAAAGAAAAAGAACCAGGTAAAATGTCAAATCCATAGTCCCTAACAAATCACCATTTCCATCTGCAGCCCCAGCAGTTGTTTCAAAGCAAGAGCAGGGACAGAGAAAAAGCCCCTTCTTTTAGTCTAAAACTCTGGCTTTGCTTTAGCAAAATCACTTATACAGACAGTGTGGATCAGCTTTTCAATATGCAAAATGGAAGAAGGTACCTCCAATTTTCTTTTATGGTAGATTAAATTCAAAGAGTTATTTATTAGGGGAATCCACTGTAATCTTCCAACTTCCCCCTTTAAAAACGGACTCTGGCTATCAGAGTACATTGACCATGGGAATAACATATTTATCTAACAGGTTTCAAGTCTTAAGTAGAGCTTTTTCTTCTTTATTTTTCTTGGACCTTCACGCCTCCCACCCACCAAAGTCTTCACTCAACCCTACCAATAGCCTCGCTGACACCACAGAATATAAGCAAACTGTTTTCTCCATGACCTCTAAGCATTCTACTCCACAGAAAAGCAACGTGGAATGCACACTCAGCAGCCTACGAACCCGGAGCCAGTTTGTCCTCGAGGCATTTCTGCCATAAAACATAATACTATCTGTTATGTAGTTTTGCTCTAAGCAGATCCCATTTCCCACTCCCCTCTCCCATTCCTGTTTCTCACTCCGCACCTGGCTGCAATTCACAACCCACAAGGCACAGAGCAAACAAAAAGCACGGCACAGCAACAGATTCCTTTGTTTTACATGCAAATCCTACCTCCGGTAGTTGTCACATCTTCCTCAAAAGCCACGCTTAATTTTTAATGACAGCGATCCAGTGCAGTCCTCCAAATAGCCACCGGTAATCATCCTTACCTCTCGCGCCTAAAGCCTTTCTGGACCATTAATGTCACAAACCCTTGCTAACTCATAGCTTTAATACTCCCAGCTCAAAATGTCTGAAAGAGTTTGGAAGGACAATAGGAGTGACAGGAACGCTAGACAGCCATGCTTGAAATTAGTTAGCTGAAGCTCCGTTAAAGCTGCTTCATACTGTTTTTAAAGCGTGCAGGAGGTAGGATTTATTAGCCTATGATAGGCATGCTGTTTCTGTTTTTATTAAATACTGTAATAGGCTGTCTGTTAGCAATGCTGTGATAGGTCCAACATCACTTCCCCACTGCTTTCGAATTCTCATTTTCAAAAAGGAAAAGAGAACTCAGACTTCCTTAGGAGAGGGACTGACACCACCCTGCCTATAGATCCGGTTTCCAAATCCTCTTTAGCCACAGGAGAAAGAAAATCATTTGCAGAGAGGTCTTTTTCACATGGAAAGTGAAGTTGAGAATAAACATCGCAGGATTCCCTCTTCTCTCACTCTCAGCAAGGGACTCCTGCTCTTTCCAGTTATAAAATAGCATTCTTTAGAATTAGGTAGGAGAATCAATCCTATAGAAAATGTTGTTTTCATCACTGAGGTAAGATTCAGGGTAAAAATGTTTACAAAATCTCACACTATGTATCACCCAGGCTGAATGCAGTCATAAGCACATACATGATGTCATGAGGATTCACAGAGCTCTGTGTCCCAGTTTGAAGCAGTTCCTGCCCCCTCGCTACTGTTAACTGGAAAGAATGAATGGCAGGTGGAAGGGAGGGGCATGTACAACTGGCTCCATCCACTAAGGACAGTCATGATGATGGAAGACAGAAGAGGGATTTCTTACATTGGTCAAAGATGAGTCTGAAAATGCTACTCTGAAAAGTTCTAAGCACTTTTCCAAATAGGGAAGCAGAAAAAAGTTCTTGGTAACTCACAGCAACAGAGAATCTATTATGTGCAAAAACCCAGAGTTAGTCTTTTTCTTCTGCTGTTCTTTCTCTTCTCCTTGATACCCCTGGAGCAGCAGTTAAATAGTGGTTACTATGGAAACTGAGTGGTCAGCGCCAGGGAAGGGGCTCAGGGAAAGACGATGGAAGATATTTAAATAAAATATTTTATGTATTTATAAAATATTTTATGTATGTATGTATACAGAAATGGGGTACAGGCCAGAGGTGCAGGGGTGGTGAGAGGATTCACCAGCACTTTTGTGCTGGTCTACAGAATTGAAAGGAGGGGTGATTAGCAAACAAAACTACTACAAAACAAAATGTCAATGGAAGTGATTACAACTCACCACTGTTTAATTACTGGTGGGTTTGTTGTCTAGATATATTATTATGGCTGTAGCAACCATGATTTCATTATATGCAAGAACTTATTCTCTGAAATACTCAGATGTTTGATAAGAGAAAGACCTCCTACCCCTCACCCTTTCTCACTCTTTTTTTTTTTTAAAGATTTATTTATTTATGCATACAGAACTGGGGTACAAGCCAGAGATGCAGAGGGGGAGAGGATTCACCAGAGACAGAGAGGGGAGCAGAACAGGCAGATCCACGAAGTACACTGTTGAGGGGAGCAGCGGGCAGGTCAAGAGAGGTCTGCCACACCATGTGGTCAGCTCCGGGGCAGGCGGGAACCGAACTCATGCGGAAGTGGCTTTAGCTTCTTAGTGCTGTGCTTTAACCCGATGTGCCTCCAGGGAGGGCCCTCTCATTCTTTTTTAAAATTCCTCATTGTTAGTTTGAATTTGTCTTGCTTATATGTGAAATTTTGTTGCTATTTGGTTGTAATATCTTCTCAATAATAAAGTGTGATTTAGAGGGGATAGAAGATTCCTTTACATTACAAACTGTAGTGTTGTTTCATTCTGAATGAATATTCCTATAGTGATTCCTCCAGGGCAAACCAAAGCCAGAAAATACTATAATTTGAATTGCAAATAAATAATTTTGTTCCCATTATGTTGGTGGAATAAAGAAGGACTTTTTCAAAACTTTCACTTCTTCAAATGGAAAAAAAAAATTGTGGAAAGTGTGTCTAAAACCTCTCACTAGCTTTATGATCATTCAAGAGAAACTATTTCCTACCAGAGTAATTAAATTTTCACAGTTGTAAGGAATCTGGGGAATACGAAAGTACTGTTTTCAGTATCTCAGTTTCACAGTTTGTAACTAGGGTAACCACTGATATAAGTGCATCAAAATTCTAAAATGAAGTAGTTGGGAGGTAACTCAGGCTTTTATCAAAATTCTATATTTATAACACAAAATTTTGTAGGGAAGAAAGATTTTTTTCAGGAGAAATTATTTTTTAAAAGATTTTATTTATGCATACATAAATGGGGTACAGGCTAGAGGTGCAGGGGTGGGGAGAGGATTCACCAGAGACAGAGTGGGGAGCAGAACAGGCAGATGGAAAAAGTATACTACCGAGGGGAGCAGCGGGTGAGACAGGAACATTCTGCTGTGCAGTATGGGTCACCTCTGGGGCAGATATCGAACTCACACTGAAGTGGCCGAGGCTTGGCTTAGCTTTGTAGTGCAGTGCTCCAACCAGCTGCACCACCAGGGAGGACCAGGGGGAATAATTCATGATGTTCTCTTTTAAAGATGGTAAGAGAGATCTAGAAGAAGGTAATAAAATGGCCGCTTAAACATCGTTGGCAGCACTATATATAATTTGAAGGAGAGAAAGGAGGGAGGAAAGAGAGGGAGGGAGATGGGAGGAGAGAGGAGAGAGAGACCCTTGGTAATCCTGCTAGCACTGATGTTCTTTGGAGCTTTGTCTTTTTCTTAGCTTCTGGTTGTCATCTTTCAGAGCCCCCCCCCCCCCCTTTGGCCTTTGGATCATTCTCTCATACCTTCAGTTGTTAGTAATACAAGAGTTCAACGGATAATAATTTTCATCCTGGGATGAAGTTAGAGGGTGGTACTGGGTCAAAAATAGTGATGCCTAGGGAGCTCTATCCCTCCTGGGACAGAGGTCACTTGACCTCTGAGGATGAAGACAGTTACTAGAAAGTGTTCAGATAGGAGTGGAGATGCATTGGAGAATGGTTTATTCAAGCAACAGTGCGAGAACAGGAAACAAGTAAGGAAAAGTGAAGGGAGAAGTCTGTGTGGGAGGAAAGAAGGCTTTCCTGAGGTATTATGGTTTGGGAAGGGGACAGGCATTGAAATAAGAAGACCTGCTTTTGACACTTGGTTCTGTTAGCCTGTTGAGTCTTTCATGAAAAATGGGCTGATCGGAATGGTTTTCAAATTGGAAAGGGTGGCTGAATGTGGAGGGAGACAGAAGGGGTGTGGGAATGGGTGGTTGGTGGAGGGAATGGAAAAAGAAAGCCAATAGAAGAGATATTTTGGTTTCTTTACAGACAAAACATTCTCTACATGGTTCTATTCATTTACAGTTATTAAGGTTCATTTTATGTCCCATAATATGGATTTACTCTACTGTTCAGTGTGCACTGGGAGAAATGTTATGTGCAGTGTTCTTTCAGATATTGTAAATGGTTTGCTGAAATCTCAACTATGGATTTCTCTAGTTTTTCCTTGTCATTCCATTCTTTATTCAGATATTTCAGTGGTCTTTTATTAGCAAAAAAAGAGAGAAAAGATTGCAAAGGTAATAAGACAGGTAGGACTTAACGGCAGAATTAAGGTCTTTGTTAACAGAAATGCCAAGATAAATGCTTGCTACTGCTGAGCAGGAAGAGGGAGACAGGATTCGCAAGGAGGAAAAGAGGAAGAGGGAAACAGAGAGTAGAATGGAAGCATGACTAGGAATGAGGAGGAAGTGGAAGAGACAAGAATTTCTCCCATTGAATCATATACTGTTTCTTGTTCTGTTTTGTTTTCTGAATCACATTCCAGTAGTTGTTCCCTCCTATAATGAAGTTTCAGATAATAACGTGTCTTTGGAGCTTATACTTTCTTCAACAAGAAAGAAACCTATGCTACATTTGTTAAAAATGTGTTCCCATATTTCGAAATAGCTGATCTGAGGATTGAATTTAGTAATTCTTAGCATTGCTTTTTGAGATGGCTCCCTGGAGAATTAAGTTTGGGGCAGCAGAAGGCAGGAACTGAAGTGATTTTTCAGAACTATATTGCCAAACACATTCAGCCAGAGTACCCTGTGCATCTGCAACTTGATGACATTTTCAACAGCATCTGCTGTCTGAATGCACGTTAAAAAAAACAAAAACCAAAAACTCATTCTTGAATGAATTTGTATATGTTAACAAATATTAGGATGAGAATTAGAGCCTGTGTGAGAGTGATGTGATCACATATGCAAAGAATTTGTAGTTTACATGCACAGCCTGCAAGTTAAACAGTTTAATGAATGGAATGATGAATGCATAATTTCATTATGAGTCATCACTATTAAAATGAAAATTTGATAGATACATAACCAGAAAGTGTAGCTATCTGTTACAGATACAAGTGCTAATTATACTTTGGAGTATATAATTTATTCTCTGAATAATACAGAGAGTAACTGTTTTCACTCTGTTGTGACTATTTTTCTAGGAACAACAGGAACGTTAGTTTAGAAACTGCTTCCTTCCTGTGAACTTGGAAGCTGACTCACTCAGAAGTGATCTTCAGTTCCAGTTTAGAACCACGAAAAGTAGCGATCTCTTGTATAAATGGGGAGTTTTAGCTCTACAGATTAATGGTTAAAAAAAAGACAGTTGAAGAAAATCTAACAATTTAAAGTGTGGGATTTGGTTTCTAAGACAGGGTGATTTACCTGTCATTAATTACATCACTTTTCATAAAGACTTCTTCTCATTAGAGATTCCATTTTAAGTTAACTAATGGTCTGAGCATTGCTAAAACTTTGCAGTTACAGAGTAAATACACACACATCCTGTTTGATGCTCAGAACAATACTATTGGGAAGCAGAGAAAATATTGATATTTCACTTGCATCTGGAGAAATTGAAGAAGGTAAGTGATTTCCCCAAGATCACATAGCTTACAAGTATGTCTTTTAGTTCATATTCTATTACTATTTTTACTTCAGAAAACTTACCCAGACTCATGTTTTTCACAGGACTATTCAGAACTATAAACACTAAAAGAATTAAAAGCTAAAGCAAATTTTTTAATTTGGAATATAATGGCATTTTTTTTCTCTTTGCATCTGAGAAATATTCATGTCTGGCTTTTATGTGCAGCTCTTTCTATTTTTAAAGAAATTTGTAAGCTTTTTTTTCTTAAAAAAAAGATAGACTATATTTCCTATAATACTTTAATCACTGATTAGAAACTCAATTATAGTTCTGTACTAATGGCAGCATCAGAACAAAACTGATCACAGCCATAAGCATAAACCCATTTCATGAGCCCATGATTTGGACCATTCTAGGATTCCTTGATTGCATTTCTGTCTGTCTTATTAACAATTAAAATAAAAAAAAGTATTTTAGGACCCTATCTCATACCCATACCTCATCCCCCACTGCCAACAGTTAGTCCTATCTGCAGATTTCAGGCAGTGAATTAAAATTTCACATTCTTGCAGTTGAAAAAGGAGCAGGAGATAGAGATAATATAATATACATGTTAATTTATCTAAACTTACAGAATATTAGAAACATTCTCCCTGACATAGCTCACCCAACAACACAGATAGATATGCCAGAGCTTTGCTTAGATGCCCACGAGAAAACACTGGAGTGAACTAGTTTAATCAACTTTCTTTTCTAAGTCATCATTCTTGGCTGAAACATTGCACTTGGCAGCTAGCTTATTGAGACTGTGTTTCCATCTTTCTGAAGTCTGTCAGACTATTGGACATAAATCAATTTTAAAATAAAAGATTGAGTTGAGTATTAACAGTTTTTGGAGTTTTATTCATGTGAATCCTCCTACTTCCTGGGGCCTAATTTCAACTTTTTTCTTACCAGAAACATACATTACGCCAATGTGTATTGCTCCAGAAACTGTGCAGACAGTGAGAAGATGATTGTTCGTTGCTATTATTATTATCTTGACTTATGGTGCTGCAGTCATATACACCCTCCACACAAATTAGTATTAGATACGATACCTGCTGTTTCCAATATAAGTTAATTAAAAGACATCTGTCTTAAAAACAAAGCAAACAAAGCAAAACAATAATACAGAAGGCTCCCAAAGTTGGGTACAAAGGACAAGGATTTTTATGAGTGTTGGTATTTTCGTTCATGTGCATCATCTCATAATTCTCTTTATGTTACTAGATTCCCAGAGTGGGAAAAGAATCATTTGATTAAATTGCTTTTTATCTAGTGGGTGCACATTAATTGTAACAAGTTTTGCTTTATAAAAACTATAGCAAATCCTCATAAATAGTTTATTTGTTAGAGAATTTCTCAGTGTTTACTCAGTGTTAGCTATCTAGGAAGGCCTTTATAAACACTTCTATGTTTTATAATTTACCTAAAAAAAAGAATCAGCAGACTGGGTATAAACATATATTTGTATGGTCAAATTTATTTGTAATGTAACTTTCTACAAAGGATTAAGTTAGATATGGTGGTACCTTTACTGAATACCTTCATTAAATATAAAATACTGTTTGATTCTGATTATAAAAGTGATATGCCTTGATTAAAAATTGGAATATGGCCCTCCCTGGTGGCGCAGCGGGTTAAAGCACTGCACTGAGAAGCTTAAGCCACTTCCGCATGAGTTCGATTCCCGCCTGCCCCC